>NC_132844.1:77973650-78273650 GCF_048164855.1 Canis lupus baileyi | reverse complement strand
TGTGGTAGACAGGTGCTACATACTAAGTTCCATATGTGAGAAGGTAGCTGAACGCCTTGTCCAAAAGCATCTTACTTCTGAGAGTTGAGCCCACCCTCAGTCCCTCACAGTTCCACACTGCCTGCAGAGTGAGTTTCACACGTCTTCACCAGAGACCATTGCCAGAGGCTTCTGAGTACAAGTTAACAATGCAGACCTGGAGGGTATCTCCAGGTGCAGTAGAGTGGTAATCTTGGAACCTCCTGACTCAGAGTACTGCTACCTTCTCAGTGCCATAGGAATGCAGCTAGTTGACAGCTGGCTTCAAGACATGCTTCCCTGTGAGAGCTGAGGACAGGGCAGAACCCTCCCGCATCCTGCCTGACTGTAGGAGTAGCTGCTAACATCCTTATGTTAGTGGGTGGGAGAGGTTGCGGGAAAAGCATGTGTGAGCACTGGGCCTGAACTCCCGTGTATCTGAGGTGAATACAGCGATTGCCAATGGCCTTCTTCAATCACAGTGTAGCTAGGTTCCAACTCCCATGTCCGAGTGGGTAGCAGACATCTGCCTCCCATGCATACACACTTCTGAGAGTTGAGCTTATGGCCTGTACCTCCACATCCAGCCTGCTGGTACCCTTGGCTTCTAAAAGGCCTAGGCTCGCTGTTTGACGGAAGTGCTGGGAGAGGTAATTGGAATCACCCGGCACACAAGACTAGTGCCTCCAAGCTCAGTTCAGCGATTTCCTAGTAATTCCTGTGGTAGACTGGTGCTACATACTAAGTTCCATACGTGAGAGGGTAGCTGAACGCCTTGTCCAAAACCATCTTACTTCTGAGAGTTGAGCTCACCCTCAGTCCCTCACAGTTCCACATGCCTGCAGAGTGAGTTTCGCAGGTCTTCAGCAGAGACGTTTGCCAGAGGCTTCTGAGACGCAGGGTAACAATGCAGACCTGGAGGGTATCCCCAGGTGCAGTCGACTGGTAATCTTGGAACCTCCTGACTCAGAATACTGCTACCTTCTCACTGCCATAGGAATGCAGCTAGTTGACAGCTAGCTGGCTTCAAGACTTGCTTCCCTGAGAGAGCTGAGGACAGGGCAGAACCCTCCCGCATGCTGCCTGACTGTAGGAGTAGCTGCTAACATCCTAATGTTAGTGGCTGGGAGAGGTTGCGGGAAAAGCATGTGTGAGCACTGGGCCTGAACTCCCGTGTATCTGAGTGGAATACAGCGATTTCCAACGGCTTCCCTCAACCAGAGTGTAGCTAGGTTCCAAATCCCATGTACGAGCGGGTAGCAGACATCTGCCTCCCATGCATACACACTTCTGAGAGTTGAGCTTATGGCCTGTACCTCCACATCCAGCCTGCTGGTACCCTTGGCTTCTAAAAGGCCTAGGCTCGCTGTTTGACGGAAGTGCTGGGAGAGGTAATTGGAATCTCCCGGCACACAAGACGAGTGCCTCCAAGCTCAATTCACGATTTCACAGTAATTCTTGTGGTAGACAGGTGCTACATACTAAGTTCCATATGTGAGATGGTAGCTGAACGCCTTGTCCAAAAGCATCTTACTTCTGAGAGTTGAGCCCACCCTCAGTCCCTCACACTTCCACACTGCCTGCAGAGTGAGTTTCACACGTCTTCACCAGAGACGATTGCCAGAGGCTTCTGAGTACAAGTTAACAATGCAGACCTGGAGGGTATCTCCAGGTGCAGTAGAGTGGTAATCTTGGAACCTCCTTACTCAGAGTACTGCTACCTTCTCCTGCCATAGGAATGCAGCTAGTTGACAGCTGGCTTCAAGACATGCTTCCCTGTGAGAGCTGAGGACAGGGCAGAACCCTCCCGCATCCTGCCTGACTGTAGGAGTAGCTGCTAACATCCTTATGTTAGTGGCTGGGAGAGGTTGCGGGAAAAGCATGTGTGAGCACTGGGCCTGAACTCCCGTGTATCTGAGTTGAATACAGCGATTTCCAATGGCCTTCTTCAATCACAGTGTAGCTAGTTTCCAACTCCCATGTCCGAATGGGTAGCAGACATCTGCCTCCCATGCATACACACTTCTGAGAGTTGAGCTTATGGCCTGTACCTCCACAGCCAGCCTGCTGGTACCCTTGGCTTCTAAAAGGCCTAGGCTCGCTGTTTGACGGAAGTGCTGGGAGAGGTAATTGGAATCACCGGGCACACAAGACTAGTGCCTCCAAGCTCAGTTCAGCGATTTCCTAGTAATTCCTGTGGTAGACTGGTGCTACATACTAAGTTCCATACGTGAGAGGGTAGCTGAACGCCTTGTCCAAAACCATCTTACTTCGGAGAGTTGAGCTCAGCCTCAGTCCTTCACAGTTCCACACTGCCTGCAGAGTGAGTTTCGCAGGTCTTCAGCAGAGACGTTTGCCAGAGGTTTCTGAGACGCAGGGTAACAATGCAGACCTGGAGGGTATCCCCAGGTGTAGTAGACTGGTAATCTTGGAACCTCCTGACTCAGAATACTGCTACCTTCTCACTGCCATAGGAATGCAGCTAGTTGACAGCTGGCTTCAAGACATGCTTCCCTGTGAGAGCTGAGGACAGGGCAGAACCCTCCCGCATGCTGCCTGACTGTAGGAGTAGCTGCTAACATCCTAATGTTAGTGGCTGGGAGAGGTTGCGGGAAAAGCATGTGTGAGCACTGGGCCTGAACTCCCGTGTATCTGAGTTGTATACAGCGATTTCCAACGAATTTCCTCAACCAGAGTGTAGCTAGGTTCCAAATCCCATGTACGAGCGGGTAGCAGACATCTGCCTCCCATGCATACACACTTCTGAGAGTTGAGCTTATGGCCTGTACCTCCACATCCAGCCTGCTGGTACCCTTGGCTTCTAAAAGGCCTAGGCTCGCTGTTTGACGGAAGTGCTGGGAGAGGTAATTGGAATCTCCCGGCACACAAGACGAGTGCCTCCAAGCTCAATTCACGATTTCCCAGTAATTCTTGTGGTAGAAGGTGCTACATAGTAAGTTCCATATGTGAGAAGGTAGCTGAACGCCTTGTCCAAAAGCATCTTACTTCTGAGAGTTGAGCTCACCCTCAGTCCCTGACAGTTCCACACTGCCTGCAGAGTGAGTTTCACACGTCTTCACCAGAGACGATTGCCAGAGGCTTCTGAGTACAAGTTAACAATGCAGACCTGGAGGGTATCTCCAGGTGCAGTAGAGTGGTAATCTTGGAACCTCCTGACTCAGAGTACTGCGACCTTCTCAGTGCCATAGGAATGCAGCTAGTTGACAGCTGGCTTCAAGACATGCTTCCCTGTGAGAGCTGAGGACAGGGCAGAACCCTCCCGCATCCTGCCTGACTGTAGGAGTAGCTGCTAACATCCTTATGTTAGTGGCTGGGAGAGGTTGCGGGAAAAGCATGTGTGAGCACTGGGCCTGAACTCCCGTGTATCTGAGTTGAATACAGTGATTTCCAACGGCTTTCCTCAAGAGTGTAGCTAGATTCCAAATCCCATGTACGAGCGGGTAGCAGACATCTGCCTCCCATGCGTACACACTTCTGAGAGTTGAGCTTATGGCCTGTATCTCCACAGCCAGCCTGCTGGTACCCTTGGCTTCTAAAAGGCCTAGGCTCGCTGTTTGACGGAAGTGCTGGGAGAGGTAATTGGAATCACCCGGCACACAAGACTAGTGCCTCCAACCTCAGTTCAGCGATTTCCTAGTAATTCCTGTGGTAGACTGGTGCTACATACTAAGTTCCATACGTGAGAGGGTAGCTGAACGCCTTGTCCAAAACCATCTTACTTCTGAGAGTTGAGCACACCCTCAGTCACTCACACTTCCACACTGCCTGCAGAGTGAGTTTCGCAGGTCTTCAGCAGAGACGTTTGCCAGAGGCTTCTGAGACGCAGGGTAACAATGCAGACCTGGAGGGTATCCCCAGGTGCAGTCGACTGGTAATCTTGGAACCTCCTGACTCAGAATACTGCTACCTTCTCACTGCCATAGGAATGCAGCTAGTTGACAGCTGGCTTCAAGACATGCTTCCCTGTGAGAGCTGAGGACAGGGCAGAACCCTCCCGCATGCTGCCTGACTGTAGGAGTAGCTGCTAACATCCTTATGTTAGTGGCTGGGAGAGGTTGCGGGAAAAGCATGTGTGAGCACTGGGCCTGAACTCCCGTGTATCTGAGTTGAATACAGCGATTTCCAACGGCTTTCCTCAACCAGAGTGTAGCTAGGTTCCAACTCCCATGTCCGAGTGGGTAGCAGACATCTGCCTCCCATGCATACACACTTCTGAGAGTTGAGCTTATGGCCTGTACCTCCACATCCAGCCTGCTGGTACCCTTGGCTTCTAAAAGGCCTAGGCTCGCTGTTTGACGGAAGTGCTGGGAGAGGTAATTGGAATCACCCGGCACACAAGACTAGTGCCTCCAAGCTCAGTTCAGCGATTTCCTAGTAATTCCTGTGGTAGACTGGTGCTACATACTAAGTTCCATACGTGAGAGGGTAGCTGAACGCCTTGTCCAAAACCATCTTACTTCTGAGAGTTGAGCTCACCCTCAGTCCCTCACAGTTCCACACTGCCTGCAGAGTGAGTTTCGCAGGTCTTCAGCAGAGACGTTTGCCAGAGGCTTCTGAGACGCAGGGTAACAATGCAGACCTGGAGGGTATCCCCAGGTGCAGTCGACTGGTAATCATGGAACCTCCTGACTCAGAATACTGCTACCTTCTCACTGCCATAGGAATGCAGCTAGTTGACAGCTGGCTTCAAGACATGCTTCCCTGTGAGAGCTGAGGACAGGGCAGAACCTTCCCGCAAGCTGCCTGACTGTAGGAGTAGCTGCTAACATCCTTATGTTAGTGGCTGGGAGAGGTTGCGGAAAAGCATGTGTGAGCACTGGGCCTGAACTCCCGTGTATCTGAGTTGAATACAGCGATTTCCAACGGCTTTCCTCAACCAGAGTGTAGCTACGTTCCAAATCCCATGTCCGAGTGGGTAGCAGACATCTGCCTCCCATGCATACACACTTCTGAGAGTTGAGCTTATGGCCTGTACCTCCACATCCAGCCTGCTGGTACCCTTGGCTTCTAAAAGGCCTAGGCTCTCTGTTTGACGGAAGTGCTGGGAGAGGTAATTGGAATCACCCGGCACACAAGACTAGTGCCTCCAAGCTCAGTTCAGCGATTTCCTAGTAATTCCTGTGGTAGACTGGTGCTACATACTAAGTTCCATACGTGAGAGGGTAGCTGAACGCCTTGTCCGAAACCATCTTACTTCTGAGAGTTGAGCTCAGCCTCAGTCCCTCACAGTTCCACACTGCCTGCAGAGTGAGTTTCGCAGGTCTTCAGCAGAGACGTTTGTCAGAGGCTTCTGAGACGCAGGGTAACAATGCAGACCTGGAGGATATCCCCAGGTGCAGTCGACTGGTAATCTTGGAACCTCCTGACTCAGAATACTGCTACCTTCTCACTGCCATAGGAATGCAGCTAGTTGACAGCTAGCTGGCTTCAAGACTTGCTTCCCTGTGAGAGCTGAGGACAGGGCAGAACCCTCCCGCATGCTGCCTGACTGTAGGAGTAGCTGCTAACATCCTAATGTTAGTGGCTGGGAGAGGTTGCGGGAAAAGCATGTCTGAGCACTGGGCCTGAACTCCCGTGTATCTGAGTGGAATACAGCGATTTCCAACGGCTTCCCTCAACCAGAGTGTAGCTAGGTTCCAAATCCCATGTACGAGCGGGTAGCAGACATCTGCCTCCCATGCATACACACTTCTGAGAGTTGAGCTTATGGCCTGTACCTCCACATCCAGCCTGCTGGTACCCTTGGCTTCTAAAAGGCCTAGGCTCGCTGTTTGACGGAAGTGCTGGGAGAGGTAATTGGAATCTCCCGGCACACAAGACGAGTGCCTCCAAGCTCAATTCACGATTTCACAGTAATTCTTGTGGTAGACAGGTGCTACATACTAAGTTCCATATGTGAGATGGTAGCTGAACGCCTTGTCCAAAAGCATCTTACTTCTGAGAGTTGAGCCCACCCTCAGTCCCTCACACTTCCACACTGCCTGCAGAGTGAGTTTCACACGTCTTCACCAGAGACGATTGCCAGAGGCTTCTGAGTACAAGTTAACAATGCAGACCTGGAGGGTATCTCCAGGTGCAGTAGAGTGGTAATCTTGGAACCTCCTGACTCAGAGTACTGCTACCTTCTCCTGCCATAGGAATGCAGCTAGTTGACAGCTAGCGTCAAGACATGCTTCCCTGTGAGAGCTGAGGACAGGGCAGAACCCTCCCGCATCCTGCCTGACTGTAGGAGTAGCTGCTAACATCCTTATGTTAGTGGCTGGGAGAGGTTGCGGGAAAAGCATGTGTGAGCACTGGGCCTGAACTCCCGTGTATCTGAGTTGAATACAGCGATTTCCAATGGCCTTCTTCAATCACAGTGTAGCTAGGTTCCAACTCCCATGTCCGAGTTGGTAGCAGACATCTGCCTCCCATGCATACACACTTCTGAGAGTTGAGCTTATGGCCTGTACCTCCACATCCAGCCTGCTGGTACCCTTGGCTTCTAAAAGGCCTAGGCTCGCTGTTTGACGGAAGTGCTGGGAGAGGTAATTGGAATCACCCGGCACACAAGACTAGTGCCTCCAAGCTCAGTTCAGCGATTTCCTAGTAATTCCTGTGGTAGACTGGTGCTACATACTAAGTTCCATACGTGAGAGGGTAGCTGAACGCCTTGTCCAAAACCATCTTACTTCTGAGAGTTGAGCTCAGCCTCACTCCCTCACAGTTCCACATGCCTGCAGAGTGATTTTCGCAGGTCTTCAGCAGAGACGTTTGCCAGAGGCTTCTGAGACGCAGGGTAACAATGCAGACCTGGAGGGTATCCCCAGGTGCAGTCGACTGGTAATCTTGGAACCTCCTGACTCAGAATACTGCTACCTTCTCACTGCCATAGGAATGCAGCTAGTTGACAGCTAGCTGGCTTCAAGACTTGCTTCCCTGAGAGAGCTGAGGACAGGGCAGAACCCTCCCGCATGCTGCCTGACTGTAGGAGTAGCTGCTAACATCCTAATGTTAGTGGCTGGGAGAGGTTGCGGGAAAAGCATGTGTGAGCACTGGGCCTGAACTCCCGTGTATCTGAGTTGTATACAGCGGTTTCCAAAGAATTTCCTCAACCAGAGTGTAGCTAGGTTCCAAATCCCATGTACGAGCGGGTAGCAGACATCTGCCTCCCATGCATACACACTTCTGAGAGTTGAGCTTATGGCCTGTATCTCCACAGCCAGCCTGCTGGTACCCTTGGCTTCTAAAAGGCCTAGGCTCGCTGTTTGACGGAAGTGCTGGGAGAGGTAATTGGAATCTCCCGGCACACAAGACGAGTGCCTCCAAGCTCAATTCACGATTTCCCAGTAATTCTTGTGGTAGACAGCTGCTACATACTAAGTTCCATATGTGAGATGGTAGCTGAACGCCTTGTCCAAAAGCATCTTACTTCTGAGAGTTGAGCCCACCCTCAGTCCCTCACACTTCCACACTGCCTGCAGAGTGAGTTTCACACGTCTTCACCAGAGACGATTGCCAGAGGCTTCTGAGTACAAGTTAACAATGCAGACCTGGAGGGTATCTCCAGGTGCAGTAGAGTGGTAATCTTGGAACCTCCTGACTCAGAGTACTGCTACCTTCTCCTGCCATAGGAATGCAGCTAGTTGACAGCTAGCTTCAAGACATGCTTCCCTGTGAGAGCTGAGGACACGGCAGAACCCTCCCGCATCCTGCCTGACTGTAGGAGTAGCTGCTAACATCCTTATGTTAGTGGCTGGGAGAGGTTGCGGGAAAAGCATGTGTGAGCACTGGGCTTGAACTCCCGTGTATCTGAGTTGAATACAGCGATTTCCAATGGCCTTCTTCAATCACAGTGTAGCTAGGTTCCAACTCCCATGTCCGAGTGGGTAGCAGACATCTGCCTCCCATGCATACACACTTCTGAGAGTTGAGCTTATGGCCTGTACCTCCACATCCAGCCTGCTGGTACCCTTGGCTTCTAAAAGGCCTAGGCTCGCTGTTTGACGGAAGTGCTGGGAGAGGTAATTGGAATCACCCGGCACACAAGACTAGTGCCTCCAAGTTCAGTTCAGCGATTTCCTAGTAATTCCTGTGGTAGACTGGTGCTACATACTAAGTTCCATACGTGAGAGGGTAGCTGAACGCCTTGTCCGAAACCATCTTACTTCTGAGAGTTGAGCTCAGCCTCAGTCCCTCACAGTTCCACATGCCTGCAGAGTGAGTTTCGCAGGTCTTCAGCAGAGACGTTTGCCAGAGGCTTCTGAGACGCAGGGTAACAATGCAGACCTGGAGGGTATCCCCAGGTGCAGTCGACTGGTAATCTTGGAACCTCCTGACTCAGAATACTGCTACCTTCTCACTGCCATAGGAATGCAGCTAGTTGACAGCTAGCTGGCTTCAAGACTTGCTTCCCTGGGAGAGCTGAGGACAGGGCAGAACCCTCCCGCATGCTCCCTGACTGTAGGAGTAGCTGCTAACATCCTAATGTTAGTGGCTGGGAGAGGTTGCGGGAAAAGCATGTGTGAGCACTGGGCCTGAACTCCCGTGTATCTGAGTGGAATACAGCGATTTCCAACGGCTTCCCTCAACCAGAGTGTAGCTAGGTTCCAAATCCCATGTACGAGCAGGTAGCAGACATCTGCCTCCCATGCATACACACTTCTGAGAGTTGAGCTTATGGCCTGTACCTCCACATCCAGCCTGCTGGTACCCTTGGCTTCTAAAAGGCCTAGGCTCGCTGTTTGACGGAAGTGCTGGGAGAGGTAATTGGAATCTCCCGGCACACAAGACGAGTGCCTCCAAGCTCAATTCACGTTTTCACAGTAATTCTTGTGGTAGACAGGTGCTACATACTAAGTTCCATATGTGAGATGGTATCTGAACGCCTTGTCCAAAAGCATCTTACTTCTGAGAGTTGAGCCCACCCTCAGTCCCTCACACTTCCACACTGCCTGCAGAGTGAGTTTCACACGTCTTCACCAGAGACGATTGCCAGAGGCTTCTGAGTACAAGTTAACAATGCAGACCTGGAGGGTATCTCCAGGTACAGTAGAGTGGTAATCTTGGAACCTCCTGACTCAGAGTACTGCTACCTTCTCACTGCCATAGGAATGCAGCTAGTTGACAGCTGGCTTCAAGACATGCTTCCCTGTGAGAGCTGAGGACAGGGCAGAACCCTCCCGCATCCTGCCTGACTGTAGTAGTAGCTGCTAACATCCTTATGTTAGTGGCTGGGAGAGGTTGCGGGAAAAGCATGTGTGAGCACTGGGCCTGTACTCCCGTGTATCTGAGTTGAATAAAGCGATTTCCAATGGTCTTCTTCAATCACAGTGTAGCTTGGTTCCAACTCCCATGTCCGAGTGGGTAGCAGACATCTGCCTCCCATGCATACACACTTCTGAGAGTTGAGCTTATGGCCTGTACCTCCACATCCAGCCTGCTGGTACCCTTGGCTTCTAAAAGGCCAAGGCTCGCTGTTTGACAGAAGTGCTGGGAGAGGTAATTGGAATCACCCGGCACACAAGACTAGTGCCTCCAAGCTCAGTTCAGCGATTTCCTAGTAATTCCTGTGGTAGACTGGTGCTACATACTAAGTTCCATACGTGAGAGGGTAGCTGAACGCCTTGTCCAAAACCATCTTACTTCTGAGAGTTGAGCTCAGCCTCAGTCCCTCACAGTTCCACACTGCCTGCAGAGTGAGTTTCACAGGTCTTCAGCAGAGACATTTGCCAGAGGCTTCTGAGACGCAGGGTAACAATGCAGACCTGGAGGGTATCCCCAGGTGCAGTCGACTGGTAATCTTGGAACCTCGTGACTCAGAATACTGCTACCTTCTCACTGCCATAGGAATGCAGCTAGTTGACAGCTGGCTTCAAGACATGCTTCCCTGTGAGAGCTGAGGACAGGGCAGAACCTTCCCGCATGCTGCCTGACTGTAGGAGTAGCTGCTAACATCCTAATGTTAGTGGCTGGGAGAGGTTGCGGGAAAAGCATGTGTGAGCACTGGGCCTGAACTCCCGTGTATCTGAGTTGAATACAGCGATTTCCAGTGGCCTTCTTCAATCACAGTGTAGCTAGGTTCCAACTCCCATGTTCGAGTGGGTAGCAGACATCTGCCTCCCATGCATACACACTTCTGAGAGTTGAGCTTATGGCCTGTACCTCCACATCCAGCCTGCTGGTACCCTTGGCTTCTAAAAGGTCTAGGCTCTCTGTTTGACGGAAGTGCTGGGAGAGGTAATTGGAATCACCCGGCACACAAGACTAGTGCCTCCAAGCTCAGTTCAGCGATTTCCTAGTAATTCCTGTGGTAGACTGGTGCTACATACTAAGTTCCATACGTGAGAGGGTAGCTGAACGCCTTGTCCGAAACCATCTTACTTCTGAGAGTTGAGCTCAGCCTCAGTCCCTCACAGTTCCACACTGCCTGCAGAGTGAGTTTCGCAGGTCTTCAGCAGAGACGTTTGCCAGAGGCTTCTGAGACGCAGGGTAACAATGCAGACCTGGAGGGTATCCCCAGGTGCAGTCGACTGGTAATCTTGGAACCTCCTGACTCAGAATACTGCTACCTTCTCACTGCCATAGGAATGCAGCTAGTTGACAGCTAGCTGGCTTCAAGACTTGCTTCCCTGTGAGAGCTGAGGACAGGGCAGAACCCTCCCGCATGCTGCCTGACTGTAGGAGTAGCTGCTAACATCCTAATGTTAGTGGCTGGGAGAGGTTGCGGGAAAAGCATGTCTGAGCACTGGGCCTGAACTCCCGTGTATCTGAGTGGAATACAGCGATTTCCAACGGCTTCCCTCAACCAGAGTGTAGCTAGGTTCCAAATCCCATGTACGAGCGGGTAGCAGACATCTGCCTCCCATGCATACACACTTCTGAGAGTTGAGCTTATGGCCTGTACCTCCACATCCAGCCTGCTGGTACCCTTGGCTTCTAAAAGGCCTAGGCTCGCTGTTTGACGGAAGTGCTGGGAGAGGTAATTGGAATCTCCCGGCACACAAGACGAGTGCCTCCAAGCTCAATTCACGATTTCACAGTAATTCTTGTGGTAGACAGGTGCTACATACTAAGTTCCATATGTGAGATGGTAGCTGAACGCCTTGTCCAAAAGCATCTTACTTCTGAGAGTTGAGCCCACCCTCAGTCCCTCACACTTCCACACTGCCTGCAGAGTGAGTTTCACACGTCTTCACCAGAGACGATTGCCAGAGGCTTCTGAGTACAAGTTAACAATGCAGACCTGGAGGGTATCTCCAGGTGCAGTAGAGTGGTAATCTTAGAACCTCCTGACTCAGAGTACTGCTACCTTCTCCTGCCATAGGAATGCAGCTAGTTGACAGCTAGCGTCAAGACATGCTTCCCTGTGAGAGCTGAGGACAGGGCAGAACCCTCCCGCATCCTGCCTGACTGTAGGAGTAGCTGCTAACATCCTTATGTTAGTGGCTGGGAGAGGTTGCGGGAAAAGCATGTGTGAGCACTGGGCCTGAACTCCCGTGTATCTGAGTTGAATACAGCGATTTCCAATGGCCTTCTTCAATCACAGTGTAGCTAGGTTCCAACTCCCATGTCCGAGTTGGTAGCAGACATCTGCCTCCCATGCATACACACTTCTGAGAGTTGAGCTTATGGCCTGTACCTCCACATCCAGCCTGCTGGTACCCTTGGCTTCTAAAAGGCCTAGGCTCGCTGTTTGACGGAAGTGCTGGGAGAGGTAATTGGAATCACCCGGCACACAAGACTAGTGCCTCCAAGCTCAGTTCAGCGATTTCCTAGTAATTCCTGTGGTAGACTGGTGCTACATACTAAGTTCCATACGTGAGAGGGTAGCTGAACGCCTTGTCCAAAACCATCTTACTTCTGAGAGTTGAGCTCAGCCTCACTCCCTCACAGTTCCACATGCCTGCAGAGTGAGTTTCGCAGGTCTTCAGCAGAGACGTTTGCCAGAGGCTTCTGAGACGCAGGGTAACAATGCAGACCTGGAGGGTATCCCCAGGTGCAGTCGACTGGTAATCTTGGAACCTCCTGACTCAGAATACTGCTACCTTCTCACTGCCATAGGAATGCAGCTAGTTGACAGCTAGCTGGCTTCAAGACTTGCTTCCCTGAGAGAGCTGAGGACAGGGCAGAACCCTCCCGCATGCTGCCTGACTGTAGGAGTAGCTGCTAACATCCTAATGTTAGTGGCTGGGAGAGGTTGCGGGAAAAGCATGTGTGAGCACTGGGCCTGAACTCCCGTGTATCTGAGTTGTATACAGCGGTTTCCAAAGAATTTCCTCAACCAGAGTGTAGCTAGGTTCCAAATCCCATGTACGAGCGGGTAGCAGACATCTGCCTCCCATGCATACACACTTCTGAGAGTTGAGCTTATGGCCTGTACCTCCACAGCCAGCCTGCTGGTACCCTTGGCTTCTAAAAGGCCTAGGCTCGCTGTTTGACGGAAGTGCTGGGAGAGGTAATTGGAATCTCCCGGCACACAAGACGAGTGCCTCCAAGCTCAATTCACGATTTCCCAGTAATTCTTGTGGTAGACAGCTGCTACATACTAAGTTCCATATGTGAGATGGTAGCTGAACGCCTTGTCCAAAAGCATCTTACTTCTGAGAGTTGAGCCCACCCTCAGTCCCTCACACTTCCACACTGCCTGCAGAGTGAGTTTCACACGTCTTCACCAGAGACGATTGCCAGAGGCTTCTGAGTACAAGTTAACAATGCAGACCTGGAGGGTATCTCCAGGTGCAGTAGAGTGGTAATCTTGGAACCTCCTGACTCAGAGTACTGCTACCTTCTCCTGCCATAGGAATGCAGCTAGTTGACAGCTAGCTTCAAGACATGCTTCCCTGTGAGAGCTGAGGACACGGCAGAACCCTCCCGCATCCTGCCTGACTGTAGGAGTAGCTGCTAACATCCTTATGTTAGTGGCTGGGAGAGGTTGCGGGAAAAGCATGTGTGAGCACTGGGCTTGAACTCCCGTGTATCTGAGTTGAATACAGCGATTTCCAATGGCCTTCTTCAATCACAGTGTAGCTAGGTTCCAACTCCCATGTCCGAGTGGGTAGCAGACATCTGCCTCCCATGCATACACACTTCTGAGAGTTGAGCTTATGGCCTGTACCTCCACATCCAGCCTGCTGGTACCCTTGGCTTCTAAAAGGCCTCGGCTCGCTGTTTGACGGAAGTGCTGGGAGAGGTAATTGGAATCACCCGGCACACAAGACTAGTGCCTCCAAGTTCAGTTCAGCGATTTCCTAGTAATTCCTGTGGTAGACTGGTGCTACATACTAAGTTCCATACGTGAGAGGGTAGCTGAACGCCTTGTCCGAAACCATCTTACTTCTGAGAGTTGAGCTCAGCCTCAGTCCCTCACAGTTCCACATGCCTGCAGAGTGAGTTTCGCAGGTCTTCAGCAGAGACGTTTGCCAGAGGCTTCTGAGACGCAGGGTAACAATGCAGACCTGGAGGGTATCCCCAGGTGCCGTCGACTGGTAATCTTGGAACCTCCTGACTCAGAATACTGCTACCTTCTCACTGCCATAGGAATGCAGCTAGTTGACAGCTAGCTGGCTTCAAGACTTGCTTCCCTGGGAGAGCTGAGGACAGGGCAGAACCCTCCCGCATGCTCCCTGACTGTAGGAGTAGCTGCTAACATCCTAATGTTAGTGGCTGGGAGAGGTTGCGGGAAAAGCATGTGTGAGCACTGGGCCTGAACTCCCGTGTATCTGAGTGGAATACAGCGATTTCCAACGGCTTCCCTCAACCAGAGTGTAGCTAGGTTCCAAATCCCATGTACGAGCAGGTAGCAGACATCTGCCTCCCATGCATACACACTTCTGAGAGTTGAGCTTATGGCCTGTACCTCCACATCCAGCCTGCTGGTACCCTTGGCTTCTAAAAGGCCTAGGCTCGCTGTTTGACGGAAGTGCTGGGAGAGGTAATTGGAATCTCCCGGCACACAAGACGAGTGCCTCCAAGCTCAATTCACGTTTTCACAGTAATTCTTGTGGTAGACAGGTGCTACATACTAAGTTCCATATGTGAGATGGTATCTGAACGCCTTGTCCAAAAGCATCTTACTTCTGAGAGTTGAGCCCACCCTCAGTCCCTCACACTTCCACACTGCCTGCAGAGTGAGTTTCACACGTCTTCACCAGAGACGATTGCCAGAGGCTTCTGAGTACAAGTTAACAATGCAGACCTGGAGGGTATCTCCAGGTACAGTAGAGTGGTAATCTTGGAACCTCCTGACTCAGAGTACTGCTACCTTCTCACTGCCATAGGAATGCAGCTAGTTGACAGCTGGCTTCAAGACATGCTTCCCTGTGAGAGCTGAGGACAGGGCAGAACCCTCCCGCATCCTGCCTGACTGTAGTAGTAGCTGCTAACATCCTTATGTTAGTGGCTGGGAGAGGTTGCGGGAAAAGCATGTGTGAGCACTGGGCCTGTACTCCCGTGTATCTGAGTTGAATAAAGCGATTTCCAATGGTCTTCTTCAATCACAGTGTAGCTAGGTTCCAACTCCCATGTCCGAGTGGGTAGCAGACATCTGCCTCCCATGCATACACACTTCTGAGAGTTGAGCTTATGGCCTGTACCTCCACATCCAGCCTGCTGGTACCCTTGGCTTCTAAAAGGCCAAGGCTCGCTGTTTGACAGAAGTGCTGGGAGAGGTAATTGGAATCACCCGGCACACAAGACTAGTGCCTCCAAGCTCAGTTCAGCGATTTCCTAGTAATTCCTGTGGTAGACTGGTGCTACATACTAAGTTCCATACGTGAGAGGGTAGCTGAACGCCTTGTCCAAAACCATCTTACTTCTGAGAGTTGAGCTCAGCCTCAGTCCCTCACAGTTCCACACTGCCTGCAGAGTGAGTTTCACAGGTCTTCAGCAGAGACATTTGCCAGAGGCTTCTGAGACGCAGGGTAACAATGCAGACCTGGAGGGTATCCCCAGGTGCAGTCGACTGGTAATCTTGGAACCTCGTGACTCAGAATACTGCTACCTTCTCACTGCCATAGGAATGCAGCTAGTTGACAGCTGGCTTCAAGACATGCTTCCCTGTGAGAGCTGAGGACAGGGCAGAACCTTCCCGCATGCTGCCTGACTGTAGGAGTAGCTGCTAACATCCTAATGTTAGTGGCTGGGAGAGGTTGCGGGAAAAGCATGTGTGAGCACTGGGCCTGAACTCCCGTGTATCTGAGTTGAATACAGCGATTTCCAGTGGCCTTCTTCAATCACAGTGTAGCTAGGTTCCAACTCCCATGTTCGAGTGGGTAGCAGACATCTGCCTCCCATGCATACACACTTCTGAGAGTTGAGCTTATGGCCTGTACCTCCACATCCAGCCTGCTGGTACCCTTGGCTTCTAAAAGGTCTAGGCTCTCTGTTTGACGGAAGTGCTGGGAGAGGTAATTGGAATCACCCGGCACACAAGACTAGTGCCTCGAAGCTCAGTTCAGCGATTTCCTAGTAATTCCTGTGGTAGACTGGTGCTACATACTAAGTTCCATACGTGAGAGGGTAGCTGAACGCCTTGTCCGAAACCATCTTACTTCTGAGAGTTGAGCTCAGCCTCAGTCCCTCACAGTTCCACACTGCCTGCAGAGTGAGTTTCGCAGGTCTTCAGCAGAGACGTTTGCCAGAGGCTTCTGAGACGCAGGGTAACAATGCAGACCTGGAGGGTATCCCCAGGTGCAGTCGACTGGTAATCTTGGAACCTCCTGACTCAGAATACTGCTACCTTCTCACTGCCATAGGAATGCAGCTAGTTGACAGCTAGCTGGCTTCAAGACTTGCTTCCCTGAGAGAGCTGAGGACAGGGCAGAACCCTCCCGCATGCTGCCTGACTGTAGGAGTAGCTGCTAACATCCTAATGTTAGTGGCTGGGAGAGGTTGCGGGAAAAGCATGTGTGAGCACTGGGCCTGAACTCCCGTGTATCTGAGTGGAATACAGCGATTTCCAACGGCTTCCCTCAACCAGAGTGTAGCTAGGTTCCAAATCCCATGTACGAGCGGGTAGCAGACATCTGCCTCCCATGCATACACACTTCTGAGAGTTGAGCTTATGGCCTGTACCTCCACATCCAGCCTGCTGGTACCCTTGGCTTCTAAAAGGCCTAGGCTCGCTGTTTGACGGAAGTGCTGGGAGAGGTAATTGGAATCTCCCGGCACACAAGACGAGTGCCTCCAAGCTCAATTCACGATTTCACAGTAATTCTTGTGGTAGACAGGTGCTACATACTAAGTTCCATATGTGAGATGGTAGCTGAACGCCTTGTCCAAAAGCATCTTACTTCTGAGAGTTGAGCCCACCCTCAGTCCCTCACACTTCCACACTGCCTGCAGAGTGAGTTTCACACGTCTTCACCAGAGACGATTGCCAGAGGCTTCTGAGTACAAGTTAACAATGCAGACCTGGAGGGTATCTCCAGGTGCAGTAGAGTGGTAATCTTGGAACCTCCTTACTCAGAGTACTGCTACCTTCTCCTGCCATAGGAATGCAGCTAGTTGACAGCTGGCTTCAAGACATGCTTCCCTGTGAGAGCTGAGGACAGGGCAGAACCCTCCCGCATCCTGCCTGACTGTAGGAGTAGCTGCTAACATCCTTATGTTAGTGGCTGGGAGAGGTTGCGGGAAAAGCATGTGTGAGCACTGGGCCTGAACTCCCGTGTATCTGAGTTGAATACAGCGATTTCCAATGGCCTTCTTCAATCACAGTGTAGCTAGGTTCCAACTCCCATGTCCGAGTGGGTAGCAGACATCTGCCTCCCATGCATACACACTTCTGAGAGTTGAGCTTATGGCCTGTACCTCCACAGCCAGCCTGCTGGTACCCTTGGCTTCTAAAAGGCCTAGGCTCGCTGTTTGACGGAAGTGCTGGGAGAGGTAATTGGAATCACCGGGCACACAAGACTAGTGCCTCCAAGCTCAGTTCAGCGATTTCCTAGTAATTCCTGTGGTAGACTGGTGCTACATACTAAGTTCCATACGTGAGAGGGTAGCTGAACGCCTTGTCCAAAACCATCTTACTTCGGAGAGTTGAGCTCAGCCTCAGTCCTTCACAGTTCCACACTGCCTGCAGAGTGAGTTTCGCAGGTCTTCAGCAGAGACGTTTGCCAGAGGTTTCTGAGACGCAGGGTAACAATGCAGACCTGGAGGGTATCCCCAGGTGTAGTAGACTGGTAATCTTGGAACCTCCTGACTCAGAATACTGCTACCTTCTCACTGCCATAGGAATGCAGCTAGTTGACAGCTGGCTTCAAGACATGCTTCCCTGTGAGAGCTGAGGACAGGGCAGAACCCTCCCGCATGCTGCCTGACTGTAGGAGTAGCTGCTAACATCCTAATGTTAGTGGCTGGGAGAGGTTGCGGGAAAAGCATGTGTGAGCACTGGGCCTGAACTCCCGTGTATCTGAGTTGTATACAGCGATTTCCAACGAATTTCCTCAACCAGAGTGTAGCTAGGTTCCAAATCCCATGTACGAGCGGGTAGCAGACATCTGCCTCCCATGCATACACACTTCTGAGAGTTGAGCTTATGGCCTGTACCTCCACATCCAGCCTGCTGGTACCCTTGGCTTCTAAAAGGCCTAGGCTCGCTGTTTGACGGAAGTGCTGGGAGAGGTAATTGGAATCTCCCGGCACACAAGACGAGTGCCTCCAAGCTCAATTCACGATTTCCCAGTAATTCTTGTGGTAGAAGGTGCTACATAGTAAGTTCCATATGTGAGAAGGTAGCTGAACGCCTTGTCCAAAAGCATCTTACTTCTGAGAGTTGAGCTCACCCTCAGTCCCTGACAGTTCCACACTGCCTGCAGAGTGAGTTTCACACGTCTTCACCAGAGACGATTGCCAGAGGCTTCTGAGTACAAGTTAACAATGCAGACCTGGAGGGTATCTCCAGGTGCAGTAGAGTGGTAATCTTGGAACCTCCTGACTCAGAGTACTGCGACCTCCTCAGTGCCATAGGAATGCAGCTAGTTGACAGCTGGCTTCAAGACATGCTTCCCTGTGAAAGCTGAGGACAGGGCAGAACCTTCCCACATCCTGCCTGACTGTAGGAGTAGCTGCTAACATCCTTATGTTAGTGGCTGGGAGAGGTTGCGGGAAAAGCATGTGTGAGCACTGGGCCTGAACTTCCGTGTATCTGAGTTGAATACAGTGATTTCCAACGGCTTTCCTCAAGAGTGTAGCTAGATTCCAAATCCCATGTACGAGCGGGTAGCAGACATCTGCCTCCCATGCGTACACACTTCTGAGAGTTGAGCTTATGGCCTGTATCTCCACAGCCAGCCTGCTGGTACCCTTGGCTTCTAAAAGGCCTAGGCTCGCTGTTTGACGGAAGTGCTGGGAGAGGTAATTGGAATCACCCGGCACACAAGACTAGTGCCTCCAAGCTCAGTTCAGCGATTTCCTAGTAATTCCTGTGGTAGACTGGTGCTACATACTAAGTTCCATACGTGAGAGTGTAGCTGAACGCCTTGTCCAAAACCGTCTTACTTCTGAGAGTTGAGCACACCCTCAGTCACTCACACTTCCACACTGCCTGCAGAGTGAGTTTCGCAGGTCTTCAGCAGAGACGTTTGCCAGAGGCTTCTGAGACGCAGGGTAACAATGCAGACCTGGAGGGTATCCCCAGGTGCAGTCGACTGGTAATCTTGGAACCTCCTGACTCAGAATACTGCTACCTTCTCACTGCCATAGGAATGCAGCTAGTTGACAGCTGGCTTCAAGACATGCTTCCCTGTGAGAGCTGAGGACAGGGCAGAACCCTCCCGCATGCTGCCTGACTGTAGGAGTAGCTGCTAACATCCTTATGTTAGTGGCTGGGAGAGGTTGCGGGAAAAGCATGTGTGAGCACTGGGCCTGAACTCCCGTGTATCTGAGTTGAATACAGCGATTTCCAACGGCTTTCCTCAACCAGAGTGTAGCTAGGTTCCAACTCCCATGTCCGAGTGGGTAGCAGACATCTGCCTCCCATGCATACACACTTCTGAGAGTTGAGCTTATGGCCTGTACCTCCACATCCAGCCTGCTGGTACCCTTGGCTTCTAAAAGGCCTAGGCTCGCTGTTTGACGGAAGTGCTGGGAGAGGTAATTGGAATCACCCGGCACACAAGACTAGTGCCTCCAAGCTCAGTTCAGCGATTTCCTAGTAATTCCTGTGGTAGACTGGTGCTACATACTAAGTTCCATACGTGAGAGGGTAGCTGAACGCCTTGTCCAAAACCATCTTACTTCTGAGAGTTGAGCTCACCCTCAGTCCCTCACAGTTCCACACTGCCTGCAGAGTGAGTTTCGCAGGTCTTCAGCAGAGACGTTTGCCAGAGGCTTCTGAGACGCAGGGTAACAATGCAGACCTGGAGGGTATCCCCAGGTGCAGTCGACTGGTAATCTTGGAACCTCCTGACTCAGAATACTGCTACCTTCTCACTGCCATAGGAATGCAGCTAGTTGACAGCTGGCTTCAAGACATGCTTCCCTGTGAGAGCTGAGGAGAGGGCAGAACCTTCCCGCATGCTGCCTGACTGTAGGAGTAGCTGCTAACATCCTTATGTTAGTGGCTGGGAGAGGTTGCGGGAAAAGCATGTGTGAGCACTGGGCCTGAACTCCCGTGTATCTGAGTTGAATACAGCGATTTCCAACGGCTTTCCTCAACCAGAGTGTAGCTACGTTCCAAATCCCATGTCCGAGTGGGTAGCAGACATCTGCCTCCCATGCATACACACTTCTGAGAGTTGAGCTTATGGCCTGTACCTCCACATCCAGCCTGCTGGTACCCTTGGCTTCTAAAAGGCCTAGGCTCTCTGTTTGACGGAAGTGCTGGGAGAGGTAATTGGAATCACCCGGCACACAAGACTAGTGCCTCCAAGCTCAGTTCAGCGATTTCCTAGTAATTCCTGTGGTAGACTGGTGCTACATACTAAGTTCCATACGTGAGAGGGTAGCTGAACGCCTTGTCCGAAACCATCTTACTTCTGAGAGTTGAGCTCAGCCTCAGTCCCTCACAGTTCCACACTGCCTGCAGAGTGAGTTTCGCAGGTCTTCAGCAGAGACGTTTGCCAGAGGCTTCTGAGACGCAGGGTAACAATGCAGACCTGGAGGGTATCCCCAGGTGCAGTCGACTGGTAATCTTGGAACCTCCTGACTCAGAATACTGCTACCTTCTCACTGCCATAGGAATGCAGCTAGTTGACAGCTAGCTGGCTTCAAGACTTGCTTCCCTGAGAGAGCTGAGGACAGGGCAGAACCCTCCCGCATGCTGCCTGACTGTAGGAGTAGCTGCTAACATCCTAATGTTAGTGGCTGGGAGAGGTTGCGGGAAAAGCATGTGTGAGCACTGGGCCTGAACTCCCGTGTATCTGAGTGGAATACAGCGATTTCCAACGGCTTCCCTCAACCAGAGTGTAGCTAGGTTCCAAATCCCATGTACGAGCGGGTAGCAGACATCTGCCTCCCATGCATACACACTTTTGAGAGTTGAGCTTATGGCCTGTACCTCCACATCCAGCCTGCTGGTACCCTTGGCTTCTAAAAGGCCTAGGCTCGCTGTTTGACGGAAGTGCTGGGAGAGGTAATTGGAATCTCCTGGCACACAAGACGAGTGCCTCCAAGCTCAATTCACGATTTCACAGTAATTCTTGTGGTAGACAGGTGCTACATACTAAGTTCCATATGTGAGATGGTAGCTGAACGCCTTGTCCAAAAGCATCTTACTTCTGAGAGTTGAGCCCACCCTCAGTCCCTCACACTTCCACACTGCCTGCAGAGTGAGTTTCACACGTCTTCACCAGAGACGATTGCCAGAGGCTTCTGAGTACAAGTTAACAATGCAGACCTGGAGGGTATCTCCAGGTGCAGTAGAGTGGTAATCTTGGAACCTCCTGACTCAGAGTACTGCTACCTTCTCCTGCCATAGGAATGCAGCTAGTTGACAGCTGGCTTCAAGACATGCTTCCCTGTGAGAGCTGAGGACAGGGCAGAACCCTCCCGCATCCTGCCTGACTGTAGGAGTAGCTGCTAACATCCTTATGTTAGTGGCTGGGAGAGGTTGCGGGAAAAGCATGTGTGAGCACTGGGCCTGAACTCCCGTGTATCTGAGTTGAATACAGCGATTTCCAATGGCCTTCTTCAATCACAGTGTAGCTAGGTTCCAACTCCCATGTCCGAGTGGGTAGCAGACATCTGCCTCCCATGCATACACACTTCTGAGTGTTGAGCTTATGGCCTGTACCTCCACAGCCAGCCTGCTGGTACCCTTGGCTTCTAAAAGGCCTAGGCTCGCTGTTTGACGGAAGTGCTGGGAGAGGTAATTGGAATCACCCCGCACACAAGACTAGTGCCTCCAAGCTCAGTTCAGCGATTTCCTAGTAATTCCTGTGGTAGACTGGTGCTACATACTAAGTTCCATACGTGAGAGGGTAGCTGAACGCCTTGTCCAAAACCATCTTACTTCGGAGAGTTGATCTCAGCCTCAGTCCTTCACAGTTCCACACTGCCTGCAGAGTGAGTTTCGCAGGTCTTCAGCAGAGACGTTTGCCAGAGGTTTTTGAGACGCAGGGTAACAATGCAGACCTGGAGGGTATCCCCAGGTGTAGTAGACTGGTAATCTTGGAACCTCCTGACTCAGAATACTGCTACCTTCTCACTGCCATAGGAATGCAGCTAGTTGACAGCTGGCTTCAAGGCATGCTTCCCTGTGAGAGCTGAGGACAGGGCAGAACCCTCCCGCATGCTGCCTGACTGTAGGAGTAGCTGCTAACATCCTAATGTTAGTGGCTGGGAGAGGTTGCGGGAAAAGCATGTGTGAGCACTGGGCCTGAACTCCCGTGTATCTGAGTTGTATACAGCGATTTCCAACGAATTTCCTCAACCAGAGTGTAGCTAGGTTCCAAATCCCATGTACGAGCGGGTAGCAGACATCTGCCTCCCATGCATACACACTTCTGAGAGTTGAGCTTATGGCCTGTACCTCCACATCCAGCCTGCTTGTACCCTTGGCTTCTAAAAGGCCTAGGCTCGCTGTTTGACGGAAGTGCTGGGAGAGGTAATTGGAATCTCCCGGCACACAAGACGAGTGCCTCCAAGCTCAATTCACGATTTCCCAGTAATTCTTGTGGTAGAAGGTGCTACATAGTAAGTTCCATATGTGAGAAGGTAGCTGAACGCCTTGTCCAAAAGCATCTTACTTCTGAGAGTTGAGCTCACCCTCAGTCCCTGACAGTTCCACACTGCCTGCAGAGTGAGTTTCACACGTCTTCACCAGAGACGATTGCCAGAGGCTTCTGAGTACAAGTTAACAATGCAGACCTGGAGGGTATCTCCAGGTGCAGTAGAGTGGTAATCTTGGAACCTCCTGACTCAGAGTACTGCGACCTTCTCAGTGCCATAGGAATGCAGCTAGTTGACAGCTGGCTTCAAGACATGCTTCTCTGTGAGAGCTGAGGACAGGGCGGAACCCTCACGCATCCTGCCTGACTGTAGGAGTAGCTGCTAACATCCTTATGTTAGTGGCTGGGAGAGGTTGCGGGAAAAGCATGTGTGAGCACTGGGCCTGAACTTCCGTGTATCTGAGTTGAATACAGTGATTTCCAACGGCTTTCCTCAAGAGTGTAGCTAGATTCCAAATCCCATGTACGAGCGGGTAGCAGACATCTGCCTCCCATGCGTACACACTTCTGAGAGTTGAGCTTATGGCCTGTATCTCCACAGCCAGCCTGCTGGTACCCTTGGCTTCTAAAAGGCCTAGGCTCGCTGTTTGACGGAAGTGCTGGGAGAGGTAATTGGAATCACCCGGCACACAAGACTAGTGCCTCCAAGCTCAGTTCAGCGATTTCCTAGTAATTCCTGTGGTAGACTGGTGCTACATACTAAGTTCCATACGTGAGAGGGTAGCTGAACGCCTTGTCCAAAACCATCTTACTTCTGAGAGTTGAGCACACCCTCAGTCACTCACACTTCCACACTGCCTGCAGAGTGAGTTTCGCAGGTCTTCAGCAGAGACGTTTGCCAGAGGCTTCTGAGACGCAGGGTAACAATGCAGACCTGGAGGGTATCCCCAGGTGCAGTCGACTGGTAATCTTGGAACCTCCTGACTCAGAATACTGCTACCTTCTCACTGCCATAGGAATGCAGCTAGTTGACAGCTGGCTTCAAGACATGCTTCCCTGTGAGAGCTGAGGACAGGGCAGAACCCTCCCGCATGCTGCCTGACTGTAGGAGTAGCTGCTAACATCCTTATGTTAGTGGCTGGGAGAGGTTGCGGGAAAAGCATGTGTGAGCACTGGGCCTGAACTCCCGTGTATCTGAGTTGAATACAGCGATTTCCAACGGCTTTCCTCAACCAGAGTGTAGCTACGTTCCAAATCCCATGTCCGAGTGGGTAGCAGACATCTGCCTCCCATGCATACACACTTCTGAGAGTTGAGCTTATGGCCTGTACCTCCACATCCAGCCTGCTGGTACCGTTGGCTTCTAAAAGGCCTAGGCTCGCAGTTTGACGGAAGTGCTGGGAGAGGTAATTGGAATCTCCCGGCACACAAGACGAGTGCCTCCAAGCTCAATTCACGATTGCCCAGTAATTCTTGTGGTAGACAGGTGCCACATACTAAGTTCCATATGTGAGATTGTAGCTGAACGCCTTGTCCAAAAGCATCTTACTTGTGAGAGTTGAGCCCACCCTCAGTCCCTCACAGTTCCACACTGCCTGCAGAGTGAGTTTCACACGTCTTCACCAGAGACTATTGCCAGAGGCTTCTGAGTACAAGTTAACAATGCAGACCTGGAGGGTATCTCCAGGTGCAGTAGAGTGGTAATCTTGGACCTCCTGACTCAGAGTACTGCTACCTTCTCACTGCCATAGGAATGCAGCTAGTTGACAGCTGGCTTCAAGACATGCTTCCCTGTGAGAGCTGAGGACAGGGCAGACCCCTCCCGCATGCTGCCTGACTGTAGGAGTAGCTGCTAACATCCTTATGTTAGTGGCTGGGAGAGGTTGCGGGAAAAGCATGTGTGAGCACTGGGCCTGAACTCCCGTGTATCTGAGTTGAATACAGCGATTTCCAATGGCCTTCTTCAATCACAGTGTAGCTAGGTTCCAACTCCCATGTCCGAGTGGGTAGCAACATCTGCCTCCCATGCATACACACTTCTGAGAGTTGAGCTTATGGCCTGTACCTCCACATCCAGCCTGCTGGTACCCATGGCTTCTAAAAGGCCTATGCTCGCTGTTTGACGGAAGTGCTGGGAGAGGAATTGGAATCACCCGGCACACAAGACGAGTGCCTCCAAGCTCAGTTCAGCGATTTCCTAGTAATTCCTTTGGTAGACTGGTGCTACATACTAAGTTCCATACGTGAGAGGGTAGCTGAACGCCTTGTCCAAAACCATCTTACTTCTGAGAGTTGAGGTCAGCCTCAGTCCCTCACAGTTCCACACTGCCTGCAGAGTGAGTTTCGCAGGTCTTCAGCAGAGACGTTTGCCAGAGGCTTCTGAGACGCAGGGTAACAATGCAGACCTGGAGGGTATCCCCAGGTGCAGTCGACTGGTAATCTTGGAACCTCCTGACTAAGAATACTGCTACCTTCTCACTGCCATAGTAATGCAGCTAGTTGACAGCTGGCTTCAAGACATGATTCCCTGTGAGAGCTGAGGACAGGGCAGATCCCTCCCGCATGCTGCCTGACTGTAGGAGTAACTGCTAACATCCTTATGTTAGTGGCTGGGAGAGGTTGCGGGAAAAGCATGTGTGAGCACTGGGCCTGAACTCCCGTGTATCTGAGTTGAATACAGCGATTTCCAACGGCTTTCCTCAACCAGAGTGTAGCTAGGTTCCAAATCCCATGTACGAGCGGGTAGCAGACATCTGCCTCCCATGCATACACACTTCTGAGAGTTGAGCTTATGGCCTGTACCTCCACATCCAGCCTGCTGGTACCGTTGGCTTCTAAAAGGCCTAGGCTCGCTGTTTGACGGAAGTGCTGGGAGAGGTAATTGGAATCTCTCGGCACACAAGACGAGTGCCTCCAAGCTCAATTCACGATTTCCCAGTAATTCTTGTGGTAGACAGTTGCCACATACTAAGTTCCATATGTGAGATGGTAGCTGAACGACTTGTCCAAAAGCATCTTACTTCTGAGAGTTGAGCCCACCCTCAGTCCCTCACAGTTCCACACTGCCTGCAGAGTGAGTTTCACACGTCTTCACCAGAGACGATTGCCAGAGGCTTCTGAGTACAAGTTAACAATGCAGACCTCGAGGGTATCTCCAGGTGCAGTAGAGTGGTAATCTTGGAACCTCCTGACTCAGAGTACTGCTACCTTCTCACTGCCATAGGAATGCAGCTAGTTGACAGCTGGCTTCAAGACATGCTTCCCTGTGAGAGCTGAGGACAGGGCAGAACCCTCCCGCATCCTGCCTGACTGTAGGAGTAGCTGCTAACATCCTTATGTTAGTGGCTGGGAGAGGTTGCGGGAAAAGCATGTGTGAGCACTGGGCCTGAACTCCCGTGTATCTGAGTTGAATACAGCGATTTCCAATGGCCTTCTTCAATCACAGTGTAGCTAGGTTCCAACTCCCATGTCCGAGTGGGTAGCAGACATCTGCCTCCCATGCATACACACTTCTGAGAGTTGAGCTTATGGCCTGTACCTCCACAGCCAGCCTGCTGGTACCCTTGGCTTCTAAAAGGCCTAGGCTCGCTGTTTGACGGAAGTGCTGGGAGAGGTAATTGGAATCACCCGGCACACAAGACTAGTGTCTCCAAGCTCAGTTCAGCGATTTCCTAGTAATTCCTGTGGTAGACTGGTGCTACATACTAAGTTCCATACGTGAGAGGGTAGCTGAACACCTTGTCCAAAACCATCTTACTTCTGAGAGTTGAGCTCAGCCTCAGTCCCTCACAGTTCCACACTGCCTGCAGAGTGAGTTTCGCAGGTCTTCAGCAGAGACGTTTGCCAGAGGCTTCTGAGACGCAGGGTAACAATGCAGACCTGGAGGGTATCCCCAGGTGCAGTCGACTGGTAATCTTGGAACCTCCTGACTCAGAATACTGCTACCTTCTCACTGCCATAGGAATGCAGCTAGTTGACAGCTGGCTTCAAGACATGCTTCCATGTGAGAGCTGAGGACAGGGCAGAACCATCCCGCATGCTGCCTGACTGTAGGAGTAGCTGCTAACATCCTTATGTTAGTGGCTGGGAGAGGTTGCGGGAAAAGCATGTGTGAGCACTGGGCCTGAACTCCCGTGTATCTGAGTTGAATACAGCGATTTCCAACGGCTTTCCTCAACCAGAGTGTAGCTAGGTTCCAAATCCCATGTACGAGCGGGTAGCAGACATCTGCCTCCCATGCATACACACTTCTGAGAGTTGAGCTTATGGCCTGTACCTCCACATCCAGGCTGCTGGTACCCTTGGCTTCTAAAAGGCCTAGGCTCGCTGTTTGACGAAAGTGCTGGGAGAGGTAATTGGAATCACCCGGCACACAAGACTAGTGCCTCCAAGCTCAGTTCAGCGATTTCCTAGTAATTCCTGTGGAAGACTGGTGCCACATACTATGTTCCATATGTGAGATGGTAGCTGAACGCCTTGTCCAAAAGCATCTTACTTCTGAGAGTTGAGCCCACCCTCAGTCCCTCACAGTTCCACACTGCCTGCAGAGTGAGTTTCACACGTCTTCACCAGAGACGATTGCCAGAGGCTTCTGAGTACAAGTTAACAATGCAGACCTGGAGGGTATCTCCAGGTGCAGTAGAGTGGTAATCTTGGAACCTCCTGACTCAGAGTACTGCTACCTTCTCACTGCCATAGGAATGCAGCTAGTTGACAGCTGGCTTCAAGACATGCTTCCCTGTGAGAGCTGAGGACAGGGCAGAACCCTCCCGCATCCTGCCTGACTGTAGGAGTAGCTGCTAACATCCTTATGTTAGTGGCTGGGAGAGGTTGCGGGAAAAGCATGTGTGAGCACTGGGCCTGAACTCCCGTGTATCTGAGTTGAATACAGCGATTTCCAATGGCCTTCTTCAATCACAGTGTAGCTAGGTTCCAACTCCCATGTCCGAGTGGGTAGCTGACATCTGCCTCCCATGCATACACACTTCTGAGAGTTGAGCTTATGGCCTGTACCTCACATCCTGCCTGCTGGTACCCTTGGCTTCTAAAAGGCCTAGGCTCGCTGTTTGACGGAAGTGCTGGGAGAGGTAATTGGAATCACCGGGCACACAAGACTAGTGCCTCCAAGCTCAGTTCAGCGATTTCCTAGAAATTCCTGTGGTAGACTGGTGCTACATACTAAGTTCCATACGTGAGAGGGTAGCTGAACCCCTTGTCCAAAACCATCTTACTTCTGAGAGTTGAGCTCACCCACAGTCCCTCACAGTTCCACACTGCCTGCAGAGTGAGTTTCGCAGGTCTTCAGCAGAGACGTTTGCCAGAGGCTTCTGAGACGCAGGGTAACAATGCAGACCTGGAGGGTATCCCCAGGTGCAGTCGACTGATAATCTTGGAACCTCCTGACTCAAAATACTGCTACCTTCTCACTGCCATAGGAATGCAGCTAGTTGACAGCTGGCTTCAAGACATGCTTCCCTGTGAGAGCTGAGGACAGGGCAGAACCCTCCCGCATGCTGCCTGACTGTAGGAGTAGCTGCTAACATCCTTATGTTAGTGGCTGGGAGAGGTTGCGGGAAAAGCATGTGTGAGCACTGGGCCTGAACTCCCGTGTATCTGAGTTGAATACAGCGATTTCCAACGGCTTTCCTCAACCAGAGTGTAGCTAGGTTCCAAATCCCATGTACGAGCGGGTAGCAGACATCTGCCTCCCATGCATACACACTTCTGAGAGTTGAGCTTATGGCCTGTACCTCCACAGCCAGCCTGCTGGTACCCTTGGCTTCTAAAAGGCCTAGGCTCGCTGTTTGACGGAAGTGCTGGGAGAGGTAATTGGAATCTCCCGGCACACAAGACGAGTGCCTCCAAGCTCAATTCACGATTTCCCAGTAATTCTTGTGGTAGACAGGTGCTACATACTAAGTTCCATATGTGAGAAGGTAGCAGAACGCCTTGTCCAAAAGCATCTTACTTCTGAGAGTTGAGCACACCCTCAGTCCCTCACACTTCCACACTGCCTGCAGAGTGATTTTCACACGTCTTCACCAGAGACGATTGCCAGAGGCTTCTGAGTACAAGTTAACAATGCAGAACTGGAGGGTATCTCCAGGTGCAGTAGAGTGGTAATCTTGGAACCTCCTGACTCAGAGTACTGCTACCTTCTCACTGCCATAGGAATGCAGCTAGTTGACAGCTGGCTTCAAGACATGCTTCCCTGTGAGAGCTGAGGACAGGGCAGAACCCTCCCGCATCCTGCCTGACTGTAGGAGTAGCTGCTAACATCCTTATGTTAGTGGCTGGGAGAGGTTGCGGGAAAAGCATGTGTGAGCACTGGGCCTGAACTCCTGTGTATCTGAGTTGAATACAGCGATTTCCAATGGCCTTCTTCAATCACAGTGTAGCTAGGTTCCAACTCCCATGTCCGAGTGGGTAGCAGACATCTGCCTCCCATGCATACACACTTCTGAGAGTTGAGCTTATGGCCTGTACCTCCACATCCAGCCTGCTCGTACCCTTGGCTTCTAAAAGGCCTAGGCTCGCTGTTTGGCGGAAGTGATGGGAGAGGTAATTGGAATCACACGGCACACAAGACTAGTGCCTCCAAGCTCAGTTCAGCGATTTCCTAGTAATTCCTGTGGTAGACTGGTGCTACATACTAAGTTCCATACGTGAGAGGGTAGCTGAACGCCTTGTCCAAAACCATCTTACTTCTGAGAGTTGAGCTCAGCCGCAGTCCCTCACAGTTCCACACTGCCTGCAGAGTGAGTTTCGCAGGTCTTCAGCAGAGACGTTTGCCAGAGGCTTCTGAGACGCAGGGTAACAATGCAGACCTGGAGGGTATCCCCAGGTGCAGTCGACTGGTAATCTTGGAACCTCCTGACTCAGAGTACTGCTACCTTCTCACTGCCATAGGAATGTAGGTAGTTGACAGCTGGCTTCAAGACATGCTTCCCTGTGAGAGCTGAGGACAGGGCAGATCCCTCCCGCATGCTGCCTGACTGTAGGAGTAGCTGCTAACATCCTTATGTTAGTGGCTGGGAGAGGTTGCGGGAAAAGCATGTGTGAGCACTGGGCCTGAACTCCCGTGTATCTGAGTTGAATACAGCGATTTCCAACGGCTTTCCTCAACCAGAGTGTAGCTAGGTTCTAAATCCCATGTATGAGCGGGTAGCAGACATCTGCCTCCCATGCATACACACTTCTGAGAGTTGAGCTTATGGCCTGTACCTCCACAGCCAGCCTGCTGGTACCCTTGGCTTCTAAAAGGCCTAGGCTCGCTGTTTGACGGAAGTGCTGGGAGAGGTAATTGGAATCTCCCGGCACACAAGACGAGTGCCTCCAAGCTCAATTCACGATTTCCCAGTAATTCTTGTGGTAGACAGGTGCTACATACTAAGTTCCATATGTGAGAAGGTAGCTGAACGCCCTGTCCAAAAGCATCTTACTTCTGAGAGTTGAGCCCACCCTCAGTCCCTCACACTTCCACACTGCCTGCAGAGTGAGTTTCACACGTCTTCACCAGAGACGATTGCCAGAGGCTTCTGAGTACAAGTTAACAATGCAGACCTGGAGGGTATCTCCAGGTGCAGTAGAGTGGTAATCTTGGAACCTCCTGACTCAGAGTACTGCTACCTTCTCACTGCCATAGGAATGCAGCTAGTTGACAGCTGGCTTCAAGACATGCTTCCCTGTGAGAGCTGAGGACAGGGCAGAACCCTCCCGCATCCTGCCTGACTGTAGGAGTAGCTGCTAACATCCTTATGTTAGTGGCTGGGAGAGGTTGCGGGAAAAGCATGTGTGAGCACTGGGCCTGAACTCCCGTGTATCTGAGTTGAATACAGCGATTTCCAATGGCCTTCTTCAATCACAGTGTAGCTAGGTTCCAACTCCCATGTCCGAGTGGGTAGCAACATCTGCCTCCCATGCATACACACTTCTGAGAGTTGAGCTTATGGCCTGTACCTCCACATCCAGCCTGCTCGTACCCTTGGCTTCTAAAAGGCCTAGGCTCGCTGTTTGACGGAAGTGCTGGGAGAGGTAAATGGAATCACCCGTCACACAAGACTAGTGCCTCCAAGCTCAGTTCAGCGATTTCCTAGTAATTCCTGTGGTAGACTGGTGCTACATACTAAGTTCCATACGTGAGAGGGTAGCTGAACGCCTTGTCCAAAACCATCTTACTTCTGAGAGTTGAGCTCAGCCTCAGTCCCTCACAGTTCCACACTGCCTGCAGAGTGAGTTTCGCAGGTCTTCAGCAGAGACGTTTGCCAGAGTCTTCTGAGACGAAGGGTAACAAAGCAGACCTGGAGGGTATCCCCAGGTGCAGTCGACTGGTAATCTTGGAACCTCCTGACTCAGAATACTGCTACCTTCTCACTGCCATAGGAATGCAGCTAGTTGACAGCTGGCTTCAAGACATGCTTCCCTGTGAGAGCTTAGGACAGGGCAGAACCCTCCCGCATGCTGCCTGACTGTAGGAGTAGCTGCTAACATCCTAATGTTAGTGGCTGGGAGAGGCTGCGGGAAAAGCATGTGTGAGCACTGGGCCTGAACTCCCGTGTATCTGAGTTGAATACAGCGATTTCCAACGGCTTTCCTCAACCAGAGTGTAGCTAGGTTCCAAATCCCATGTACGAGCGGATAGCAAACATCTGCCTCCCATGATTACACACTTCTGAGAGTTGAGCTTATGGCCTGTACCTCCTCAGCCAGCCTGCTGGTACCCTTGGCTTCTAAAAGGCCTAGGCTCGCTGTTTGACGGAAGTGCTGGGAGAGGTAATTGGAATCACCCGGCACACAAGACTAGTGCCTCCAAGCTCAGTTCAGGGATTTCCTAGTAATTCCTTTGGTAGAGTGGTGCTACATACTAAGTTCCATACGTGAGAGGGTAGCTGAACGCCTTGTCCAAAACCATCTTACTTCTGAGAGTTGAGCTCAGCCTCAGTCCCTCACAGTTCCACACTGCCTGCAGAGTGAGTTTCGCAGGTCTTCAGCAGAGACGTTTGCCAGAGGCTTCTGAGACGCAGGGTAACAATGCAGACCTGGAGGGTATCCCCAGGTGCAGTCGACTGATAATCTTGGAACCTCCTGACTCAGAATACTGCTACCTTCTCACTGCCATAGGAATGCAGCTAGTTGACAGCTGGCTTCAAGACATGCTTCCCTGTGAGAGCTGAGGACAGGGCAGAACCCTCCCGCATGCTGCCTGACTGTAGGAGTAGCTGCTAACATCCTTATGTTAGTGGCTGGGAGAGGTTGCGGGAAAAGCATGTGTGAGCACTGGGCCTGAACTCCCGTGTATCTGAGTTGAATACAGCGATTTCCAACGGCTTTCCTCAACCAGAGTGTAGCTAGGTTCCAAATCCCATGTACGAGCGGGTAGCAGACATCTGCCTCCCATGCATACACACTTCTGAGAGTTGAGCTTATGGCCTGTACCTCCACATCCAGCCTGCTGGTACCCTTGGCTTCTAAAAGGCCTAGGCTCGCTGTTTGACGGAAGTGCTGGGAGAGGTAATTGGAATCTCCCGGCACACAAGACGAGTGCCTCCAAGCTAAATTCACGATTTCCCAGTAATTGTTGTGGTAGACAGGTGCTACATACTAAGTTCCATATGTGAGAAGGTAGCTGAACGCCTTATCCAAAAGCATCTTACTTCTGAGATTTGAGCACACCCTCAGTCCCTCACACTTCCACACTGCCTGCAGAGTGAGTTTCACACGTCTTCACCAGAGACGATTGCCAGAGGCTTCTGAGTACAAGTTAACAATGCAGACCTGGAGGGTATCTCCAGGTGCAGTAGAGTGGTAATCTTGGAACCTCCTGACTCAGAATACTGCTACCTTCTCACTGCCATAGGAATGCAGCTAGTTGACAGCTGGCTTCAAGACATGCTTCCCTGTGAGAGCTGAGGACAGGGCAGAACCCTCCCGCATCCTGCCTGACTGTAGGTGTAGCTGCTAACATCCTAATCTTAGTGGCTGGGAGAGGCTGCGGGAAAAGCATGTGTGAGCACTGGGCCTGAACTCCCGTGTATCTGAGTTGAATACAGCGATTTCCAACGGCTTTCCTCAACCAGAGTGTAGCTAGGTTCCAAATCCCATGTACGAGCGGGTAGCAGACATCTGCCTCCCATGCATACACACTTCTGAGAGTTGAGCTTATGGCCTGTACCTCCACAGCCAGCCTGCTGGTACCCTTGGCTTCTAAAAGGCCTAGGCTCGCTGTTTGACGGAAGTGCTGGGAGAGGTAATTGGAATCACCCGGCACACAAGACTAGTGCCTCCAAGCTCAGTTCAGGGATTTCCTAGTAATTCCTGTGGTAGAGTGGTGCTACATACTAAGTTCCATACGTGAGAGTGTAGCTGAACGCCTTGTCCAAAACCATCTTACTTCTGAGAGTTGAGCTCAGCCTCAGTCCGTCACAGTTCCACACTGCCTGCAGAGTGAGTTTCGCAGGTCTTCAGCAGAGACGTTTGCCAGAGGCTTCTGAGACGCAGGGTAACAATGCAGACCTGGAGGGTATCCCCAGGTGCAGTCGACTGGTAATCTTGGAACCTCTTGACTCAGAATACTGCTACCTTCTCACTGCCATAGGAATGCAGCTAGTTGACAGCTGGCTTCAAGACATGCTTCCCTGTGAGAGCTGAGGACAGGGCAGAACCCTCCCGCATGCTGCCTGACTGTAGGAGTAGCTGCTAAAATCCTTATGTTAGTGGCTGGGAGAGGTTGCGGGAAAAGCATGTGTGAGCACTGGGCCTGAACTCCCGTGTATCTGAGTTGAATACAGCGATTTCCAACGGCTTTCCTCAACCAGAGTGTAGCTAGGTTCCAAATCCCATGTACGAGCGGGTAGCAGACATCTGCCTCCCATGCATACACACTTCTGAGAGTTGAGCTTATGGCCTGTACCTCCACATCCAGCCTGCTGGTACCCTTGGCTTCTAAAAGGCCTAGGCTCGCTGTTTGACGGAAGTGCTGGGAGAGGTAATTGGAATCTCCCGGCACACAAGACGAGTGCCTCCAAGCTCAATTCACGATTTCCCAGTAATTCTTGTGGTAGACAGGTGCTACATACTAAGTTCCATATGTGAGAAGGTAGCTGAACGCCTTGTCCAAAAGCATCTTACTTCTGAGAGTTGAGCACACCCTCAGTCCCTCACACTTCCACACTGCCTGCAGAGTGAGTTTCACACGTCTTCACCAGAGACGATTGCCAGAGGCTTCTGAGTACAAGTTAACAATGCAGACCTGGAGGGTATCTCCAGGTGTAGTAGAGTGGTAATCTTGGAACCTCCTGACTCAGAGTACTGCTACCTTCTCACTGCCATAGGAATGCAGCTAGTTGACAGCTGGCTTCATGACATGCTTCCCTGTGAGAGCTGAGGACAGGGCAGAACCCTCCCGCATCCTGCCTGACTGTAGGAGTAGCTGCTAACATCCTAATGTTAGTGGCTGGGAGAGGTTGCGGGAAAAGCATGTGTGAGCACTGGGCCTGAACTCCCGTGTATCTGAGTTGAATACAGCGATTTCCAATGGTCTTCTTCAATCACAGTGTAGCTAGGTTCCAACTCCCATGTCCGAGTGGGTAGCAGACATCTGCCTCCCATGCATACACACTTCTGAGAGTTGAGCTTATGGCCTGTACCTCCACATCCAGCCTGCTGGTACCCTTGGCTTCTAAAAGGCCTAGGCTCGCTGTTTGACGGAAGTGCTGGGAGAGGTAATTGGAATCTCCCGGCACACAAGACGAGGGCCTCCAAGCTCAATTCACGATTTCCCAGTAATTCTTGTGGTAGACAGGTGCTACATACTAAGTTCCATATGTGAGAAGGTAGCTGAACGCCTTGTCCAAAAGCATCTTACTTCTGAGAGTTGAGCACACCCTCAGTCCCTCACACTTCCACACTGCCTGCAGAGTGAGTTTCACACGTCTTCACCAGAGACGATTGCCAGAGGCTTCTGAGTACAAGTTAACAATGCAGACCTGGAGGGTATCTCCAGGTGTAGTAGAGTGGTAATCTTGGAACCTTCTGACTCAGAGTACTGCTACCTTCTCACTGCCATAGGAATGCAGCTAGTTGACAGCTGGCTTCAAGACATGCTTCCCTGTGAGAGCTGAGGACAGGGCAGAACCCTCCCGCATCCTGCCTGACTGTAGGAGTAGCTGCTAACATCCTAATGTTAGTGGCTGGGAGAGGTTGCGGGAAAAGCATGTGTGAGCACTGGGCCTGAACTCCCGTGTATCTGAGTTGAATACAGCGATTTCCAATGGCCTTCTTCAATCACAGTGTAGCTAGGTTCCAACTCCCATGTCCGAGTGGGTAGCAGACATCTGCCTCCCATGCATACACACTTCTGAGAGTTGAGCTTATGGCCTGTACCTCCACATCCAGCCTGCTCGTACCCTTGGCTTCTAAAAGGCCTAGGCTCGCTGTTTGACGGAAGTGCTGGGAGAGGTAATTGGAATCTCCCGGCACACAAGACGAGTGCCTCCAAGCTCAATTCACGATTTCCCAGTAATTCTTGTGGTAGACAGGTGCTACATACTAAGTTCCATATGTGAGAAGGTAGCTGAACGCCTTGTCCAAAAGCATCTTACTTCTGAGAGTTGAGCACACCCTCAGTACTCACACTTCCACACTGCCTGCAGAGTGATTTTCACACGTCTTCACCAGAGACGATTGCCAGAGGCTTCTGAGTACAAGTTAACAATGCAGAACTGGAGGGTATCTCCAGGTGCAGTAGAGTGGTAATCTTGGAACCTCCTGACTCAGAGTACTGCTACCTTCTCACTGCCATAGGAATGCAGCTAGTTGACAGCTGGCTTCAAGACATGCTTCCCTGTGAGAGCTGAGGACAGGGCAGAACCCTCCCGCATCCTGCCTGACTGTAGGAGTAGCTGCTAACATCCTTATGTTAGTGGCTGGGAGAGGTTGCGGGAAAAGCATGTGTGAGCACTGGGCCTGAACTCCCGTGTATCTGAGTTGAATACAGCGATTTCCAACGGCTTTCCTCAACCAGAGTGTAGCTAGGTTCCAAATCCCATGTACGAGCGGGTAGCAGACATCTGCCTCCCATGCATACACACTTCTGAGAGTTGAGCTTATGGCCTGTACCTCCACATCCAGCCTGCTGGTACCCTTGGCTTCTAAAAGGCCTAGGCTCGGGATCCCTGGGTGGCGCAGCGGTTTGGCGCCTGCCTTTGGCCCAGGGCGCGATCCTGGAGACCCGGGATCGAATCCCATATCAGGCTCCCGATGCATGGAGCCTGCTTCTCCCTCTGCCTGTGTCTCTGCCTCTCTCTCTCTCTCTGTGACTATCATAAGTAAATAAATAAAAAAATTAAAAAAATAAAAATAAAAAAAAAAATAAAAGGCCTAGGCTCGCTGTTTGACGGAAGTGCTGGGAGAGGTAATTGGAATCTCCCGGCACACAAGACGAGTGCCTCCAAGCTCAATTCACGATTTCCCAGTAATTCTTGTGGTAGACAGGTGCTACATACTAAGTTCCATATGTGAGAAGGTAGCTGAACGCCCTGTCCAAAAGCATCTTACTTCTGAGATTTGAGCACAGTCTCAGTCCCTCACACTTCCACACTGCCTGCAGAGTGAGTTTCACACGTCTTCACCAGAGACGATTGCCAGAGGCTTCTGAGTACAAGTTAACAATGCAGACCTGGAGGGTATCTCCAGGTGCAGTAGAGTGGTAATCTTGGAACCTCCTGACTCAGAGTACTGCTACCTTCTCACTGCCATAGGAATGCAGCTAGTTGACAGCTGGCTTCAAGACATGCTTCCCTGTGAGAGCTGAGGACAGGGCAGAACCCTCCCGCATCCTTCCTGACTGTAGGAGTAGCTGCTAACATCCTTATGTTAGTGGCTGGGAGAGGTTGCGGGAAAAGCATGTGTGAGCACTGGGCCTGAACTCCCGTGTATCTGAGTTGAATACAGCGATTTCCAATGGCCTTCTTCAATCACAGTGTAGCTAGGTTCCAACTCCCATGTCCGAGTGGGTAGCAGACATCTGCCTCCCATGCATACACACTTCTGAGAGTTGAGCTTATGGCCTGTACCTCCACATCCAGCCTGCTCGTACCCTTGGCTTCTAAAAGGCCTAGGCTCGCTGTTTGACGGAAGTGCTGGGAGAGGTAATTGGAATCACCCGGCACACAAGACTAGTGCCTCCAAGCTCAGTTCAGCGATTTCCCAGTAATTCCTGTGGTAGACTGGTGCTACATACTAAGTTCCATACGTGAGAGGGTAGCTGAACGCCTTGTCCAAAACCATCTTACTTCTGAGAGTTGAGCTCAGCCTCAGTCCCTCACAGTTCCACACTGCCTGCAGAGTGAGTTTCGCAGGTCTTCAGCAGAGACGTTTGCCAGAGGCTTCTGAGACGCAGGGTAACAATGCAGACCTGGAGGGTATCCCCAGGTGCAGTCGACTGGTAATCTTGGAACCTCCTGACTCAGAATACTGCTACCTTCTCACTGCCATAGGAATGCAGCTAGTTGACAGCTGGCTTCAAGACATGCTTCCCTGTGAGAGCTTAGGACAGGGCAGAACCCTCCCGCATGCTGCCTGACTGTAGGAGTAGCTGCTAACATCCTAATGTTAGTGGCTGGGAGAGGATGCGGGAAAAGCATGTGTGAGCACTGGGCCTGAACTCCCGTGTATCTGAGTTGAATACAGCGATTTCCAACGGCTTTCCTCAACCAGAGTGTAGCTAGGTTCCAAATCCCATGTACGAGCGGGTAGCAGACATCTGCCTCCCATGCATACACACTTCTGAGAGTTGAGCTTATGGCCTGTACCTCCACATCCAGCCTGCTGGTACCCTTGGCTTCTAAAAGCCCTCGGCTCGCAGTTTGACGGAAGTGCTGGGAGAGGTAATTGGAATCTCCCGGCACACAAGACGAGTGCTCCAAGCTCAATTCACGATTTCCCAGTAATTCTTGTGGTAGACAGGTGCTACATACTAAGTTCCATATGTGAGAAGGTAGCTGAACGCCTTGTCCAAAAGCATCTTACTTCTGAGAGTTGAGCACACCCTCAGTACTCACACTTCCACACTGCCTGCAGAGTGATTTTCACACGTCTTCACCAGAGACGATTGCCAGAGGCTTCTGAGTACAAGTTAACAATGCAGAACTGGAGGGTATCTCCAGGTGCAGTAGAGTGGTAATCTTGGAACCTCCTGACTCAGAGTACTGCTACCTTCTCACTGCCATAGGAATGCAGCTAGTTGACAGCTGGCTTCAAGACATGCTTCCCTGTGAGAGCTGAGGACAGGGCAGAACCCTCCCGCATCCTGCCTGACTGTAGGAGTAGCTGCTAACATCCTTATGTTAGTGGCTGGGAGAGGTTGCGGGAAAAGCATGTGTGAGCACTGGGCCTGAACTCCCGTGTATCTGAGTTGAATACAGCGATTTCCAATGGCCTTCTTCAATCACAGTGTAGCTAGGTTCCAACTCCCATGTCCGAGTGGGTAGCAGACATCTGCCTCCCATGCATACACACTTCTGAGAGTTGAGCTTATGGCCTGTACCTCCACAGCCAGCCTGCTGGTACCCTTGGCTTCTAAAAGGCCTAGGCTCGCTGTTTGACGGAAGTGCTGGGAGAGGTAATTGGAATCACCCGGCACACAAGACTAGTGCCTCCAAGCTCAGTTCAGGGATTTCCTAGTAATTCCTGTGGTAGAGTGGTGCTACATACTAAGTTCCATACGTGAGAGGGTAGCTGAACGCCTTGTCCAAAACCATCTTACTTCTGAGAGTTGAGCTCAGCCTCAGTCCCTCACAGTTCCACACTGCCTGCAGAGTGAGTTTCGCAGGTCTTCAGCAGAGACGTTTGCCAGAGGCTTCTGAGACGCAGGGTAACAATGCAGACCTGGAGGGTATCCCCAGGTGCAGTCGACTGATAATCTTGGAACCTCCTGACTCAGAATACTGCTACCTTCTCACTGCCATAGGAATGCAGCTAGTTGACAGCTGGCTTCAAGACATGCTTCCCTGTGAGAGCTGAGGACAGGGCAGAACCCTCCCGCATGCTGCCTGACTGTAGGAGTAGCTGCTAACATCCTTATGTTAGTGGCTGGGAGAGGTTGCGGGAAAAGCTTGTGTGAGCACTGGGCCTGAACTCCCGTGTATCTGAGTTGAATACAGCGATTTCCAACGGCTTTCCTCAACCAGAGTGTAGCTAGGTTCCAAATCCCATGTACGAGCGGGTAGCAGACATCTGCCTCCCATGCATACACACTTCTGAGAGTTGAGCTTATGGCCTGTACCTCCACATCCAGCCTGCTGGTACCCTTGGCTTCTAAAAGGCCTAGGCTCGGGATCCCTGGGTGGCGCAGCGGTTTGGCGCCTGCCTTTGGCCCAGGGCGCGATCCTGGAGACCCGGGATCGAATCCCATATCAGGCTCCCGATGCATGGAGCCTGCTTCTCCCTCTGCCTGTGTCTCTGCCTCTCTCTCTCTCTCTGTGACTATCATAAGTAAATAAATAAAAAAATTAAAAAAATAAAAATAAAAAAAAAAAATAAAAGGCCTAGGCTCGCTGTTTGACGGAAGTGCTGGGAGAGGTAATTGGAATCTCCCGGCACACAAGACGAGTGCCTCCAAGCTCAATTCACGATTTCCCAGTAATTCTTGTGGTAGACAGGTGCTACATACTAAGTTCCATATGTGAGAAGGTAGCTGAACGCCCTGTCCAAAAGCATCTTACTTCTGAGATTTGAGCACAGTCTCAGTCCCTCACACTTCCACACTGCCTGCAGAGTGAGTTTCACACGTCTTCACCAGAGACGATTGCCAGAGGCTTCTGAGTACAAGTTAACAATGCAGACCTGGAGGGTATCTCCAGGTGCAGTAGAGTGGTAATCTTGGAACCTCCTGACTCAGAGTACTGCTACCTTCTCACTGCCATAGGAATGCAGCTAGTTGACAGCTGGCTTCAAGACATGCTTCCCTGTGAGAGCTGAGGACAGGGCAGAACCCTCCCGCATCCTGCCTGACTGTAGGAGTAGCTGCTAACATCCTTATGTTAGTGGCTGGGAGAGGTTGCGGGAAAAGCATGTGTGAGCACTGGGCCTGAACTCCCGTGTATCTGAGTTGAATACAGCGATTTCCAATGGCCTTCTTCAATCACAGTGTAGCTAGGTTCCAACTCCCATGTCCGAGTGGGTAGCAGACATCTGCCTCCCATGCATACACACTTCTGAGAGTTGAGCTTATGGCCTGTACCTCCACATCCAGCCTGCTCGTACCCTTGGCTTCTAAAAGGCCTAGGCTCGCTGTTTGACGGAAGTGCTGGGAGAGGTAATTGGAATCACCCGGCACACAAGACTAGTGCCTCCAAACTCAGTTCAGCGATTTCCTAGTAATTCCTGTGGTAGACTGGTGCTACATACTAAGTTCCATACGTGAGAGGGTACCTGAACGCCTTGTCCAAAACCATCTTACTTCTGAGAGTTGAGCTCAGCCTCAGTCCCTCACAGTTCCACACTGCCTGCAGAGTGAGTTTCGCAGGTCTTCAGCAGAGACGTTTGCCAGAGGCTTCTGAGACGCAGGGTAACAATGCAGACCTGGAGGGTATCCCCAGGTGCAGTCGACTGGTAATCTTGGAACCTCCTGACTCAGAATACTGCTACCTTCTCACTGCCATAGGAATGCAGCTAGTTGACAGCTGGCTTCAAGACATGCTTCCCTGTGAGAGCTGAGGACAGGGCAGAACCCTCCCGCATCCTGCCTGACTGTAGGAGTAGCTGCTAACATCCTAATGTTAGTGGCTGGGAGAGGCTGCGGGAAAAGCATGTGTGAGCACTGGGCCTGAACTCCCGTGTATCTGAGTTGAATACAGCGATTTCCAACGGCTTTCCTCAACCAGAGTGTAGCTAGGTTCCAAATCCCATGTACGAGCGGGTAGCAGACATCTGCCTCCCATGCATACACACTTCTGAGAGTTGAGCTTATGGCCTGTACCTCCACATCCAGGCTGCTGGTACCCTTGGCTTCTAAAAGGCCTAGGCTCGCTGTTTGACGGAAGTGCTGGGAGAGGTAATTGAAATCACCCGGCACACAAGACTAGTGCCTCCAAGCTCAGTTCAGGGATTTCCTAGTAATTCCTGTGGTAGAGTGGTGCTACATACTAAGTTCCATACGTGAGAGGGTAGCTGAACGCCTTGTCCAAAACCATCTTACTTCTGAGAGTTGAGCTCAGCCTCAGTCCCTCACAGTTCCACACTGCCTGCAGAGTGAGTTTCGCAGGTCTTCAGCAGAGACGTTTGCCAGAGGCTTCTGAGACGCAGGGTAACAATGCAGACCTGGAGGGTATCCCCAGGTGCAGTCGACTGGTAATCTTGGAACCTCCTGACTCAGAATACTGCTACCTTCTCACTGCCATAGGAATGCAGCTAGTTGACAGCTGGCTTCAAGACATGCTTCCCTGTGAGAGCTGAGGACAGGGCAGAACCCTCCCGCATGCTGCCTGACTGTAGGAGTAGCTGCTAACATCCTTTTGTTAGTGGCTGGGAGAGGTTGCGGGAAAAGCATGTGTGAGCACTGGGCCTGAACTCCCGTGTATCTGAGTTGAATACAGCGATTTCCAACGGCTTTCCTCAACCAGAGTGTAGCTAGGTTCCAAATCCCATGTACGAGCGGGTAGCAGACATCTGCCTCCCATGCATACACACTTCTGAGAGTTGAGCTTATGGCCTGTACCTCCACAGCCAGCCTGCTGGTACCCTTGGCTTCTAAAAGGCCTAGGCTCGCTGTTTGACGGAAGTGCTGGCAGAGGTAATTGGAATCACCCGGCACACAAGACTAGTGCCTCCAAGCTCAGTTTAGGGATTTCCTAGTAATTCCTGTGGTAGAGTGGTGCTACATACTAAGTTCCATACGTGAGAGGGTAGCTGAACGCCTTGTCCAAAACCATCTTACTTCTGAGAGTTGAGCTCAGCCTCAGTCCCTCACAGTTCCACACTGCCTGCAGAGTGAGTTTCGCAGGTCTTCAGCAGAGACGTTTGCCAGAGGCTTCTGAGACGCAGGGTAACAATGCAGACCTGGAGGGTATCCCCAGGTGCAGTCGACTGATAATCTTGGAATCTCCTGACTCAGAATACTGCTACCTTCTCACTGCCATAGGAATGCAGCTAGTTGACAGCTGGCTTCAAGACATGCTTCCCTGTGAGAGCTGAGGACAGGGCAGAACCCTCCCGCATGCTGCCTGACTGTAGGAGTAGCTGCTAACATCCTTATGTTAGTGGCTGGGAGAGGTTGCGGGAAAAGCATGTTTGAGCACTGGGCCTGAACTCCCGTGTATCTGAGTTGAATACAGCGATTTCCAACGGCTTTCCTCAACCAGAGTGTAGCTAGGTTCCAAATCCCATGTACGAGCGGGTAGCAGACATCTGCCTCCCATGCATACACACTTCTGAGAGTTGAGCTTATGGCCTGTACCTCCACATCCAGCGTGCTGGTACCCGTGGCTTCTAAAAGGCCTAGGCTCGCTGTTTGACGGAAGTGCTGGGAGAGGTAATTGGAATCTCCCGGCACACAAGACGAGTGCCTCCAAGCTCAATTCACGATTTCCCAGTAATTCTTGTGGTAGACAGGTGCTACATACAAAGTTCCATATGTGAGAAGGTAGCTGAACGCCTTGTCCAAAAGCATATTACTTCTGAGATTTGAGCACACCCTCAGTCCCTCACACTTCCACACTGCCTGCAGAGTGAGTTTCACACGTCTTCACCAGAGACGATTGCCAGAGGCTTCTGAGTACAAGTTAAAAATGCAGACCTGGAGGGTATCTCCAGGTGCAGTAGAGTGGTAATCTTGGAACCTCCTGACTCAGAGTACTGCTACCTTCTCCCTGCCATAGGAATGCAGCTAGTTGACAGCTGGCTTCAAGACATGCTTCCCTGTGAGAGCTGAGGACAGGGCAGAACCCTCCCGCATCCTGCCTGACTGTAGGAGTAGCTGCTAACATCCTTATGTTAGTGGCTGGGAGATGTTGCGGGAAAAGCATGTGTGAGCACTGGGCCTGAACTCCCGTGTATCTGAGTTGAATACAGCGATTTCCAATGGCCTTCTTCAATCACAGTGTAGCGAGGTTCCAACTCCCATGTCCGAGTGGGTAGCAGACATCTGCCTCCCATGCATACACACTTCTGAGAGTTGAGCTTATGGCCTGTACCTCCACATCCAGCCTGCTGGTACCCTTGGCTTCTAAAAGGCCTAGGCTCGCTTTTTGACGGAAGTGCTGGGAGAGGTAATTGGAATCACCGGGCACACAAGACTAGTGCCTCCAAGCTCAGTTCAGCGATTTCCTAGTAATTCCTGTGGTAGAGTGGTGCTACATACTAAGTTCCATACGTGAGAGGGTAGCTGAACGCCTTGTCCAAAACCATCTTACTTCTGAGAGTTGAGCTCAGCCTCAGTCCCTCACAGTTCCACACTGCCTGCAGAGTGAGTTTCGCAGGTCTTCAGCAGAGACGTTTGCCAGAGGCTTCTGAGACGCAGGGTAACAATGCAGACCTGGAGGGTATCCCCAGGTGCAGTCGACTGATAATCTTGGAATCTCCTGACTCAGAATACTGCTACCTTCTCACTGCCATAGGAATGCAGCTAGTTGACAGCTGGCTTCAAGACATGCTTCCCTGTGAGAGCTGAGGACAGGGCAGAACCCTCCCGCATGCTGCCTGACTGTAGGAGTAGCTGCTAACATCCTTATGTTAGTGGCTGGGAGAGGTTGCGGGAAAAGCATGTTTGAGCACTGGGCCTGAACTCCCGTGTATCTGAGTTGAATACAGCGATTTCCAACGGCTTTCCTCAACCAGAGTGTAGCTAGGTTCCAAATCCCATGTACGAGCGGGTAGCAGACATCTGCCTCCCATGCATACACACTTCTGAGAGTTGAGCTTATGGCCTGTACCTCCACATCCAGCGTGCTGGTACCCGTGGCTTCTAAAAGGCCTAGGCTCGCTGTTTGACGGAAGTGCTGGGAGAGGTAATTGGAATCTCCCGGCACACAAGACGAGTGCCTCCAAGCTCAATTCACGATTTCCCAGTAATTCTTGTGGTAGACAGGTGCTACATACAAAGTTCCATATGTGAGAAGGTAGCTGAACGCCTTGTCCAAAAGCATATTACTTCTGAGATTTGAGCACACCCTCAGTCCCTCACACTTCCACACTGCCTGCAGAGTGAGTTTCACACGTCTTCACCAGAGACGATTGCCAGAGGCTTCTGAGTACAAGTTAAAAATGCAGACCTGGAGGGTATCTCCAGGTGCAGTAGAGTGGTAATCTTGGAACCTCCTGACTCAGAGTACTGCTACCTTCTCCCTGCCATAGGAATGCAGCTAGTTGACAGCTGGCTTCAAGACATGCTTCCCTGTGAGAGCTGAGGACAGGGCAGAACCCTCCCGCATCCTGCCTGACTGTAGGAGTAGCTGCTAACATCCTTATGTTAGTGGCTGGGAGATGTTGCGGGAAAAGCATGTGTGAGCACTGGGCCTGAACTCCCGTGTATCTGAGTTGAATACAGCGATTTCCAATGGCCTTCTTCAATCACAGTGTAGCGAGGTTCCAACTCCCATGTCCGAGTGGGTAGCAGACATCTGCCTCCCATGCATACACACTTCTGAGAGTTGAGCTTATGGCCTGTACCTCCACATCCAGCCTGCTGGTACCCTTGGCTTCTAAAAGGCCTAGGCTCGCTTTTTGACGGAAGTGCTGGGAGAGGTAATTGGAATCACCGGGCACACAAGACTAGTGCCTCCAAGCTCAGTTCAGCGATTTCCTAGTAATTCCTGTGGTAGACTGGTGCTACATACTAAGTTCCATACGTGAGAGGGTAGCTGAACGCCTTGTCCAAAACCATCTTACTTCTGAGAGTTGAGCTCAGCCTCAGTCCCTCACAGTTCCACACTGCCTGCAGAGTGAGTTTCGCAGGTCTTCAGCAGAGACGTTTGCCAGAGGCTTCTGAGACGCAGGGTAACAATGCAGACCTGGAGGGTATCCCCAGGTGCAGTCGACTGGTAATCTTGGAACCTCCTGACTCAGAATACTGCTACCTTCTCACTGCCATAGGAATGCAGCTAGTTGACAGCTGGCTTCAAGACATGCTTCCCTGTGAGAGCTGAGGACAGGGCAGAACCCTCCCGCATGCTGCCTGACTGTAGGAGTAGCTGCTAACATCCTTATGTTAGTGGCTGGGAGAGGTTGCGGGAAAAGCATGTGTGAGCACTGGGCCTGAACTCCCGTGTATCTGAGTTGAATACAGCGGTTTCCAACGGCTTTCCTCAACCAGAGTGTAGCTAGGTTCTAAATCCCATGTACGAGCGGATAGCAGACATCTGCCTCCCATGCATACACACTTCTGAGAGTTGAGCTTATGGCCTGTACCTCCACATCCAGCCTGCTGGTACCCTTGGCTTCTAAAAGGCCTAGGCTCGCTGTTTGACGGAAGTGCTGGGAGAGGTAATTGGAATCTCCCGGCACACAAGACGAGTGCCTCCAAGCTCAATTCACGATTTCCCAGTAATTCTTGTGGTAGACAGGTGCTACATACTAAGTTCCATATGTGAGAAGGTACCTGAACGTCCTGTCCAAAAGCATCTTACTTCTGAGATTTGAGCACACCCTCAGTCCCTCACACCTCCACACTGCCTGCAGAGTGAGTTTCACACGTCTTCACCAGAGACGATTGCCAGAGGCTTCTGAGTACAAGTTAACAATGCAGACCTGGAGGGTATCTCCAGGTGCAGTAGAATGGTAATCTTGGAACCTCCTGACTCAGAGTACTGCTACCTTCTCACTGCCATAGGAATGCAGCTAGTTGACAGCTGGCTTCAAGACATGCTTCTCTGTGAGAGCTGAGGACAGGGCAGAACCCTCCCGCATGCTGCCTGACTGTAGGAGTAGCTGCTAACATCCTTATGTTAGTGGCTGGGAGAGGTTGCGGGAAAAGCATGTGTGAGCACTGGGCCTGAACTCCCGTGTATCTGAGTTGAATACAGCGATTTCCAACGGCTTTCCTCAACCAGAGTGTAGCTAGGTTCCAAATCCCATGTACGAGCGGGTAGCAGACATCTGCCTCCCATGCATACACACTTCTGAGAGTTGAGCTTATGGCCTGTACCTCCACATCCAGCGTGCTGGTACCCTTGGCTTCTAAAAGGCCTAGGCTCGCTGTTTGACGGAAGTGCTGGGAGAGGTAATTGGAATCTCCCGGCACACAAGACGAGTGCCTCCAAGCTCAATTCACGATTTCCCAGTAATTCTTGTGGTAGACAGGTGCTACATACAAAGTTCCATATGTGAGAAGGTAGCTGAACGCCTTGTCCAAAAGCATATTACTTCTGAGATTTGAGCACACCCTCAGTCCCTCACACTTCCACACTGCCTGCAGAGTGAGTTTCACACGTCTTCACCAGAGACGATTGCCAGAGGCTTCTGAGTACAAGTTAAAAATGCAGACCTGGAGGGTATCTCCAGGTGCAGTAGAGTGGTAATCTTGGAACCTCCTGACTCAGAATACTGCTACCTTCTCACTGCCATAGGAATGCAGCTAGTTGACAGCTGGCTTCAAGACATGCTTCCCTGTGAGAGCTGAGGACAGGGCAGAACCCTCCCGCATCCTGCCTGACTGTAGGAGTAGCTGCTAACATCCTAATGTTAGTGGCTGGGAGAGGTTGCGGGAAAAGCATGTGTGAGCACTGGGCCTGAACTCCCGTGTATCTGAGTTGAATACAGCGATTTCCAATGGCCTTCTTCAATCACAGTGTAGCGAGGTTCCAACTCCCATGTCCAAGTGGGTAGCAGACATCTGCCTCCCATGCATACACACTTCTGAGAGTTGAGCTTATGGCCTGTACCTCCACATCCAGCCTGCTGGTACCCTTGGCTTCTAAAAGGCCTAGGCTCGCTGTTTGACGGAAGTGCTGGGAGAGGTAATTGGAATCACCCGGCACACAAGACTAGTGCCTCCAAGCTCAGTTCAGCGATTTCCTAGTAATTCCTGTGGTAGACTGGTGCTACATACTAAGTTCCATACGTGAGAGGGTAGCTGAACGCCTTGTCCAAAACCATCTTACTTCTGAGAGTTGAGCTCAGCCTCAGTCCCTCACAGTTCCACACTGCCTGCAGAGTGAGTTTCGCAGGTCTTCAGCAGAGACGTTTGCCAGAGGCTTCTGAGACGCAGGGTAACAATGCAGACCTGGAGGGTATCCCCAGGTGCAGTCGACTGGTAATCTTGGAACCTCCTGACTCAGAATACTGCTACCTTCTCACTGCCATAGGAATGCAGCTAGTTGACAGCTGGCTTCAAGACATGCTTCCCTGTGAGAGCTGAGGACAGGGCAGAACCCTCCCGCATGCTGCCTGACTGTAGGAGTAGCTGCTAACATCCTTATGTTAGTGGCTGGGAGAGGTTGCGGGAAAAGCATGTGTGAGCACTGGGCCTGAACTCCCGTGTATCTGAGTTGAATACAGCGATTTCCAAAGGCTTTCCTCAACCAGAGTGTACCTACGTTCTAAATCCCATGTATGAGCGGGTAGCAGACATCTGCCTCCCATGCATACACACTTCTGAGAGTTGAGCTTATGGCCTGTACCTCCACATCCAGCCTGCTGGTACCCTTGGCTTCTAAAAGGCCTAGTCTCGCTGTTTGACGGAAGTGCTGGGAGAGGTAATTGGAATCTGCCGGCACACAAGACGAGTGCCTCCAAGCTCAATTCACGATTTCCCAGTAATTCTTGTGGTAGACAGGTGCTACATACTAAGTTCCATATGTGAGAAGGTAGCTGAACGCCCTGTCCAAAAGCATCTTACTTCTGAGATTTGAGCACAGTCTCAGTCCCTCACACTTCCACACTGCCTGCAGAGTGAGTTTCACACGTCTTCACCAGAGACGATTGCCAGAGGCTTCTGAGTACAAGTTAACAATGCAGACCTGGAGGGTATCTCCAGGTGCAGTAGAGTGGTAATCTTGGAACCTCCTGACTCAGAGTACTGCTACCTTCTCCCTGCCATAGGAATGCAGCTAGTTGACAGCTGGCTTCAAGACATGCTTCCCTGTGAGAGCTGAGGACAGGGCAGAACCCTCCCGCATCCTGCCTGACTGTAGGAGTAGCTGCTAACATCCTTATGTTAGTGGCTGGGAGAGGTTGCGGGAAAAGCATGTGTGAGCACTGGGCCTGAACTCCCGTGTATCTGAGTTGAATACAGCGATTTCCAATGGCCTTCTTCAATCACAGTGTAGCTAGGTTCCAACTCCCATGTCCGAGTGGGTAGCAGACATCTGCCTCCCATGCATACACACTTCTGAGAGTTGAGCTTATGGCCTGTACCTCCACATCCAGCCTGCTCGTACTCTTGGCTTCTAAAAGGCCTAGGCTCGCTGTTTGACGGAAGTGCTGGGAGAGGTAATTGGAATCACCCGGCACACAAGACTAGTGCCTCCAAGCTCAGTTCAGCGATTTCCTAGTAATTCCTGTGGTAGACTGGTGCTACATACTAAGTTCCATACGTGAGAGGGTAGCTGAACGCCTTGTCCAAAACCATCTTACTTCTGAGAGTTGAGCTCAGCCTCAGTCCCTCACAGTTCCACACTGCCTGCAGAGTGAGTTTCGCAGGTCTTCAGCAGAGACGTTTGCCAGAGGCTTCTGAGACGCAGGGTAACAATGCAGACCTGGAGGGTATCCCCAGGTGCAGTCGACTGGTAATCTTGGAACCTCCTGACTCAGAATACTGCTACCTTCTCACTGCCATAGGAATGCAGCTAGTTGACAGCTGGCTTCAAGACATGCTTCCCTGTGAGAGCTGAGGACAGGGCAGAACCCTCCCGCATCCTGCCTGACTGTAGGAGTAGCTGCTAACATCCTAATGTTAGTGGCTGTGAGAGGCTGCGGGAAAAGCATGTGTGAGCACTGGGCCTGAACTCCCGTGTATCTGAGTTGAATACAGCGATTTCCAACGGCTTTCCTCAACCAGAGTGTAGCTAGGTTCCAAATCCCATGTACGAGCGGGTAGCAGACATCTGCCTCCCATGCATACACACTTCTGAGAGTTGAGCTTATGGCCTGTACCTCCACATCCAGCCTGCTGGTACCCTTGGCTTCTAAAAGGCCTAGGCTCGCTGTTTGACGGAAGTGCTGGGAGAGGTAATTGGAATCACCCGGCACACAAGACTAGTGCCTCCAAGCTCAGTTCAGGGATTTCCTAGTAATTCCTGTGGTAGAGTGGTGCTACATACTAAGTTCCATACGTGAGAGGGTAGCTGAACGCCTTGTCCAAAACCATCTTACTTCTGAGAGTTGAGCTCAGCCTCAGTCCCTCACAGTTCCACACTGCCTGCAGAGTGAGTTTCGCAGGTCTTCAGCAGAGACGTTTGCCAGAGGCTTCTGAGACGCAGGGTAACAATGCAGACCTGGAGGGTATCCCCAGTTGCAGTCGACTGATAATCTTGGAATCTCCTGACTCAGAATACTGCTACCTTCTCACTGCCATAGGAATGCAGCTAGTTGACAGCTGGCTTCAAGACATGCTTCCCTGTGAGAGCTGAGGACAGGGCAGAACCCTCCCGCATGCTGCCTGACTGTAGGAGTAGCTGCTAACATCCTTATGTTAGTGGCTGGGAGAGGTTGCGGGAAAAGCATGTGTGAGCACTGGGCCTGAACTCCCGTGTATCTGAGTTGAATACAGCGATTTCCAACGGCTTTCCTCAACCAGAGTGTAGCTAGGTTCCAAATCCCATGTACGAGCGGGTAGCAGACATCTGCCTCCCATGCATACACACTTCTGAGAGTTGAGCTTATGGCCTGTACCTCCACATCCAGCGTGCTGGTACCCTTGGCTTCTAAAAGGCCTAGGCTCGCTGTTTGACGGAAGTGCTGGGAGAGGTAATTGGAATCTCCCGGCACACAAGACGAGTGCCTCCAAGCTCAATTCACGATTTCCCAGTAATTCTTGTGGTAGACAGGTGCTACATACAAAGTTCCATATGTGAGAAGGTAGCTGAACGCCTTGTCCAAAAGCATATTACTTCTGAGATTTGAGCACACCCTCAGTCCCTCACACTTCCACACTGCCTGCAGAGTGAGTTTCACACGTCTTCACCAGAGACGATTGCCAGAGGCTTCTGAGTACAAGTTAAAAATGCAGACCTGGAGGGTATCTCCAGGTGCAGTAGAGTGGTAATCTTGGAACCTCCTGACTCAGAGTACTGCTACCTTCTCCCTGCCATAGGAATGCAGCTAGTTGACAGCTGGCTTCAAGACATGCTTCCCTGTGAGAGCTGAGGACAGGGCAGAACCCTCCCGCATCCTGCCTGACTGTAGGAGTAGCTGCTAACATCCTTATGTTAGTGGCTGGGAGAGGTTGCGGGAAAAGCATGTGTGAGCACTGGGCCTGAACTCCCGTGTATCTGAGTTGAATACAGCGATTTCCAATGGCCTTCTTCAATCACAGTGTAGCGAGGTTCCAACTCCCATGTCCGAGTGGGTAGCAGACATCTGCCTCCCATGCATACACACTTCTGAGAGTTGAGCTTATGGCCTGTACCTCCACATCCAGCCTGCTGGTACCCTTGGCTTCTAAAAGGCCTAGGCTCGCTTTTTGACGGAATTGCTGGGAGAGGTAATTGGAATCACCGGGCACACAAGACTAGAGCCTCCAAGCTCAGTTCAGCGATTTCCTAGTAATTCCTGTGGTAGACTGGTGCTACATACTAAGTTCCATACGTGAGAGGGTAGCTGAACGCCTTGTCCAAAACCATCTTACTTCTGAGAGTTGAGCTCAGCCTCAGTCCCTCACAGTTCCACACTGCCTGCAGAGTGAGTTTCGCAGGTCCTCAGCAGAGACGTTTGCCAGAGGCTTCTGAGACGCAGGGTAACAATGCAGACCTGGAGGGTATCCCCAGGTGCAGTCGACTGGTAATCTTGGAACCTCCAGACTCAGAATACTGCTACCTTCTCACTGCCATAGGAATGCAGCTAGTTGACAGCTGGCTTCAAGACATGCTTCCCTGTGAGAGCTGAGGACAGGGCAGAACCCTCCCGCATGCTGCCTGACTGTAGGAGTAGCTGCTAACATCCTTATGTTAGTGGCTGGGAGAGGTTGCGGGAAAAGCATGTGTGAGCACTGGGCCTGAACTCCCGTGTATCTGAGTTGAATACAGCAATTTCCAACGGCTTTCCTCAACCAGAGTGTAGCTAGGTTCCAAATCCCATGTACGAGCGGGTAGCAGACATCTGCCTCCCATGCATACACACTTCTGAGAGTTGAGCTTATGGCCTGTACCTCCACATCCAGCCTGCTGGTACCCTTGGCTTCTAAAAGGCCTAGGCTCGCTGTTTGACGGAAGTGCTGGGAGAGGTAATTGGAATCTCCCGGCACACAAGACGAGTGCCTCCAAGCTCAATTCACGATTTCCCAGTAATTCTTGTGGTAGACAGGTGCTACATACTAAGTTCCATATGTGAGAAGGTAGCTGAACGCCTTGTCCAAAAGCATCTTACTTCTGAGAGTTGAGCACACCCTCAGTCCCTCACACTTCCACACTGCCTGCAGAGTGAGTTTCACACGTCTTCACCAGAGACGATTGCCAGAGGCTTCTGAGTACAAGTAACAATGCAGACCTGGAGGGTATCTCCAGGTGTAGTAGAGTGGTAATCTTGGAACCTCCTGACTCAGAATACTGCTACCTTCTCACTGCCATAGGAATGCAGCTAGTTGACAGCTGGCTTCAAGACATGCTTCCCTGTGAGAGCTGAGGACAGGGCAGAACCCTCCCGCATCCTGCCTGACTGTAGGAGTAGCTGCTAACATCCTAATGTTAGTGGCTGGGAGAGGTTGCGGGAAAAGCATGTGTGAGCACTGGGCCTGAACTCCCGTGTATCTGAGTTGAATACAGCGATTTCCAATGGTCTTCTTCAATCACAGTGTAGCTAGGTTCCAACTCCCATGTCCGAGTGGGTAGCAGACATCTGCCTCCCATGCATACACACTTCTGAGAGTTGAGCTTATGGCCTGTACCTCCACATCCAGCCTGCTCGTACCCTTGGCTTCTAAAAGGCCTAGGCTCGCTGTTTGACGGAAGTGCTGGGAGAGGTAATTGGAATCTCCCGGCACACAAGACGAGTGCCTCCAAGCTCAATTCACGATTTCCCAGTAATTCTTGTGGTAGACAGGTGCTACATACTAAGTTCCATATGTGAGAAGGTAGCTGAACGCCTTGTCCAAAAGCATCTTACTTCTGAGATTTGAGCACACCCTCATTCCCTCACACTTCCACACTGCCTGCAGAGTGAGTTTCACACGTCTTCACCAGAGACGATTGCCAGAGGCTTCTGAGTACAAGTTAACAATGTAGACCTGGAGGGTATCTCCAGGTGCAGTAGAGTGCTAATCTTGGAACCTCCTGACTCAGAGTACTGCTACCTTCTCACTGCCATAGGAATGCAGCTAGTTGACAGCTGGCTTCAAGACATGCTTCCCTGTGAGAGCTGAGGACAGGGCAGAACCCTCCCGCATCCTGCCTGACTGTAGGAGTAGCTGCTAACATCCTTATGTTAGTGGCTGGGAGAGGTTGCGGGAAAAGCATGTGTGAGCACTGGGCCTGAACTCCCGTGTATCTGAGTTGAATACAGCGATTTCCAATGGCCTTCTTCAATCACAGTGTAGCTAGGTTCCAAATCCCATGTACGAGCGGGTAGCAGACATCTGCCTCCCATGCATACACACTTCTGAGAGTTGAGCTTATGGCCTGTACCTCCACAGCCAGCCTGCTGGTACCCTTGGCTTCTAAAAGGCCTAGGCTCGCTGTTTGACGGAAGTGCTGGGAGAGGTAATTGGAATCACCCGGCACACAAGACTAGTGCCTCCAAGCTCAGTTCAGGGATTTCCTAGTAATTCCTGTGGTAGAGTGGTGCTACATACTAAGTTCCATACGTGAGAGGGTAGCTGAACGCCTTGTCCAAAACCATCTTACTTCTGAGAGTTGAGCTCAGCCTCAGTCCCTCACAGTTCCACACTGCCTGCAGAGTGAGTTTCGCAGGTCTTCAGCAGAGACGTTTGCCAGAGGCTTCTGAGACGCAGGGTAACAATGCACACCTGGAGGGTATCCCCAGGTGCAGTCGACTGATAATCTTGGAACCTCCTGACTCAGAATACTGCTACCTTCTCACTGCCATAGGAATGCAGCTAGTTGACAGCTGGCTTCAAGACATGCTTCCCTGTGAGAGCTGAGGACAGGGCAGAACCCTCCCGCATGCTGCCTGACTGTAGGTGTAGCTGCTAACATCCTTATGTAACGGCTGGGAGAGGTTGCGGGAAAAGCATGTGTGAGCACTGGGTCTGAACTCCCGTGTATCTGAGTTGAATACAGCGATTTCCAACGGCTTTCCTCAACCAGAGTGTAGCTAGGTTCCAAATCCCATGTACGAGCGGGTAGCAGACATCTGCCTCCCATGCATACACACTTCTGAGAGTTGAGCTTATGGCCTGTACCTCCACATCCAGCCTGCTGGTACCCTTGGCTTCTAAAAGGCCTGGGCTCGCTGTTTGACGGAAGTGCTGGGAGAGGTAATTGGAATCTCCCGGCACACAAGACGAGTGCCTCCAAGCTCAATTCACGATTTCCCAGTAATTCTTGTGGTAGACAGGTGCTACATACTAAGTTCCATATGTGAGAAGGTAGCTGAACGCCTTGTCCAAAAGCATCTTACTTCTGAGATTTGAGCACACCCTCATTCCCTCACACTTCCACACTGCCTGCAGAGTGAGTTTCACACGTCTTCACCAGAGACGATTGCCAGAGGCTTCTGAGTACAAGTTAACAATGCAGACCTGGAGGGTATCTCCAGGTGCAGTAGAGTGGTAATCTTGGAACCTCCTGACTCAGAATACTGCTACCTTCTCACTGCCATAGGAATGCAGCTAGTTGACAGCTGGCTTCAAGACATGCTTCCCTGTGAGAGCTGAGGACAGGGCAGAACCCTCCCGCATCCTGCCTGACTGTAGGAGTAGCTGCTAACATCCTAAAGTTAGTGGCTGGGAGAGGCTGCGGGAAAAGCATGTGTGAGCACTGGGCCTGAACTCCCGTGTATCTGAGTTGAATACAGCGATTTCCAACGGCTTTCCTCAACCAGAGTGTAGCTAGGTTCCAAATCCCATGTACGAGCGGGTAGCAGACGTCTGCCTCCCATGCATACACACTTCTGAGAGTTGAGCTTATGGCCTGTACCTCCACAGCCAGCCTGCTGGTACCCTTGGCTTCTAAAAGGCCTAGGCTCGCTGTTTGACGGAAGTGCTGGGAGAGGTAATTGGAATCACCCGGCACACAAGACTAGTGCCTCCAAGCTCAGTTCAGGGATTTCCTAGTAATTCCTGTGGTAGAGTGGTGCTACATACTAAGTTCCATACGTGAGAGGGTAGCTGAACGCCTTGTCCAAAACCATCTTACTTCTGAGAGTTGAGCTCAGCCTCAGTCCCTCACAGTTCCACACTGCCTGCAGAGTGAGTTTCGCAGGTCTTCAGCAGAGACGTTTGCCAGAGGCTTCTGAGACGCAGGGTAACAATGCAGACCTGGAGGGTATCCCCAGGTACAGTCGACTGATAATCTTGGAACCTCCTGACTCAGAATACTGCTACCTTCTCACTGCCATAGGAATGCAGCTAGTTGACAGCTGGCTTCAAGACATGCTTCCCTGTGAGAGCTGAGGACAGGGCAGAACCCTCCCGCATGCTGCCTGACTGTAGGAGTAGCTGCTAACATCCTTATGTTAGTGGCTGGGAGAGGTTGCGGGAAAAGCATGTGTGAGCACTGGGCCTGAACTCCCGTGTATCTGAGTTGAATACAGCGATTTCCAACGGCTTTCCTCAACCAGAGTGTAGCTAGGTTCCAAATCCCATGTACGAGCGGGTAGCAGACATCTGCCTCCCATGCATACACACTTCTGAGAGTTGAGCTTATGGCCTGTACCTCCACATCCAGCCTGCTGGTACCCTTGGCTTCTAAAAGGCCTAGGCTCGGGATCCCTGGGTGGCGCAGCGGTTTGGCGCCTGCCTTTGGCCCAGGGCGCGATCCTGGAGACCCGGGATCGAATCCCATATCAGGCTCCCGATGCATGGAGCCTGCTTCTCCCTCTGCCTGTGTCTCTGCCTCTCTCTCTCTCTCAGTGACTATCATAAGTAAATAAATAAAAAAATTAAAAAAATAAAAATAAAAAAAAAATAAAAGGCCTAGGCTCGCTGTTTGACGGAAGTGCTGGGAGAGGTAATTGGAATCTCCCGGCACACAAGACGAGTGCCTCCAAGCTCAATTCACGATTTCCCAGTAATTCTTGTGGTAGACAGGTGCTACATACTAAGTTCCATATGTGAGAAGGTAGCTGAACGCCTTGTCCAAAAGCATCTTACTTCTGAGATTTGAGCACACCCTCATTCCCTCACACTTCCACACTGCCTGCAGAGTGAGTTTCACACGTCTTCACCAGAGACGATTGCCAGAGGCTTCTGAGTACAAGTTAACAATGCAGACCTGGAGGGTATCTCCAGGTGCAGTAGAGTGGTAATCTTGGAACCTCCTGACTCAGAATACTGCTACCTTCTCACTGCCATAGGAATGCAGCTAGTTGACAGCTGGCTTCAAGACATGCTTCCCTGTGAGAGCTGAGGACAGGGCAGAACCCTCCCGCATCCTGCCTGACTGTAGGAGTAGCTGCTAACATCCTAATGTTAGTGGCTGGGAGAGGCTGCGGGAAAAGCATGTGTGAGCACTGGGCCTGAACTCCCGTGTATCTGAGTTGAATACAGCGATTTCCAACGGCTTTCCTCAACCAGAGTGTAGCTAGGTTCCAAATCCCATGTACGAGCGGGTAGCAGACATCTGCCTCCCATGCATACACACTTCTGAGAGTTGAGCTTATGGCCTGTACCTCCACAGCCAGCCTGCTGGTACCCTTGGCTTCTAAAAGGCCTAGGCTCGCTGTTTGACGGAAGTGCTGGGAGAGGTAATTGGAATCACCCGGCACACAAGACTAGTGCCTCCAAGCTCAGTTCAGGGATTTCCTAGTAATTCCTGTGGTAGAGTGGTGCTACATACTAAGTTCCATACGTGAGAGGGTAGCTGAACGCCTTGTCCAAAACCATCTTACTTCTGAGAGTTGAGCTCAGCCTCAGTCCCTCACAGTTCCACACTGCCTGCAGAGTGAGTTTCGCAGGTCTTCAGCAGAGACGTTTGCCAGAGGCTTCTGAGACGCAGGGTAACAATGCAGACCTGGAGGGTATCCCCAGGTGCAGTCGACTGATAATCTTGGAACCTCCTGACTCAGAATACTGCTACCTTCTCACTGCCATAGGAATGCAGCTAGTTGACAGCTGGCTTCAAGACATGCTTCCCTGTGAGAGCTGAGGACAGGGCAGAACCCTCCCGCATGCTGCCTGACTGTAGGAGTAGCTGCTAACATCCTTATGTTAGTGGCTGGGAGAGGTTGCGGGAAAAGCATGTGTGAGCACTGGGCCTGAACTCCCGTGTATCTGAGTTGAATACAGCGATTTCCAACGGCTTTCCTCAACCAGAGTGTAGCTAGGTTCCAAATCCCATGTACGAGCGGGTAGCAGACATCTGCCTCCCATGCATACACACTTCTGAGAGTTGAGCTTATGGCCTGTACCTCCACATCCAGCCTGCTGGTACCCTTGGCTTCTAAAAGGCCTAGGCTCGGGATCCCTGGGTGGCGCAGCGGTTTGGCGCCTGCCTTTGGCCCAGGGCGCGATCCTGGAGACCCGGGATCGAATCCCATATCAGGCTCCCGATGCATGGAGCCTGCTTCTCCCTCTGCCTGTGTCTCTGCCTCTCTCTCTCTCTCTCTGTGACTATCATAAGTAAATAAATAAAAAAAATTAAAAAAATAAAAATAAAAAAAAAAATAAAAGGCCTAGGCTCGCTGTTTGACGGAAGTGCTGGGAGAGGTAATTGGAATCTCCCGGCACACAAGACGAGTGCCTCCAAGCTCAATTCACGATTTCCCAGTAATTCTTGTGGTAGACAGGTGCTACATACTAAGTTCCATATGTGAGAAGGTAGCTGAACGCCTTGTCCAAAAGCATCTTACTTCTGAGATTTGAGCACACCCTCAGTCCCTCACACTTCCACACTGCCTGCAGAGTGAGTTTCACACGTCTTCACCAGAGACGATTGCCAGAGGCTTCTGAGTACAAGTTAACAAAGCAGACCTGGAGGGTATCTCCAGGTGCAGTAGAGTGGTAATCTTGGAACCTCCTGACTCAGAATACTGCTACCTTCTCACTGCCATAGGAATGCAGCTAGTTGACAGCTGGCTTCAAGACATGCTTCCCTGTGAGAGCTGAGGACAGGGCAGAACCCTCCCGCATCCTGCCTGACTGTAGGAGTAGCTGCTAACATCCTAATGTTAGTGGCTGGGAGAGGCTGCGGGAAAAGCATGTGTGAGCACTGGGCCTGAACTCCCGTGTATCTGAGTTGAATACAGCGATTTCCAACGGCTTTCCTCAACCAGAGTGTAGCTAGGTTCCAAATCCCATGTACGAGCGGGTAGCAGACATCTGCCTCCCATGCATACACACTTCTGAGAGTTGAGCTTATGGCCTGTACCTCCACAGCCAGCCTGCTGGTACCCTTGGCTTCTAAAAGGCCTAGGCTCGCTGTTTGACGGAAGTGCTGGGAGAGGTAATTGGAATCACCCGGCACACAAGACTAGTGCCTCCAAGCTCAGTTCAGGGATTTCCTAGTAATTCCTGTGGTAGAGTGGTGCTACATACTAAGTTCCATACGTGAGAGGGTAGCTGAACGCCTTGTCCAAAACCATCTTACTTCTGAGAGTTGAGCTCAGCCTCAGTCCCTCACAGTTCCACACTGCCTGCAGAGTGAGTTTCGCAGGTCTTCAGCAGAGACGTTTGCCAGAGGCTTCTGAGACGCAGGGTAACAATGCAGAACTGGAGGGTATCCCCAGGTGCAGTCGACTGATAATCTTGGAACCTCCTGACTCAGAATACTGCTACCTTCTCACTGCCATAGGAATGCAGCTAGTTGACAGCTGGCTTCAAGACATGCTTCCCTGTGAGAGCTGAGGACAGGGCAGAACCCTCCCGCATGCTGCCTGACTGTAGGAGTAGCTGCTAACATCCTTATGTTAGTGGCTGGGAGAGGTTGCGGGAAAAGCATGTGTGAGCACTGGGCCTGAACTCCCGTGTATCTGAGTTGAATACAGCGATTTCCAACGGCTTTCCTCAACCAGAGTGTAGCTAGGTTCCAAATCCCATGTACGAGCGGGTAGCAGACATCTGCCTCCCATGCATACACACTTCTGAGAGTTGAGCTTATGGCCTGTACCTCCACATCCAGCCTGCTGGTACCCTTGGCTTCTAAAAGGCCTAGGCTCGCTGTTTGACGGAAGTGCTGGGAGAGGTAATTGGAATCTCCCGGCACACAAGACGAGTGCCTCCAAGCTCAATTCACATTTTCCCAGTAATTCTTGTGGTAGACAGGTGCTACATACTAAGTTCCATATGTGAGAAGGTAGCTGAACGCCTTGTCCAAAAGCATCTTACTTCTGAGATTTGAGCACACCCTCAGTCCCTCACACTTCCACACTGCCTGCAGAGTGAGTTTCACACGTCTTCACCAGAGACGATTGCCAGAGGCTTCTGAGTACACGTTAACAATGCAGACCTGCAGGGTATCTCCAGGTGCAGTAGAGTGGTAATCTTGGAACCTCCTGACTCAGTGTACTGCTACCTTCTCACTGCCATAGGAATGCAGCTAGTTGACAGCTGGCTTCAAGACATGCTTCCCTGTGAGAGCTGAGGACAGGGCAGAACCCTCCCGCATCCTGCCTGACTGTAGGAGTAGCTGCTAACATCCTTATGTTAGTGGCTGGGAGAGGTTGCGGGAAAAGCATGTGTGAACACTGGGCCTGAACTCCCGTGTATCTGAGTTGAATACAGCGATTTCCAATGGCCTTCTTCAATCACAGTGTAGCTAGGTTCCAACTCCCATGTCCGAGTGGGTAGCAGACATCTGCCTCCCATGCATACACACTTCTGAGAGTTGAGCTTATGGCCTGTACCTCCACATCCAGCCTGCTGGTACCCTTGGCTTCTAAAAGGCCTAGGCTCGCTTTTTGACGGAAGTGCTGGGAGAGGTAATTGGAATCACCGGGCACACAAGACTAGTGCCTAAAAGCTCAGTTCAGCGATTTCCTAGTAATTCCTGTGGTAGACTGGTGCTACATACTAAGTTCCATACGTGAGAGGGTAGCTGAACGCCTTGTCCAAAACCATCTTACTTCTGAGAGTTGAGCTCACCCTCAGTCCCTCACAGTTCCACACTGCCTGCAGAGTGAGTTTCGCAGGTCTTCAGCAGAGACGTTTGCCAGAGTCTCATGAGACGAAGGGTAACAATGCAGACCTGGAGGGTATCCCCAGGTGCAGTCGACTGGTAATCTTGGAACCTCCTGACTCAGAATACTGCTACCTTCTCACTGCCATAGGAATGCAGCTAGTTGACAGCTGGCTTCAAGACATGCTTCCCTGTGAGAGCTGAGGACAGGGCAGAACCCTCCCGCATCCTGCCTGACTGTAGGAGTAGCTGCTAACATCCTAATGTTAGTGGCTGGGAGAGGTTGCGGGAAAAGCATGTGTGAGCACTGGGCCTGAACTCCCGTGTATCTGAGTTGAATACAGCGATTTTCAACGGCTTTCCTCAACCAGAGTGTAGCTAGGTTCCAAATCCCATGTACGAGCGGGTAGCAGACATCTGCCTCCCATGCATACACACTTCTGAGAGTTGAGCTTATGGCCTGTACCTCCACAGCCAGCCTGCTGGTACCCTTGGCTTTTAAAAGGCCTAGGCTCGCTGTTTGACGGAAGTGCTGGGAGAGGTAATTGGAATCACCCGGCACACAAGACTAGTGCCTCCAAGCTCAGTTCAGGGATTTCCTAGTAATTCCTGTGGTAGAGTGGTGCTACATACTAAGTTCCATACGTGAGAGGGTAGCTGAACGCCTTGTCCAAAACCATCTTACTTCTGAGAGTAGAGCTCAGCCTCAGTCCCTCACAGTTCCACACTGCCTGCAGAGTGAGTTTCGCAGGTCTTCAGCAGAGACGTTTGCCAGAGGCTTCTGAGACGCAGGGTAACAATGCAGACCTGGAGGGTATCCCCAGGTGCAGTCGACTGGTAATCTTGGAACCTCCTGACTCAGAATACTGCTACCTTCTCACTGCCATAGGAATGCAGCTAGTTGACAGCTGGCTTCAAGACATGCTTCCCTGTGAGAGCTGAGGACAGGGCAGAACCCTCCCGCATGCTGCCTGACTGTAGGAGTAGCTGCTAACATCCTTATGTTAGTGGCTGGGAGAGGTTGCGGGAAAAGCATGTGTGAGCACTGGGCCTGAACTCCCGTGTATCTGAGTTGAATACAGCGATTTCCAACGGCTTTCCTCAACCAGAGTGTAGCTAGGTTCCAAATCCCATGTACGAGCGGGTAGCAGACATCTGCCTCCCATGCATACACACTTCTGAGAGTTGAGCTTATGGCCTGTACCTCCACAGCCAGCCTGCTGGTACCCTTGGCTTCTAAAAGGCCTAGGCTCGCTGCTTGACGGAAGTGCTGGGAGAGGTAATTGGAATCACCCGGCACACAAGACTAGTGCCTCCAAGCTCAGTTCAGGGATTTCCTAGTAATTCCTGTGGTAGATTGGTGCTACATACTAAGTTCCATACGTGAGAGGGTAGCTGAACGCCTTGTCCAAAACCATCTTACTTCTGAGAGTTGAGCTCAGCCTCAGTCCCTCACAGTTCCACACTGCCTGCAGAGTGAGTTTCGCAGGTCTTCAGCAGAGACGTTTGCCAGAGGCTTCTGAGACGCAGGGTAACAATGCAGACCTGGAGGGTATCCCCAGGTGCAGTCGACTGATAATCTTGGAACCTCCTGACTCAGAATACTGCTACCTTCTCACTGCCATAGGAATGCAGCTAGTTGACAGCTGGCTTCAAGACATGCTTCCCTGTGAGAGCTGAGGACAGGGCAGAACCCTCCCGCATGCTGCCTGACTGTAGGAGTAGCTGCTAACATCCTTATGTAACGGCTGGGAGAGGTTGCGGGAAAAGCATGTGTGAGCACTGGGCCTGAACTCCCGTGTATCTGAGTTGAATACAGCGATTTCCAAAGGCTTTCCTCAACCAGAGTGTAGCTAGGTTCCAAATCCCATGTACGAGCGGGTAGCAGACATCTGCCTCCCATGCATACACACTTCTGAGAGTTGAGCTTATGGCCTGTACCTCCACATCCAGCCTGCTGGTACCCTTGTCTTCTAAAAGGCCTAGGCTCGCTGTTTGACGGAAGTGCTGGGAGAGGTAATTGGAATCTCCCGGCACACAAGACGAGTGCCTCCAAGCTCAATTCACGATTTCCCAGTAATTCTTGTGGTAGACAGGTGCTACATACTAAGTTCCATATGTGAGAAGGTAGCTGAACGCCTTGTCCAAAAGCATCTTACTTCTGAGATTTGAGCACACCCTCATTCCCTCACACTTCCACACTGCCTGCAGAGTGAGTTTCACACGTCTTCACCAGAGACGATTGCCAGAGGCTTCTGAGTACAAGTTAACAATGCAGACCTGGAGGGTATCTCCAGGTGCAGTAGAGTGGTAATCTTGGAACCTCCTGACTCAGAATACTGCTACCTTCTCACTGCCATAGGAATGCAGCTAGTTGACAGCTGGCTTCAAGACATGCTTCCCTGTGAGAGCTGAGGACAGGGCAGAACCCTCCCGCATCCTGCCTGACTGTAGGAGTAGCTGCTAACATCCTAATGTTAGTGGCTGGGAGAGGCTGCGGGAAAAGCATGTGTGAGCACTGGGCCTGAACTCCCGTGTATCTGAGTTGAATACAGCGATTTCCAACGGCTTTCCTCAACCAGAGTGTAGCTAGGTTCCAAATCCCATGTACGAGCGGGTAGCAGACGTCTGCCTCCCATGCATACACACTTCTGAGAGTTGAGCTTATGGCCTGTACCTCCACAGCCAGCCTGCTGGTACCCTTGGCTTCTAAAAGGCCTAGGCTCGCTGTTTGACGGAAGTGCTGGGAGAGGTAATTGGAATCACCCGGCACACAAGACTAGTGCCTCCAAGCTCAGTTCAGGGATTTCCTAGTAATTCCTGTGGTAGAGTGGTGCTACATACTAAGTTCCATACGTGAGAGGGTAGCTGAACGCCTTGTCCAAAACCATCTTACTTCTGAGAGTTGAGCTCAGCCTCAGTCCCTCACAGTTCCACACTGCCTGCAGAGTGAGTTTCGCAGGTCTTCAGCAGAGACGTTTGCCAGAGGCTTCTGAGACGCAGGGTAACAATGCAGACCTGGAGGGTATCCCCAGGTACAGTCGACTGATAATCTTGGAACCTCCTGACTCAGAATACTGCTACCTTCTCACTGCCATAGGAATGCAGCTAGTTGACAGCTGGCTTCAAGACATGCTTCCCTGTGAGAGCTGAGGACAGGGCAGAACCCTCCCGCATGCTGCCTGACTGTAGGAGTAGCTGCTAACATCCTTATGTTAGTGGCTGGGAGAGGTTGCGGGAAAAGCATGTGTGAGCACTGGGCCTGAACTCCCGTGTATCTGAGTTGAATACAGCGATTTCCAACGGCTTTCCTCAACCAGAGTGTAGCTAGGTTCCAAATCCCATGTACGAGCGGGTAGCAGACATCTGCCTCCCATGCATACACACTTCTGAGAGTTGAGCTTATGGCCTGTACCTCCACATCCAGCCTGCTGGTACCCTTGGCTTCTAAAAGGCCTAGGCTCGGGATCCCTGGGTGGCGCAGCGGTTTGGCGCCTGCCTTTGGCCCAGGGCGCGATCCTGGAGACCCGGGATCGAATCCCATATCAGGCTCCCGATGCATGGAGCCTGCTTCTCCCTCTGCCTGTGTCTCTGCCTCTCTCTCTCTCTCTGTGACTATCATAAGTAAATAAATAAAAAAATTAAAAAAATAAAAATAAAAAAAAAAAATAAAAGGCCTAGGCTCGCTGTTTGACGGAAGTGCTGGGAGAGGTAATTGGAATCTCCCGGCACACAAGACGAGTGCCTCCAAGCTCAATTCACGATTTCCCAGTAATTCTTGTGGTAGACAGGTGCTACATACTAAGTTCCATATGTGAGAAGGTAGCTGAACGCCTTGTCCAAAAGCATCTTACTTCTGAGATTTGAGCACACCCTCATTCCCTCACACTTCCACACTGCCTGCAGAGTGAGTTTCACACGTCTTCACCAGAGACGATTGCCAGAGGCTTCTGAGTACAAGTTAACAATGCAGACCTGGAGGGTATCTCCAGGTGCAGTAGAGTGGTAATCTTGGAACCTCCTGACTCAGAATACTGCTACCTTCTCACTGCCATAGGAATGCAGCTAGTTGACAGCTGGCTTCAAGACATGCTTCCCTGTGAGAGCTGAGGACAGGGCAGAACCCTCCCGCATCCTGCCTGACTGTAGGAGTAGCTGCTAACATCCTAATGTTAGTGGCTGGGAGAGGCTGCGGGAAAAGCATGTGTGAGCACTGGGCCTGAACTCCCGTGTATCTGAGTTGAATTAGGCGATTTGCAACGGCTTTCCTCAACCAGAGTGTAGCTAGGTTCCAAATCCCATGTACGAGCGGGTAGCAGACATCTGCCTCCCATGCATACACACTTCTGAGAGTTGAGCTTATGGCCTGTACCTCCACAGCCAGCCTGCTGGTACCCTTGGCTTCTAAAAGGCCTAGGCTCGCTGTTTGACGGAAGTGCTGGAGAGGTAATTGGAATCACCCGGCACACAAGACTAGTGCCTCCAAGCTCAGTTCAGGGATTTCCTAGTAATTCCTGTGGTAGAGTGGTGCTACATACTAAGTTCCATACGTGAGAGGGTAGCTGAACGCCTTGTCCAAAACCATCTTACTTCTGAGAGTTGAGCTCAGCCTCAGTCCCTCACAGTTCCACACTGCCTGCAGAGTGAGTTTCGCAGGTCTTCAGCAGAGACGTTTGCCAGAGGCTTCTGAGACGCAGGGTAACAATGCAGACCTGGAGGGTATCCCCAGGTGCAGTCGACTGATAATCTTGGAACCTCCTGACTCAGAATACTGCTACCTTCTCACTGCCATAGGAATGCAGCTAGTTGACAGCTGGCTTCAAGACATGCTTCCCTGTGAGAGCTGAGGACAGGGCAGAACCCTCCCGCATGCTGCCTGACTGTAGGAGTAGCTGCTAACATCCTTATGTTAGTGGCTGGGAGAGGTTGCGGGAAAAGCATGTGTGAGCACTGGGCCTGAACTCCCGTGTATCTGAGTTGAATACAGCGATTTCCAACGGCTTTCCTCAACCAGAGTGTAGCTAGGTTCCAAATCCCATGTACGAGCGGGTAGCAGACATCTGCCTCCCATGCATACACACTTCTGAGAGTTGAGCTTATGGCCTGTACCTCCACATCCAGCCTGCTGGTACCCTTGGCTTCTAAAAGGCCTAGGCTCGGGATCCCTGGGTGGCGCAGCGGTTTGGCGCCTGCCTTTGGCCCAGGGCGCGATCCTGGAGACCCGGGATCGAATCCCATATCAGGCTCCCGATGCATGGAGCCTGCTTCTCCCTCTGCCTGTGTCTCTGCCTCTCTCTCTCTCTCTGTGACTATCATAAGTAAATAAATAAAAAAATTAAAAAAATAAAAATAAAAAAAAAAATAAAAGGCCTAGGCTCGCTGTTTGACGGAAGTGCTGGGAGAGGTAATTGGAATCTCCCGGCACACAAGACGAGTGCCTCCAAGCTCAATTCACGATTTCCCAGTAATTCTTGTGGTAGACAGGTGCTACATACTAAGTTCCATATGTGAGAAGGTAGCTGAACACCTTGTCCAAAAGCATCTTACTTCTGAGATTTGAGCACACCCTCATTCCCTCACACTTCCACACTGCCTGCAGAGTGAGTTTCACACGTCTTCACCAGAGACGATTGCCAGAGGCTTCTGAGTACAAGTTAACAATGCAGACCTGGAGGGTATCTCCAGGTGCAGTAGAGTGGTAATCTTGGAACCTCCTGACTCAGAATACTGCTACCTTCTCACTGCCATAGGAATGCAGCTAGTTGACAGCTGGCTTCAAGACATGCTTCCCTGTGAGAGCTGAGGACAGGGCAGAACCCTCCCGCATCCTGCCTGACTGTAGGAGTAGCTGCTAACATCCTAATGTTAGTGGCTGGGAGAGGCTGCGGGAAAAGCATGTGTGAGCACTGGGCCTGAACTCCCGTGTATCTGAGTTGAATACAGCGATTTCCAACGGCTTTCCTCAACCAGAGTGTAGCTAGGTTCCAAATCCCATGTACGAGCGGGTAGCAGACATCTGCCTCCCATGCATACACACTTCTGAGAGTTGAGCTTATGGCCTGTACCTCCACAGCCAGCCTGCTGGTACCCTTGGCTTCTAAAAGGCCTAGGCTCGCTGTTTGACGGAAGTGCTGGAGAGGTAATTGGAATCACCCGGCACACAAGACTAGTGCCTCCAAGCTCAGTTCAGGGATTTCCTAGTAATTCCTGTGGTAGACTGGTGCTACATACTAAGTTCCATACGTGAGAGGGTAGCTGAACGCCTTGTCCAAAACCATCTTACTTCTGAGAGTTGAGCTCAGCCTCAGTCCCTCACAGTTCCACACTGCCTGCAGAGTGAGTTTCGCAGGTCTTCAGCAGAGACGTTTGCCAGAGGCTTCTGAGACGCAGGGTAACAATGCAGACCTGGAGGGTATCCCCAGGTGCAGTCGACTGATAATCTTGGAACCTCCTGACTCAGAATACTGCTACCTTCTCACTGCCATAGGAATGCAGCTAGTTGACAGCTGGCTTCAAGACATGCTTCCCTGTGAGAGCTGAGGACAGGGCAGAACCCTCCCGCATGCTGCCTGACTGTAGGAGTAGCTGCTAACATCCTTATGTTAGTGGCTGGGAGAGGTTGCGGGAAAAGCATGTGTGAGCACTGGGCCTGAACTCCCGTGTATCTGAGTTGAATACAGCGATTTCCAACGGCTTTCCTCAACCAGAGTGTAGCTAGGTTCCAAATCCCATGTACGAGCGGGTAGCATACATCTGCCTCCCATGCATACACACTTCTGAGAGTTGAGCTTATGGCCTGTACCTCCACATCCAGCCTGCTGGTACCCTTGGCTTCTAAAAGGCCTTGGCTCGCTGTTTGACGGAAGTGCTGGGAGAGGTAATTGGAATCTCCCGGCACACAAGACGAGTGCCTCCAAGCTCAATTCACGATTTCCCAGTAATTCTTGTGGTAGACAGGTGCTACATACTAAGTTCCATATGTGAGAAGGTAGCTGAACGCCTTGTCCAAAAGCATCTTACTTCTGAGGTTTGAGCACACCCTCAGTCCCTCACACTTCCACACTGCCTGCAGAGTGAGATTCACACGTCTTCACCAGAGACGATTGCCAGAGGCTTCTGAGTACAAGTTAACAATGCAGACCTGGAGGGTATCTCCAGGTGCAGTAGAGTGGTAATCTTGGAACCTCCTGACTCAGAGTACTGCTACCTTCTCACTGCCATAGGAATGCAGCTAGTTGACAGCTGGCTTCAAGACATGCTTCCCTGTGAGAGCTGAGGACAGGGCAGAACCCTCCCGCATCCTGCCTGACTGTAGGAGTAGCTGCTAACATCCTTATGTTAGTGGCTGGGAGAGGCTGCGGGAAAAGCATGTGTGAGCACTGGGCCTGAACTCCCGTGTATCTGAGTTGAATACAGCGATTTCCAATGGCCTTCTTCAATCACAGTGTAGCTAGGTTCCAACTCCCATGTCCGAGTGGGTAGCAGACATCTGCCTCCCATGCATACACACTTCTGAGAGTTGAGCTTATGGCCTGTACCTCCACAGCCAGCCTGCTGGTACCCTTGGCTTCTAAAAGGCCTAGGCTCGCTTTTTGACGGAAGTGCTGGGAGAGGTAATTGGAATCACCGGGCACACAAGACTAGTGCCTCCAAGCTCAGTTCAGGGATTTCCTAGTAATTCCTGTGGTAGACTGGTGCTACATACTAAGTTCCATACGTGAGAGGGTAGCTGAACGCCTTGTCCAAAACCATCTTACTTCTGAGAGTTGAGCTCAGCCTCAGTCCCTCACAGTTCCACACTGCCTGCAGAGTGAGTTTCGCAGGTCTTCAGCAGAGACGTTTGCCAGAGGCTTCTGAGACGCAGGGTAACAATGCAGACCTGGAGGGTATCCCCAGGTGCGGTCGACTGGTAATCTTGGAACCTCCTGACTCAGAATACTGCTACCTTCTCACTGCCATAGGAATGCAGCTAGTTGACAGCTGGCTTCAAGACATGCTTCCCTTGAGAGCTGAGGACAGGGCAGAACCCTCCCGCATGCTGCCTGACTGTAGGAGTAGCTGCTAACATCCTTATGTTAGTGGCTGGGAGAGGTTGCGGGAGAAGCATGTGTGAGCACTGGGCCTGAACTCCCGTGTATCTGAGTTGAATACAGCGATTTCCAACGGCTTTCCTCAACCAGAGTGTAGCTAGGTTCCAAATCCCATGTACGAGCGGGTAGCAGACATCTGCCTCCCATGCATACACACTTCTGAGAGTTGAGCTTATGGCCTGTACCTCCACATCCAGCCTGCTGGTACCGTTGGCTTCTAAAAGGCCTAGGCTCGCTGTTTGACGGAAGTGCTGGGAGAGGTAATTGGAATCTCCCGGCACACAAGACGAGTGCCTCCAAGCTCAATTCACGATTTCCCAGTAATTCTTGTGGTAGACAGGTGCTACATACTAAGTTCCATATGTGAGAAGGTAGCTGAACGCCTTGTCCAAAAGCATCTTACTTCTGAGATTTGAGCACACCCTCAGTCCCTCACACTTCCACACTGCCTGCAGAGTGAGTTTCACACGTCTTCACCAGAGACGATTGCCAGAGGCTTCTGAGTATAAGTTAACAATGCAGACCTGGAGGGTATCTCCAGGTGCAGTAGAGTGGTAATCTTGGAACCTCCTGACTCAGAGTACTGCTACCTTCTCACTGCCATAGGAATGCAGCTAGTTGACAGCTGGCTTCAAGACATGCTTCCCTGTGAGAGCTGAGGACAGGGCAGAACCCTCCCGCATCCTGCCTGACTGTAGGAGTAGCTGCTAACATCCTAATGTTAGTGGCTGGGAGAGGCTGCGGGAAAAGCATGTGTGAGCACTGGGCCTGAACTCCCGTGTATCTGAGTTGAATACAGCGATTTCCAACGGCTTTCCTCAACCAGAGTGTAGCTAGGTTCCAAATCCCATGTACGAGCGGGTAGCAGACATCTGCCTCCCATGCATACACACTTCTGAGAGTTGAGCTTATGGCCTGTACCTCCACAGCCAGCCTGCTGGTACCCTTGGCTTCTAAAAGGCCTAGGCTCGCTGTTTGACGGAAGTGCTGGAGAGGTAATTGGAATCACCCGGCACACAAGACTAGTGCCTCCAAGCTCAGTTCAGGGATTTCCTAGTAATTCCTGTGGTAGACTGGTGCTACATACTAAGTTCCATACGTGAGAGGGTAGCTGAACGCCTTGTCCAAAACCATCTTACTTCTGAGAGTTGAGCTCAGCCTCAGTCCCTCACAGTTCCACACTGCCTGCAGAGTGAGTTTCGCAGGTCTTCAGCAGAGACGTTTGCCAGAGGCTTCTGAGACGCAGGGTAACAATGCAGACCTGGAGGGTATCCCCAGGTGCAGTCGACTGATAATCTTGGAACCTCCTGACTCAGAATACTGCTACCTTCTCACTGCCATAGGAATGCAGCTAGTTGACAGCTGGCTTCAAGACATGCTTCCCTGTGAGAGCTGAGGACAGGGCAGAACCCTCCCGCATGCTGCCTGACTGTAGGAGTAGCTGCTAACATCCTTATGTTAGTGGCTGGGAGAGGTTGCGGAAAAAGCATGTGTGAGCACTGGGCCTGAACTCCCGTGTATCTGAGTTGAATACAGCGATTTCCAACGGCTTTCCTCAACCAGAGTGTAGCTAGGTTCCAAATCCCATGTACGAGCGGGTAGCATACATCTGCCTCCCATGCATACACACTTCTGAGAGTTGAGCTTATGGCCTGTACCTCCACATCCAGCCTGCTGGTACCCTTGGCTTCTAAAAGGCCTAGGCTCGCTGTTTGACGGAAGTGCTGGGAGAGGTAATTGGAATCTCCCGGCACACAAGACGAGTGCCTCCAAGCTCAATTCACGATTTCCCAGTAATTCTTGTGGTAGACAGGTGCTACATACTAAGTTCCATATGTGAGAAGGTAGCTGAACGCCTTGTCCAAAAGCATCTTACTTCTGAGGTTTGAGCACACCCTCAGTCCCTCACACTTCCACACTGCCTGCAGAGTGAGATTCACACGTCTTCACCAGAGACGATTGCCAGAGGCTTCTGAGTACAAGTTAACAATGCAGACCTGGAGGGTATCTCCAGGTGCAGTAGAGTGGTAATCTTGGAACCTCCTGACTCAGAGAACTGCTACCTTCTCACTGCCATAGGAATGCAGCTAGTTGACAGCTGGCTTCAAGACATGCTTCCCTGTGAGAGCTAAGGACAGGGCAGAACCCTCCCGCATCCTGCCTGACTGTAGGAGTAGCTGCTAACATCCTTATGTTAGTGGCTGGGAGAGGCTGCGGGAAAAGCATGTGTGAGCACTGGGCCTGAACTCCCGTGTATCTGAGTTGAATACAGCGATTTCCAATGGCCTTCTTCAATCACAGTGTAGCTAGGTTCCAACTCCCATGTCCGAGTGGGTAGCAGACATCTGCCTCCCATGCATACACACTTCTGAGAGTTGAGCTTATGGCCTGTACCTCCACAGCCAGCCTGCTGGTACCCTTGGCTTCTAAAAGGCCTAGGCTCGCTTTTTGACGGAAGTGCTGGGAGAGGTAATTGGAATCACCGGGCACACAAGACTAGTGCCTCCAAGCTCAGTTCAGGGATTTCCTAGTAATTCCTGTGGTAGAGTGGTGCTACATACTAAGTTCCATACGTGAGAGGGTAGCTGAACGCCTTGTCCAAAACCATCTTACTTCTGAGAGTTGAGCTCAGCCTCAGTCCCTCACAGTTCCACACTGCCTGCAGAGTGAGTTTCGCAGGTCTTCAGCAGAGACGTTTGCCAGAGGCTTCTGAGACGCAGGGTAACAATGCAGACCTGGAGGGTATCCCCAGGTGCAGTCGACTGATAATCTTGGAACCTCCTGACTCAGAATACTGCTACCTTCTCACTGCCATAGGAATGCAGCTAGTTGACAGCTGGCTTCCAGACATGCTTCCCTGTGAGAGCTGAGGACAGGGCAGAACCCTCCCGCATGCTGCCTGACTGTAGGAGTAGCTGCTAACATCCTTATGTTAGTGGCTGGGAGAGGTTGCGGGAAAAGCATGTGTGAGCACTGGGCCTGAACTCCCGTGTATCTGAGTTGAATACAGCGATTTCCAACGGCTTTCCTCAACCAGAGTGTAGCTAGGTTCCAAATCCCATGTACGAGCGGGTAGCAGACATCTGCCTCCCATGCATACACACTTCTGAGAGTTGAGCTTATGGCCTGTACCTCCACAGCCAGCCTGCTGGTACCCTTGGCTTCTAAAAGGCCTAGGCTCGCTGTTTGACGGAAGTGCTGGGAGAGGTAATTGGAATCTCCCGGCACACCAGACGAGTGCCTCCAAGCTCAATTCACGATTTCCCAGTAATTCTTGTGGTAGACAGGTGCTACATACTAAGTTCCATATGTGAGAAGGTAGCTGAACGCCTTGTCCAAAAGCATCTTACTTCTGAGATTTGAGCACACCCTCAGTCCCTCACACTTCCACACTGCCTGCAGAGTGAGTTTCACACGTCTTCACCAGAGACGATTGCCAGAGGCTTCTGAGTACACGTTAACAATGCAGACCTGGAGGGTATCTCCAGGTGCAGTAGAGTGGTAATCTTGGAACCTCCTGACTCAGAGTACTGCTACCTTCTCACTGCCATAGGAATGCAGCTAGTTGACAGCTGGCTTCAAGACATGCTTCCCTGTGAGAGCTGAGGACAGGGCAGAACCCTCCCGCATCCTGCCTGACTGTAGGAGTAGCTGCTAACATCCTTATGTTAGTGGCTGGGAGAGGCTGCGGGAAAAGCATGTGTGAGCACTGGGCCTGAACTCCCGTGTATCTGAGTTGAATACAGCGATTTCCAATGGCCTTCTTCAATCACAGTGTAGCTAGGTTCCAACTCCCATGTCCGAGTGGGTAGCAGACATCTGCCTCCCATGCATACACACTTCTGAGAGTTGAGCTTATGGCCTGTACCTCCACAGCCAGCCTGCTGGTACCCTTGGCTTCTAAAAGGCCTAGGCTCGCTTTTTGACGGAAGTGCTGGGAGAGGTAATTGGAATCACCGGGCACACAAGACTAGTGCCTCCAAGCTCAGTTCAGGGATTTCCTAGTAATTCCTGTGGTAGACTGGTGCTACATACTAAGTTCCATACGTGAGAGGGTAGCTGAACGCCTTGTCCAAAACCATCTTACTTCTGAGAGTTGAGCTCAGCCTCAGTCCCTCACAGTTCCACACTGCCTGCAGAGTGAGTTTCGCAGGTCTTCAGCAGAGACGTTTGCCAGAGGCTTCTGAGACGCAGGGTAACAATGCAGACCTGGAGGGTATCCCCAGGTGCGGTCGACTGGTAATCTTGGAACCTCCTGACTCAGAATACTGCTACCTTCTCACTGCCATAGGAATGCAGCTAGTTGACAGCTGGCTTCAAGACATGCTTCCCTTGAGAGCTGAGGACAGGGCAGAACCCTCCCGCATGCTGCCTGACTGTAGGAGTAGCTGCTAACATCCTTATGTTAGTGGCTGGGAGAGGTTGCGGGAGAAGCATGTGTGAGCACTGGGCCTGAACTCCCGTGTATCTGAGTTGAATACAGCGATTTCCAACGGCTTTCCTCAACCAGAGTGTAGCTAGGTTCCAAATCCCATGTACGAGCGGGTAGCAGACATCTGCCTCCCATGCATACACACTTCTGAGAGTTGAGCTTATGGCCTGTACCTCCACATCCAGCCTGCTGGTACCGTTGGCTTCTAAAAGGCCTAGGCTCGCTGTTTGACGGAAGTGCTGGGAGAGGTAATTGGAATCTCCCGGCACACAAGACGAGTGCCTCCAAGCTCAATTCACGATTTCCCAGTAATTCTTGTGGTAGACAGGTGCTACATACTAAGTTCCATATGTGAGAAGGTAGCTGAACGCCTTGTCCAAAAGCATCTTACTTCTGAGATTTGAGCACACCCTCAGTCCCTCACACTTCCACACTGCCTGCAGAGTGAGTTTCACACGTCTTCACCAGAGACGATTGCCAGAGGCTTCTGAGTATAAGTTAACAATGCAGACCTGGAGGGTATCTCCAGGTGCAGTAGAGTGGTAATCTTGGAACCTCCTGACTCAGAGTACTGCTACCTTCTCACTGCCATAGGAATGCAGCTAGTTGACAGCTGGCTTCAAGACATGCTTCCCTGTGAGAGCTGAGGACAGGGCAGAACCCTCCCGCATCCTGCCTGACTGTAGGAGTAGCTGCTAACATCCTAATGTTAGTGGCTGGGAGAGGCTGCGGGAAAAGCATGTGTGAGCACTGGGCCTGAACTCCCGTGTATCTGAGTTGAATACAGCGATTTCCAACGGCTTTCCTCAACCAGAGTGTAGCTAGGTTCCAAATCCCATGTACGAGCGGGTAGCAGACATCTGCCTCCCATGCATACACACTTCTGAGAGTTGAGCTTATGGCCTGTACCTCCACAGCCAGCCTGCTGGTACCCTTGGCTTCTAAAAGGCCTAGGCTCGCTGTTTGACGGAAGTGCTGGAGAGGTAATTGGAATCACCCGGCACACAAGACTAGTGCCTCCAAGCTCAGTTCAGGGATTTCCTAGTAATTCCTGTGGTAGACTGGTGCTACATACTAAGTTCCATACGTGAGAGGGTAGCTGAACGCCTTGTCCAAAACCATCTTACTTCTGAGAGTTGAGCTCAGCCTCAGTCCCTCACAGTTCCACACTGCCTGCAGAGTGAGTTTCGCAGGTCTTCAGCAGAGACGTTTGCCAGAGGCTTCTGAGACGCAGGGTAACAATGCAGACCTGGAGGGTATCCCCAGGTGCAGTCGACTGATAATCTTGGAACCTCCTGACTCAGAATACTGCTACCTTCTCACTGCCATAGGAATGCAGCTAGTTGACAGCTGGCTTCAAGACATGCTTCCCTGTGAGAGCTGAGGACAGGGCAGAACCCTCCCGCATGCTGCCTGACTGTAGGAGTAGCTGCTAACATCCTTATGTTAGTGGCTGGGAGAGGTTGCGGGAAAAGCATGTGTGAGCACTGGGCCTGAACTCCCGTGTATCTGAGTTGAATACAGCGATTTCCAACGGCTTTCCTCAACCAGAGTGTAGCTAGGTTCCAAATCCCATGTACGAGCGGGTAGCATACATCTGCCTCCCATGCATACACACTTCTGAGAGTTGAGCTTATGGCCTGTACCTCCACATCCAGCCTGCTGGTACCCTTGGCTTCTAAAAGGCCTAGGCTCGCTGTTTGACGGAAGTGCTGGGAGAGGTAATTGGAATCTCCCGGCACACAAGACGAGTGCCTCCAAGCTCAATTCACGATTTCCCAGTAATTCTTGTGGTAGACAGGTGCTACATACTAAGTTCCATATGTGAGAAGGTAGCTGAACGCCTTGTCCAAAAGCATCTTACTTCTGAGGTTTGAGCACACCCTCAGTCCCTCACACTTCCACACTGCCTGCAGAGTGAGATTCACACGTCTTCACCAGAGACGATTGCCAGAGGCTTCTGAGTACAAGTTAACAATGCAGACCTGGAGGGTATCTCCAGGTGCAGTAGAGTGGTAATCTTGGAACCTCCTGACTCAGAGTACTGCTACCTTCTCACTGCCATAGGAATGCAGCTAGTTGACAGCTGGCTTCAAGACATGCTTCCCTGTGAGAGCTGAGGACAGGGCAGAACCCTCCCGCATCCTGCCTGACTGTAGGAGTAGCTGCTAACATCCTTATGTTAGTGGCTGGGAGAGGCTGCGGGAAAAGCATGTGTGAGCACTGGGCCTGAACTCCCGTGTATCTGAGTTGAATACAGCGATTTCCAATGGCCTTCTTCAATCACAGTGTAGCTAGGTTCCAACTCCCATGTCCGAGTGGGTAGCAGACATCTGCCTCCCATGCATACACACTTCTGAGAGTTGAGCTTATGGCCTGTACCTCCACAGCCAGCCTGCTGGTACCCTTGGCTTCTAAAAGGCCTAGGCTCGCTTTTTGACGGAAGTGCTGGGAGAGGTAATTGGAATCACCGGGCACACAAGACTAGTGCCTCCAAGCTCAGTTCAGGGATTTCCTAGTAATTCCTGTGGTAGAGTGGTGCTACATACTAAGTTCCATACGTGAGAGGGTAGCTGAACGCCTTGTCCAAAACCATCTTACTTCTGAGAGTTGAGCTCAGCCTCAGTCCCTCACAGTTCCACACTGCCTGCAGAGTGAGTTTCGCAGGTCTTCAGCAGAGACGTTTGCCAGAGGCTTCTGAGACGCAGGGTAACAATGCAGACCTGGAGGGTATCCCCAGGTGCAGTCGACTGATAATCTTGGAACCTCCTGACTCAGAATACTGCTACCTTCTCACTGCCATAGGAATGCAGCTAGTTGACAGCTGGCTTCCAGACATGCTTCCCTGTGAGAGCTGAGGACAGGGCAGAACCCTCCCGCATGCTGCCTGACTGTAGGAGTAGCTGCTAACATCCTTATGTTAGTGGCTGGGAGAGGTTGCGGGAAAAGCATGTGTGAGCACTGGGCCTGAACTCCCGTGTATCTGAGTTGAATACAGCGATTTCCAACGGCTTTCCTCAACCAGAGTGTAGCTAGGTTCCAAATCCCATGTACGAGCGGGTAGCAGACATCTGCCTCCCATGCATACACACTTCTGAGAGTTGAGCTTATGGCCTGTACCTCCACAGCCAGCCTGCTGGTACCCTTGGCTTCTAAAAGGCCTAGGCTCGCTGTTTGACGGAAGTGCTGGGAGAGGTAATTGGAATCTCCCGGCACACCAGACGAGTGCCTCCAAGCTCAATTCACGATTTCCCAGTAATTCTTGTGGTAGACAGGTGCTACATACTAAGTTCCATATGTGAGAAGGTAGCTGAACGCCTTGTCCAAAAGCATCTTACTTCTGAGATTTGAGCACACCCTCAGTCCCTCACACTTCCACACTGCCTGCAGAGTGAGTTTCACACGTCTTCACCAGAGACGATTGCCAGAGGCTTCTGAGTACACGTTAACAATGCAGACCTGGAGGGTATCTCCAGGTGCAGTAGAGTGGTAATCTTGGAACCTCCTGACTCAGAGTACTGCTACCTTCTCACTGCCATAGGAATGCAGCTAGTTGACAGCTGGCTTCAAGACATGCTTCCCTGTGAGAGCTGAGGACAGGGCAGAACCCTCCCGCATCCTGCCTGACTGTAGGAGTAGCTGCTAACATCCTTATGTTAGTGGCTGGGAGAGGTTGCGGGAAAAGCATGTGTGAACACTGGGCCTGAACTCCCGTGTATCTGAGTTGAATACAGCGATTTCCAATGGCCTTCTTCAATCACAGTGTAGCTAGGTTCCAACTCCCATGTCCGAGTGGGTAGCAGACATCTGCCTCCCATGCATACACACTTCTGAGAGTTGAGCTTATGGCCTGTACCTCCACATCCAGCCTGCTCGTACCCTTGGCTTCTAAAAGGCCTAGGCTCGCTTTTTGACGGAAGTGCTGGGAGAGGTAATTGGAATCACCGGGCACACAAGACTAGTGCCTAAAAGCTCAGTTCAGCGATTTCCTAGTAATTCCTGTGGTAGACTGGTGCTACATACTAAGTTCCATACGTGAGAGGGTAGCTGAACGCCTTGTCCAAAACCATCTTACTTCTGAGAGTTGAGCTCAGCCTCAGTCCCTCACAGTTCCACACTGCCTACAGAGTGAGTTTCGCAGGTCTTCAGCAGAGACGTTTGCCAGAGTCTCATGAGACGAAGGGTAACAATGCAGACCTGGAGGGTATCCCCAGGTGCAGTCGACTGGTAATCTTGGAACCTCCTGACTCAGAATACTGCTACCTTCTGACTGCCATAGGAATGCAGCTAGTTGACAGCTGGCTTCAAGACATGCTTCCCTGTGAGAGCTGAGGACAGGGCAGAACCCTCCCGCATCCTGCCTGACTGTAGGAGTAGCTGCTAACATCCTAATGTTAGTGGCTGGGAGAGGCTGCGGGAAAAGCATGTGTGAGCACTGGGCCTGAACTCCCGTGTATCTGAGTTGAATACAGCGATTTCCAACGGCTTTCCTCAACCAGAGTGTAGCTAGGTTCCAAATCCCATGTACGAGCGGGTAGCAGACATCTGCCTCCCATGCATACACACTTCTGAGAGTTGAGCTTATGGCCTGTACCTCCACAGCCAGCCTGCTGGTACCCTTGGCTTCTAAAAGGCCTAGGCTCGCTGTTTGACGGAAGTGCTGGGAGAGGTAATTGGAATCACCCGGCACACAAGACTAGTGCCTCCAAGCTCAGTTCAGGGATTTCCTAGTAATTCCTGTGGTAGACTGGTGCTACATACTAAGTTCCATACGTGAGAGGGTAGCTGAACGCCTTGTCCAAAACCATCTTACTTCTGAGAGTTGAGCTCAGCCTCAGTCCCTCACAGTTCCACACTGCCTGCAGAGTGAGTTTCGCAGGTCTTCAGCAGAGACGTTTGCCAGAGGCTTCTGAGACGCAGGGTAAAAATGCAGACCTGGAGGGTATCCCCAGGTGCAGTCGACTGGTAATCTTGGAACCTCCTGACTGAGAATACTGCTACCTTCTCACTGCCATAGGAATGCAGCTAGTTGACAGCTGGCTTCAAGACATGCTTCCCTGTGAGAGCTGAGGACAGGGCAGAACCCTCCCGCATGCTGCCTGACTGTAGGAGTAGCTGCTAACATCCTTATGTTAGTGGCTGGGAGAGGTTGCGGGAAAAGCATGTGTGAGCACTGGGCCTGAACTCCCGTGTATCTGAGTTGAATACAGCGATTTCCAACGGCTTTCCTCAACCAGAGAGTAGCTAGGTTCCAAATCCCATGTACGAGCGGGTAGCAGACATCTGCCTCCCATGCATACACACTTCTGAGAGTTGAGCTTATGGCCTGTACCTCCACAGCCAGCCTGCTGGTACCCTTGGCTTCTAAAAGGCCTAGGCTCGCTGCTTGACGGAAGTGCTGGGAGAGGTAATTGGAATCACCCGGCACACAAGACTAGTGCCTCCAAGCTCAGTTCAGGGATTTCCTAGTAATTCCTGTGGTAGAGTGGTGCTACATACTAAGTTCCATACGTGAGAGGGTAGCTGAACGCCTTGTCCAAAACCATCTTACTTCTGAGAGTTGAGCTCAGCCTCAGTCCCTCACAGTTCCACACTGCCTGCAGAGTGAGTTTCGCAGGTCTTCAGCAGAGACGTTTGCCAGAGGCTTCTGAGACGCAGGGTAACAATGCAGACCTGGAGAGTATCCCCAGGTGCAGTCGACTGATAATCTTGGAATCTCCTGACTCAGAATACTGCTACCTTCTCACTGCCATAGGAATGCAGCTAGTTGACAGCTGGCTTCAAGACATGCTTCCCTGTGAGAGCTGAGGACAGGGCAGAACCCTCCCGCATGCTGCCTGACTGTAGGAGTAGCTGCTAACATCCTTATGTTAGTGGCTGGGAGAGGTTGCGGGAAAAGCATGTGTGAGCACTGGGCCTGAACTTCCGTGTATCTGAGTTGAATACAGCGATTTCCAACGGCTTTCCTCAACCAGAGTGTAGCTAGGTTCCAAATCCCATGTACGAGCGGGTAGCAAACATCTGCCTCCCATGCATACACACTTCTGAGAGTTGAGCTTATGGCCTGTACCTCCACATCCAGCCTGCTGGTACCCTTGGCTTCTAAAAGGCCTAGGCTTGCTGTTTGACGGAAGTGCTGGGAGAGGTAATTGGAATCTCCCGGCACACAAGACGAGTGCCTCCAAGCTCAATTCACGATTTCCCAGTAATTCTTGTGGTAGACAGGTGCTACATACAAAGTTCCATATGTGAGAAGGTAGCTGAACGCCTTGTCCAAAAGCATATTACTTCTGAGATTTGAGCACACCCTCAGTCCCTCACACTTCCACACTGCCTGCAGAGTGAGTTTCACACGTCTTCACCAGAGACGATTGCCAGAGGCTTCTGAGTACAAGTTAAAAATGCAGACCTGGAGGGTATCTCCAGGTGCAGTAGAGTGGTAATCTTGGAACCTCCTGACTCAGAGTACTGCTACCTTCTCACTGCCATAGGAATGCAGCTAGTTGACAGCTGGCTTCAAGACATTCTTCCCTGTGAGAGCTGAGGACAGGGCAGAACCCTCACGCATCCTGCCTGACTGTAGGAGTAGCTGCTAACATCCTTATGTTAGTGGCTGGGAGAGGTTGCGGGAAAAGCATGTGTGAGCACTGGGCCTGAACTCCCGTGTATCTGAGTTGAATACAGCGATTTCCAATGGCCTTCTTCAATCACAGTGTAGCGAGGTTCCAACTCCCATGTCCGAGCGGGTAGCAGACATCTGCCTCCCATGCATACACACTTCTGAGAGTTGAGCTTATGGCCTGTACCTCCACATCCAGCCTGCTGGTACCCTTGGTTTCTAAAAGGCCTAGGCTCGCTGTTTGACGGAAGTGCTGGGAGAGGTAATTGGAATCACCGGGCACACAAGACTAGTGCCTCCAAGCCTAGTTCAGCGATTTCCTAGTAATTCCTGTGGTAGACTGGTGCTACATACTAAGTTCCATACGTGAGAGGGTAGCTGAACGCCTTGTCCAAAACCATCTTACTTGTGAGAGTTGAGCTCAGCCTCAGTCCCTCACAGTTCCACACTGCCTGCAGAGTGAGTTTCGCAGGTCTTCAGCAGAGACGTTTGCCAGAGGCTTCTGAGACGCAGGGTAACAATGCAGACCTGGAGGGTATCCCCAGGTGCAGTCGACTGGTAATCTTGGAACCTCCTGACTCAGAATACTGCTACCTTCTCACTGCCATAGGAATGCAGCTAGTTGACAGCTGGCTTCAAGACATGCTTCCCTGTGAGAGCTGAGGACAGGGCAGAACCCTCCCGCATGCTGCCTGACTGTAGGAGTAGCTGCTAACATCCTTATGTTAGTGGCTGGGAGAGGTTGCGGGAAAAGCATGTGTGAGCACTGGGCCTGAACTCCCGTGTATCTGAGTTGAATACAGCGATTTCCAACGGCTTTCCTCAACCAGAGTGTAGCTAGGTTCCAAATCCCATGTACGAGCGGGTAGCAGACATCTGCCTCCCATGCATACACACTTCTGAGTGTTGAGCTTATGGCCTGTACCTCCACATCCAGCCTGCTGGTACCCTTGGCTTCTAAAAGGCCTAGGCTCGCTGTTTGACGGAAGTGCTGGGAGAGGTAATTGGAATCTCCCGGCACACAAGACGAGTGCCTCCAAGCTCAATTCACGATTTCCCAGTAATTCTTGTGGTAGACAGGTGCTACATACTAAGTTCCATATGTGAGAAGGTAGCTGAACGCCCTGTCCAAAAGCATCTTACTTCTGAGATTTGAGCACACCCTCAGTCCCTCACACTTCCACACTGCCTGCAGAGTGAGTTTCACACGTCTTCACCAGAGACGATTGCCAGAGGCTTCTGAGTACAAGTTAACAATGCAGACCTGGAGGGTATCTCCAGGTGCAGTAGAGTGGTAATCTTGGAACCTCCTGACTCAGAGTACTGCTACCTTCTCACTGCCATAGGAATGCAGCTAGTTGACAGCTGGCTTCAAGACATGCTTCCCTGTGAGAGCTGAGGACAGGAGAGAACCCTCCCGCATCCTGCCTGACTGTAGGAGTAGCTGCTAACATCCTTATGTTAGTGGCTGGGAGAGGTTGCGGGAAAAGCATGTGTGAGCACTGGGCCTGAACTCCCGTGTATCTGAGTTGAATACAGCGATTTCCAATGGCCTTCTTCAATCACAGTGTAGCTAGGTTCCAACTCCCATGTCCGAGTGGGTAGCAGACATCTGCCTCCCATGCATACACACTTCTGAGAGTTGAGCTTATGGCCTGTACCTCCACATCCAGCCTGCTCGTACCCTTGGCTTCTAAAAGGCCTAGGCTCGCTGTTTGACGGAAGTGCTGGGAGAGGTAATTGGAATCACCCCGCACACAAGACTAGTGCCTCCAAGCTCAGTTCAGCGATTTCCTAGTTATTCCTGTGGTAGACTGGTGCTACATACTAAGTTCCATACGTGAGAGGGTAGCTGAACGCCTTGTCCAAAACCATCTTACTTCTGAGAGTTGAGCTCAGCCTCAGTCCCTCACAGTTCCGCACTGCCTGCAGAGTGAGTTTCGCAGGTCTTCAGCAGAGACGTTTGCCAGAGTCTCATGAGACGAAGGGTAACAATGCAGACCTGGAGGGTATCCCCAGGTGCAGTCGACTGGTAATCTTGGAACCTCCTGACTCAGAATACTGCTACCTTCTCACTGCCATAGGAATGCAGCTAGTTGACAGCTGGCTTCAAGACATGCTTCCCTGTGAGAGCTGAGGACAGGGCAGAACCCTCCCGCATCCTGCCTGACTGTAGGAGTAGCTGCTAACATCCTAATGTTAGTGGTTGGGAGAGGCTGCGGGAAAAGCATGTGTGAGCACTGGGCCTGAACTCCCGTGTATCTGAGTTGAATACAGCGATTTTCAACGGCTTTCCTCAACCAGAGTGTAGCTAGCTTCCAAATCCCATGTACGAGCGGGTAGCAGACATCTGCCTCCCATGCATACACACTTCTGAGAGTTGAGCTTATGGCCTGTACCTCCACAGCCAGCCTGCTGGTACCCTTGGCTTCTAAAAGGCCTAGGCTCGCTGTTTGACGGAAGTGCTGGGAGAGGTAATTGGAATCACCCGGCACACAAGACTAGTGCCTCCAAGCTCAGTTCAGGGATTTCCTAGTAATTCCTGTGGTAGAGTGGTGCTACATACTAAGTTCCATACGTGAGAGGGTAGCTGAACGCCTTGTCCAAAACCATCTTACTTCTGAGAGTTGAGCTCAGCCTCAGTCCCTCACAGTTCCACACTGCCTGCCGAGTGAGTTTCGCAGGTCTTCAGCAGAGACGTTTGCCAGAGGCTTCTGAGACGCAGGGTAACAATGCAGACCTGGAGGGTATCCCCAGGTGCAGTCGACTGATAATCTTGGAATCTCCTGACTCAGAATACTGCTACCTTCTCACTGCCATAGGAATGCAGCTAGTTGACAGCTGGCTTCAAGACATGCTTCCCTGTGAGAGCTGAGGACAGGGCAGAACCCTCCCGCATGCTGCCTGACTGTAGGAGTAGCTGCTAACATCCTTATGTTAGTGGCTGGGAGAGGTTGCGGGAAAAGCATGTGTGAGCACTGGGCCTGAACTCCCGTGTATCTGAGTTGAATACAGCGATTTCCAACGGCTTTCCTCAACCAGAGTGTAGCTAGGTTCTAAATCCCATGTACGAGCGGGTAGCAGACATCTGCCTCCCATGCATACACACTTCTGAGATTTGAGCTTATGGCCTGTACCTCCACAGCCAGCCTGCTGGTACCCTTGGCTTCTAAAAGGCCTAGGCTCGCTGTTTGACGGAAGTGCTGGGAGAGGTAATTGGAATCTCCCGGCACACAAGACGAGTGCCTCCAAGCTCAATTCACGATTTCCCAGTAATTCTTGTGGTAGACAGGTGCTACATACTAAGTTCCATATGTGAGAAGGTAGCTGAACGCCCTGTCCAAAAGCATCTTACTTCTGAGATTTGAGCACACCCTCAGTCCCTCACACTTCCACACTGCCTGCAGAGTGAGTTTCACACGTCTTCACCAGAGACGATTGCCAGAGGCTTCTGAGTACAAGTTAACAATGCAGACCTGGAGGGTATCTCCAGGTGCAGTAGAGTGGTAATCTTGGAACCTCCTGACTCAGAGTACTGCTACCTTCTCACTGCCATAGGAATGCAGCTAGTTGACAGCTGGCTTCAAGACATGCTTCCCTGTGAGAGCTGAGGACAGGGCAGAACCCTCCCGCATCCTGCCTGACTGTAGGAGTAGCTGCTAACATCCTTATGTTAGTGGCTGGGAGAGGTTGCGGGAAAAGCATGTGTGAGCACTGGGCCTGAACTCCCGTGTATCTGAGTTGAATACAGCGATTTCCAATGGCCTTCTTCAATCACAGTGTAGCTAGGTTCCAACTCCCATGTCCGAGTGGGTAGCAGACATCTGCATCCCATGCATACACACTTCTGAGAGTTGAGCTTATGGCCTGTACCTCCACATCCAGCCTGCTCGTACCCTTGGCTTCTAAAAGGCCTAGGCTCGCTGTTTGACGGAAGTGCTGGGAGAGGTAATTGGAATCACCCGGCATACAAGACTAGTGCCTCCAAGCTCAGTTCAGCGATTTCCTTGTAATTCCTGTGGTAGACTGGTGCTACATACTAAGTTCCATACGTGAGAGGGTAGCTGAACGCCTTGTCCAAAACCATCTTACTTCTGAGAGTTGAGCTCAGCCTCAGTCCCTCACAGTTCCACACTGCCTGCAGAGTCAGTTTCGCAGGTCTTCAGCAGAGACGTTTGCCAGAGTCTCCTGAGACGAAGGGTAACAATGCAGACCTGGAGGGTATCCCCAGGTGCAGTCGACTGGTAATCTTGTAACCTCCTGACTCAGAATACTGCTACCTTCTCACTGCCATAGGAATGCAGCTAGTTGACAGCTGGCTTCAAGACATGCTTCCCTGTGAGAGCTGAGGACAGGGTAGAACCCTCCCGCATCCTGCCTGACTGTAGGAGTAGCTGCTAACATCCTAATGTTAGTGGCTGGGAGAGGCTGCGGGAAAAGCATGTGTGAGCACTGGGCCTGAACTCCCGTGTATCTGAGTTGAATACAGCGATTTCCAACGGCTTTCCTCAACCAGAGTGTAGCTAGGTTCCAAATCCCATGTACGAGCGGGTAGCAGACATCTGCCTCCCATGCATACACACTTCTGAGAGTTGAGCTTATGGCCTGTACCTCCACAGCCAGCCTGCTGGTACCCTTGGCTTCTAAAAGGCCTAGGCTCGCTGTTTGACGGAAGTGCTGGGAGAGGTAATTGGAATCACCCGGCACACAAGACTAGTGCCTCCAAGCTCAGTTCAGGGATTTCCTAGTAATTCCTGTGGTAGAGTGGTGCTACATACTAAGTTCCATACGTGAGAGGGTAGCTGAACGCCTTGTCCAAAACCATCTTACTTCTGAGAGTTGAGCTCAGCCTCAGTCCCTCACAGTTCCACACTGCCTGCAGAGTGAGTTTCGCAGGTCTTCAGCAGAGACGTTTGCCAGAGGCTTCTGAGACGCAGGGTAACAATGCAGACCTGGAGGGTATCCCCAGGTGCAGTCGACTGATAATCTTGGAACCTCCTGACTCAGAATACTGCTACCTTCTCACTGCCATAGGAATGCAGCTAGTTGACAGCTGGCTTCAAGACATGCTTCCCTGTGAGAGCTGAGGACAGGGCAGAACCCTCCCGCATGCTGCCTGACTGTAGGAGTAGCTGCTAACATCCTTATGTTAGTGGCTGGGAGAGGTTGCGGGAAAAGCATGTGTGAGCACTGGGCCTGAAAACCCGTGTTTCTGAGTTGAATACAGCGATTTCCAACGGCTTTCCTCAACCAGAGTGTAGCTAGGTTCCAAATCCCATGGACGAGCGGGTAGCAGACATCTGCCTCCCATGCATACACACTTCTGAGAGTTGAGCTTATGGCCTGTACCTCCACATCCAGCCTGCTGGTACCCTTGGCTTCTAAAAGGCCTAGGCTCGCTGTTTGATGGAAGTGATGGGTGAGGTAATTGGAATCTCCCGGCACACAAGACGAGTGCCTCCAAGCTCAATTCACGATTTCCCAGTAATTCTTGTGGTAGACAGGTGCTACATACTAAGTTCCATATGTAAGGAAGTAGCTGAACGCCTTGTCCAAAAGCATCTTACTTCTGAGATTTGAGCACACCCTCAGTCCCTCACACTTCCACACTGCCTGCAGAGTGAGTTTCACACGTCTTCACCAGAGACGATTGCCAGAGGCTTCTGAGTACAAGTTAACAATGCAGACCTGGAGGGTATCTCCAGGTGCAGTAGAGTGGTAATCTTGGAACCTCCTGACTCAGAGTACTGCTACCTTCTCACTGCCATAGGAATGCAGCTAGTTGACAGCTGGCTTCAAGACATGCTTCCCTGTGAGAGCTGAGGACAGGGCAGAACCCTCCCGCATCCTGCCTGACTGTAGGAGTAGCTGCTAACATCCTTATGTTAGTGGCTGGGAGAGGTTGCGGGAAAAGCATGTGTGAGCACTGGGCCTGAACTCCCGTGTATCTGAGTTGAATACAGCGATTTCCAATGGCCTTCTTCAATCACAGCGTAGCTAGGTTCCAACTCCCATGTCCGAGTGGGTAGCAGACATCTGCCTCCCATGCATACACACTTCTGAGAGTTGAGCTTATGGCCTGTACCTCCAGATCCAGCCTGCTCGTACCCTTGGCTTCTAAAAGGCCTAGGCTCGCTGTTTGACGGAAGTGCTGGGAGAGGTAATTGGAATCACCCGGCACACAAGACTAGTGCCTCCAAGGTCAGTTCAGCGATTTCCTAGTAATTCCTGTGGTAGACTGGTGCTACATACTAAGTTCCATACGTGAGAGGGTAGCTGAACGCCTTGTCCAAAACCATCTTACTTCTGAGAGTTGAGCTCAGCCTCAGTCCCTCACAGTTCCACACTGCCTGCAGAGTGAGTTTCGCAGGTCTTCAGCAGAGACGTTTGCCAGAGGCTTCTGAGACGCAAGTTAACAATGCAGACCTGGAGGGTATCCCCAGGTGCAGTCGACTGGTAATCTTGGAACCTCCTGACTCAGAATACTGCTACCTTCTCACTGCCATAGGAATGCAGCTAGTTGACAGCTGGCTTCAAGACATGCTTCCCTGTGAGAGCTAAGGACAGGGCAGAACCCTCCCGCATGCTGCCTGACTGTAGGAGTAGCTGCTAACATCCTTATGTTAGTGGCTGGGAGAGGTTGCGGGAAAAGCATGTGTGAGCACTGGGCCTGAACTCCCGTGTATCTGAGTTGAATACAGCGATTTCCAACGGCTTTCCTCAACCAGAGTGTAGCTAGGTTCCAAATCCCATGTACGAGCGGGTAGCAGACATCTGCCTCCCATGCGTACACACTTCTGAGTGTTGAGCTTATGGCCTGTACCTCCACAGCCAGCCTGCTGGTACCCTTGGCTTCTAAAAGGCCTAGGCTCGCTGTTTGACGGAAGTGCTGGGAGAGGTAATTGGAATCACCCGGCACACAAGACTAGTGCCTCCAAGCTCAGTTCAGGGATTTCCTAGTAATTCCTGTGGTAGAGTGGTGCTACATACTAAGTTCCATACGTGAGAGGGTAGCTGAACGCCTTGTCCAAAACCATCTTACTTCTGAGAGTTGAGCTCAGCCTCAGTCCCTCACAGTTCCACACTGCCTGCAGAGTGAGTTTCGCAGGTCTTCAGCAGAGACGTTTGCCAGAGGCTTCTGAGACGCAGGGTAACAATGCAGACCTGGAGGGTATCCCCAGGTGCAGTCGACTGATAATCTTGGAATCTCCTGACTCAGAATACTGCTACCTTCTCACTGCCATAGGAATGCAGCTAGTTGACAGCTGGCTTCAAGACATGCTTCCCTGTGAGAGCTGAGGACAGGGCAGAACCCTCCCGTATGCTGCCTGACTATAGGAGTAGCTGCTAACATCCTTATGTTAGTGGCTGGGAGAGGTTGCGGGAAAAGCATGTGTGAGCACTGGGCCTGAACTCCCGTGTATCTGAGTTGAATACAGCGATTTCCAACGGCTTTCCTCAACCAGAGTGTAGCTAGGTTCCAAATCCCATGTACGAGCGGGTAGCAGACATCTGCCTCCCATGCATACACACTTCTGAGATTTGAGCTTATGGCCTGTACCTCCACATCCAGCGTGCTGGTACACTTGGCTTCTAAAAGGCCTAGGCTCGCTGTTTGACGGAAGTGCTGGGAGAGGTAATTGGAATCTCCCGGCACACAAGACGAGTGCCTCCAAGCTCAATTCACGATTTCCCAGTAATTCTTGTGGTAGACAGGTGCTACATACAAAGTTCCATATGTGAGAAGGTAGCTGAACGCCTTGTCCAAAAGCATATTACTTCTGAGATTTGACCACACCCTCAGTCCCTCACACTTCCACACTGCCTGCAGAGTGAGTTTCACACGTCTTCACCAGAGACGATTGCCAGAGGCTTCTGAGTACAAGTTAAAAATGCAGACCTGGAGGGTATCTCCAGGTGCAGTAGAGTGGTAATCTTGGAACCTCCTGACTCAGAGTACTGCTACCTTCTCACTGCCATAGAAATGCAGCTAGTTGACAGCTGGCTTCAAGACATGCTTCCCTGTGAGAGCTGAGGACAGGGCAGAACCCTCCCGCATCCTGCCTGACTGTAGGAGTAGCTGCTAACATCCTTATGTTAGTGGCCGGGAGAGGTTGCGGGAAAAGCATGTGTGAGCACTGGGCCTGAACTCCCGTGTATCTGAGTTGAATACAGCGATTTCCAATGGCCGTCTTCAATCACAGTGTAGCTAGGTTCCAACTCCCATGTCCGAGTGGGTAGCAGACATCTGCCTCCCATGCATACACACTTCTGAGAGTTGAGCTTATGGCCTGTACCTCCACATCCAGCCTGCTGGTACCCTTGGCTTCTAAAAGGCCTAGGCTCGCTGTTTGACGGAAGTGCTGGGAGAGGTAATTGGAATCACCGTGCACACAAGACTAGTGCCTCCAAGCTCAGTTCAGGGATTTCCTAGTAATTCCTGTGGTAGACTGGTGCTACATACTAAGTTCCATACGTGAGAGGGTAGCTGAACGCCTTGTCCAAAACCATCTTACTTATGAGAGTTGAGCTCAGCCTCAGTCCCTCACAGTTCCACACTGCCTGCAGAGTGAGTTTCGCAGGTCTTCAGCAGAGACGTTTGCCAGAGGTTTCTGAGACGCAGGGTAACAATGCAGACCTGGAGGGTATCCCCAGGTGCAGTCGACTGGTAATCTTGGAACCTCCTGACTCAGAATACTGCTACCTTCTCACTGCCATAGGAATGCAGCTAGTTGACAGCTGGCTTCAAGACATGCTTCCCTGTGAGAGCTGAGGACAGGGCAGAACCCTCCCGCATGCTGCCTGACTGTAGGAGTAGCTGCTAACATCCTAATGTTAGTGGCTGGGAGAGGCTGCGGGAAAAGCATGTGTGAGCACTGGGCCTGAACTCCCGTGTATCTGAGTTGAATACAGCGATTTCCAACGGCTTTCCTCAACCAGAGTGTAGCTAGGTTCCAAATCCCATGTACGAGCGGGTAGCAGACATCTGCCTCCCATGCATACACACTTCTGAGAGTTGACTTATGGCCTGTACCTCCACAGCCAGCCTGCTGGTACCCTTGGCTTCTAAAAGGCCTAGGCTCGCTGTTTGACGGAAGTGCTGGGAGAGGTAATTGGAATCACCCGGCACACAAGACTAGTGCCTCCAAGCTCAGTTCAGGGATTTCCTAGTAATTCCTGTGGTAGATTGGTGCTACATACTAAGTTCCATACGTGAGAGGGTAGCTGAACGCCTTGTCCAAAACCATCTTACTTCTGAGAGTTGAGCTCAGCCTCAGTCCCTCACAGTTCCACACTGCCTGCAGAGTGAGTTTCGCAGGTCTTCAGCAGAGACGTTTGCCAGAGGCTTCTGAGACGCAGGGTAACAATGCAGACCTGGAGGGTATCCCCAGGTGCAGTCGACTGATAATCTTGGAACCTCCTGACTCAGAATACTGCTACCTTCTCACTGCCATAGGAATGCAGCTAGTTGACAGCTGGCTTCAAGACATGCTTCCCTGTGAGAGCTGAGGACAGGGCAGAACCCTCCCGCATGCTGCCTGACTGTAGGAGTAGCTGCTAACATCCTTATGTAACGGCTGGGAGAGGTTGCGGGAAAAGCATGTGTGAGCACTGGGCCTGAACTCCCGTGTATCTGAGTTGAATACAGCGATTTCCAACGGCTTTCCTCAACCAGAGTGTAGCTAGGTTCCAAATCCCATGTACGAGCGGGTAGCAGACATCTGCCTCCCATGCATACACACTTCTGAGAGTTGAGCTTATGGTCTGTACCTCCACATCCAGCCTGCTGGTACCCTTGGCTTCTAAAAGGCCTAGGCTCGCTGTTTGACGGAAGTGCTGGGAGAGGTAATTGGAATCTCCCGGCACACAAGACGAGTGCCTCCAAGCTCAATTCACGATTTCCCAGTAATTCTTGTGGTAGACAGGTGCTACATACTAAGTTCCATATGTGAGAAGGTAGCTGAACGCCTTGTCCAAAAGCATCTTACTTCTGAGATTTGAGCACACCCTCATTCCCTCACACTTCCACACTGCCTGCAGAGTGAGTTTCACACGTCTTCACCAGAGACGATTGCCAGAGGCTTCTGAGTACAAGTTAACAATGCCGACCTGGAGGGTATCTCCAGGTGTAGTAGAGTGGTAATCTTGGAACCTCCTGACTCAGAGTACTGCTACCTTCTCACTGCCATAGGAATGCAGCTAGTTGACAGCTGGCTTCAAGACATGCTTCCCTGTGAGTGCTGAGGACAGGGCAGAACCCTCCCGCATCCTGCCTGACTGTAGGAGTAGCTGCTAACATCCTAATATTAGTGGCTGGGAGAGGCTGCGGGAAAAGCATGTGTGAGCACTGGGCCTGAACTCCCGTGTATCTGAGTTGAATACAGCGATTTCCAACGGCTTTCCTCAACGAGAGTGTAGCTAGGTTCCAAATCCCATGTACGAGCGGGTAGCAGACATCTGCCTCCCATGCATACACACTTCTGAGAGTTGAGCTTATGGCCTGTACCTCCACAGCCAGCCTGCTGGTACCCTTGGCTTCTAAAAGGCCTAGGCTCGCTGTTTGACGGAAGTGCTGGGAGAGGTAATTGGAATCACCCGGCACACAAGACTAGTGCCTCCAAGCTCAGTTCAGGGATTTCCTAGTAATTCCTGTGGTAGAGTAGTGCTACATACTAAGTTCCATACGTGAGAGGGTAGCTGAACGCCTTGTCCAAAACCATCTTACTTCTGAGAGTTGAGCTCAGCCTCAGTCCCTCACAGTTCCACACTGCCTGCAGAGTGAGTTTCGCAGGTCTTCAGCAGAGACGTTTGCCAGAGGCTTCTGAGACGCAGGGTAACAATGCAGACCTGGAGGGTATCCCCAGGTGCAGTCGACTGATAATCTTGGAACCTCCTGACTCAGAATACTGCTACCTTCTCACTGCCATAGGAATGCAGCTAGTTGACAGCTGGCTTCAAGACATGCTTCCCTGTGAGAGCTGAGGACAGGGCAGAACCCTCCCGCATGCTGCCTGACTGTAGGAGTAGCTGCTAACATCCTTATGTAACGGCTGGGAGAGGTTGCGGGAAAAGCATGTGTGAGCACTGGGCCTGAACTCCCGTGTATCTGAGTTGAATACAGCGATTTCCAACGGCTTTCCTCAACCAGAGTGTAGCTAGGTTCCAAATCCCATGTACGAGCGGGTAGCAGACATCTGCCTCCCATGCATACACACTTCTGAGAGTTGAGCTTATGGCCTGTACCTCCACATCCAGCCTGCTGGTACCCTTGGCTTCTAAAAGGCCTAGGCTCGCTGTTTGACGGAAGTGCTGGGAGAGGTAATTGGAATGTCCCGGCACACAAGACGAGTGCCTCCAAGCTCAATTCACGATTTCCCAGTAATTCTTGTGGTAGACAGGTGCTACATACTAAGTTCCATATGTGAGAAGGTAGCTGAACGCCTTGTCCAAAAGCATCTTACTTCTGAGATTTGAGCACACCCTCATTCCCTCACACTTCCACACTGCCTGCAGAGTGAGTTTCACACGTCTTCACCAGAGACGATTGCCAGAGGCTTCTGAGTACAAGTTAACAATGCAGACCTGGAGGGTATCTCCAGGTGCAGTAGAGTGGTAATCTTGGAACCTCCTGACTCAGAGTACTGCTACCTTCTCACTGCCATAGGAATGCAGCTAGTTGACAGCTGGCTTCAAGACATGCTTCCCTGTGAGAGCTGAGGACAGGGCAGAACCCTCCCGCATCCTGCCTGACTGTAGGAGTAGCTGCTAACATCCTAATATTAGTGGCTGGGAGAGGCTGCGGGAAAAGCATGTGTGAGCACTGGGCCTGAACTCCCGTGTATCTGAGTTGAATACAGCGATTTCCAACGGCTTTCCTCAACCAGAGTGTAGCTAGGTTCCAAATCCCATGTACGAGCGGGTAGCAGACATCTGCCTCCCATGCATACACACTTCTGAGAGTTGAGCTTATGGCCTGTACCTCCACAGCCAGCCTGCTGGTACCCTTGGCTTCTAAAAGGCCTAGGCTCGCTGTTTGACGGAAGTGCTGGGAGAGGTAATTGGAATCACCCGGCACACAAGACTAGTGCCTCCAAGCTCAGTTCAGGGATTTCCTAGTAATTCCTGTGGTAGAGTAGTGCTACATACTAAGTTCCATACGTGAGAGGGTAGCTGAACGCCTTGTCCAAAACCATCTTACTTCTGAGAGTTGAGCTCAGCCTCAGTCCCTCACAGTTCCACACTGCCTGCAGAGTGAGTTTCGCAGGTCTTCAGCAGAGACGTTTGCCAGAGGCTTCTGAGACGCAGGGTAACAATGCAGACCTGGAGGGTATCCCCAGGTGCAGTCGACTGATAATCTTGGAACCTCCTGACTCAGAATACTGCTACCTTCTCACTGCCATAGGAATGCAGCTAGTTGACAGCTGGCTTCAAGACATGCTTCCCTGTGAGAGCTGAGGACAGGGCAGAACCCTCCCGCATGCTGCCTGACTGTAGGAGTAGCTGCTAACATCCTTATGTAACGGCTGGGAGAGGTTGCGGGAAAAGCATGTGTGAGCACTGGGCCTGAACTCCCGTGTATCTGAGTTGAATACAGCGATTTCCAACGGCTTTCCTCAACCAGAGTGTAGCTAGGTTCCAAATCCCATGTACGAGCGGGTAGCAGACATCTGCCTCCCATGCATACACACTTCTGAGAGTTGAGCTTATGGCCTGTACCTCCACATCCAGCCTGCTGGTACCCTTGGCTTCTAAAAGGCCTAGGCTCGCTGTTTGACGGAAGTGCTGGGAGAGGTAATTGGAATCTCCCGGCACACAAGACGAGTGCCTCCAAGCTCAATTCACGATTTCCCAGTAATTCTTGTGGTAGACAGGTGCTACATACTAAGTTCCATATGTGAGAAGGTAGCTGAACGCCTTGTCCAAAAGCATCTTACTTCTGAGATTTGAGCACACCCTCATTCCCTCACACTTCCACACTGCCTGCAGAGTGAGTTTCACACGTCTTCACCAGAGACGATTGCCAGAGGCTTCTGAGTACAAGTTAACAATGCAGACCTGGAGGGTATCTCCAGGTGCAGTAGAGTGGTAATCTTGGAACCTCCTGACTCAGAATACTGCTACCTTCTCACTGCCATAGGAATGCAGCTAGTTGACAGCTGGCTTCAAGACATGCTTCCCTGTGAGAGCTGAGGACAGGGCAGAACCCTCCCGCATCCTGCCTGACTGTAGGAGTAGCTTCTAACATCCTAATATTAGTGGCTGGGAGAGGCTGCGGGAAAAGCATGTGTGAGCACTGGGCCTGAACTCCCGTGTATCTGAGTTGAATACAGCGATTTCCAACGGCTTTCCTCAACCAGAGTGTAGCTAGGTTCCAAATCCCATGTACGAGCGGGTAGCAGACATCTGCCTCCCATGCATACACACTTCTGAGAGTTGAGCTTATGGCCTGTACCTCCACAGCCAGCCTGCTGGTACCCTTGGCTTCTAAAAGGCCTAGGCTCGCTGTTTGACGGAAGTGCTGGGAGAGGTAATTGGAATCACCCGGCACACAAGACTAGTGCCTCCAAGCTCAGTTCAGGGATTTCCTAGTAATTCCTGTGGTAGAGTAGTGCTACATACTAAGTTCCATACGTGAGAGGGTAGCTGAACGCCTTGTCCAAAACCATCTTACTTCTGAGAGTTGAGCTCAGCCTCAGTCCCTCACAGTTCCACACTGCCTGCAGAGTGAGTTTCGCAGGTCTTCAGCAGAGACGTTTGCCAGAGGCTTCTGAGACGCAGGGTAACAATGCAGACCTGGAGGGTATCCCCAGGTACAGTCGACTGATAATCTTGGAACCTCCTGACTCAGAATACTGCTACCTTCTCACTGCCATAGGAATGCAGCTAGTTGACAGCTGGCTTCAAGACATGCTTCCCTGTGAGAGCTGAGGACAGGGCAGAACCCTCCCGCATGCTGCCTGACTGTAGGAGTAGCTGCTAACATCCTTATGTTAGTGGCTGGGAGAGGTTGCGGGAAAAGCATGTGTGAGCACTGGGCCTGAACTCCCGTGTATCTGAGTTGAATACAGCGATTTCCAACGGCTTTCCTCAACCAGAGTGTAGCTAGGTTCCAAATCCCATGTACGAGCGGGTAGCAGACATCTGCCTCCCATGCATACACACTTCTGAGAGTTGAGCTTATGGCCTGTACCTCCACATCCAGCCTGCTGGTACCCTTGGCTTCTAAAAGGCCTAGGCTCGGGATCCCTGGGTGGCGCAGCGGTTTGGCGCCTGCCTTTGGCCCAGGGCGCGATCCTGGAGACCCGGGATCGAATCCCATATCAGGCTCCCGATGCATGCAGCCTGCTTCTCCCTCTGCCTGTGTCTCTGCCTCTCTCTCTCTGTGACTATCATAAGTAAATAAATAAAAAAATTAAAAAAATAAAAATAAAAAATAAAATAAAAGGCCTAGGCTCGCTGTTCGACGGAAGTGCTGGGAGAGGTAATTGGAATCTCCCGGCACACAAGACGAGTGCCTCCAAGCTCAATTCACGATTTCCCAGTAATTCTTGTGGTAGACAGGTGCTACATACTAAGTTCCATATGTGAGAAGGTAGCTGAACGCCTTGTCCAAAAGCATCTTACTTCTGAGATTTGAGCACACCCTCATTCCCTCACACTTCCACACTGCCTGCAGAGTGAGTTTCACACGTCTTCACCAGAGACGATTGCCAGAGGCTTCTGAGTACAAGTTAACAATGCAGACCTGGAGGGTATCTCCAGGTGCAGTAGAGTGGTAATCTTGGAACCTCCTGACTCAGAATACTGCTACCTTCTCACTGCCATAGGAATGCAGCTAGTTGACAGCTGGCTTCAAGACATGTTTCCCTGTGAGAGCTGAGGACAGGGCAGAACCCTCCCGCATCCTGCCTGACTGTAGGAGTAGCTGCTAACATCCTAATGTTATTGGCTGGGAGAGGCTGCGGGAAAAGCATGTGTGAGCACTGGGCCTGAACTCCCGTGTATCTGAGTTGAATACAGCGATTTCCAACGGCTTTCCTCAACCAGAGTGTAGCTAGGTTCCAAATCCCATGTACGAGCGGGTAGCAGACATCTGCCTCCCATGCGTACACACTTCTGAGTGTTGAGCTTATGGCCTGTACCTCCACAGCCAGCCTGCTGGTACCCTTGGCTTCTAAAAGGCCTAGGCTCGCTGTTTGACGGAAGTGCTGGGAGAGGTAATTGGAATCACCCGGCACACAAGACTAGTGCCTCCAAGCTCAGTTCAGGGATTTCCTAGTAATTCCTGTGGTAGAGTGGTGCTACATACTAAGTTCCATACGTGAGAGGGTAGCTGAACGCCTTGTCCAAAACCATCTTACTTCTGAGAGTTGAGCTCAGCCTCAGTCCCTCACAGTTCCACACTGCCTGCAGAGTGAGTTTCGCAGGTCTTCAGCAGAGACGTTTGCCAGAGGCTTCTGAGACGCAGGGTAACAATGCAGACCTGGAGGGTATCCCCAGGTGCAGTCGACTGATAATCTTGGAATCTCCTGACTCAGAATACTGCTACCTTCTCACTGCCATAGGAATGCAGCTAGTTGACAGCTGGCTTCAAGACATGCTTCCCTGTGAGAGCTGAGGACAGGGCAGAACCCTCCCGTATGCTGCCTGACTATAGGAGTAGCTGCTAACATCCTTATGTTAGTGGCTGGGAGAGGTTGCGGGAAAAGCATGTGTGAGCACTGGGCCTGAACTCCCGTGTATCTGAGTTGAATACAGCGATTTCCAACGGCTTTCCTCAACCAGAGTGTAGCTAGGTTCCAAATCCCATGTACGAGCGGGTAGCAGACATCTGCCTCCCATGCATACACACTTCTGAGATTTGAGCTTATGGCCTGTACCTCCACATCCAGCGTGCTGGTACACTTGGCTTCTAAAAGGCCTAGGCTCGCTGTTTGACGGAAGTGCTGGGAGAGGTAATTGGAATCTCCCGGCACACAAGACGAGTGCCTCCAAGCTCAATTCACGATTTCCCAGTAATTCTTGTGGTAGACAGGTGCTACATACAAAGTTCCATATGTGAGAAGGTAGCTGAACGCCTTGTCCAAAAGCATATTACTTCTGAGATTTGACCACACCCTCAGTCCCTCACACTTCCACACTGCCTGCAGAGTGAGTTTCACACGTCTTCACCAGAGACGATTGCCAGAGGCTTCTGAGTACAAGTTAACAATGCAGACCTGGAGGGTATCTCCAGGTGCAGTAGAGTGGTAATCTTGGAACCTCCTGACTCAGAGTACTGCTACCTTCTCACTGCCATAGAAATGCAGCTAGTTGACAGCTGGCTTCAAGACATGCTTCCCTGTGAGAGCTGAGGACAGGGCAGAACCCTCCCGCATCCTGCCTGACTGTAGGAGTAGCTGCTAACATCCTTATGTTAGTGGCCGGGAGAGGTTGCGGGAAAAGCATGTGTGAGCACTGGGCCTGAACTCCCGTGTATCTGAGTTGAATACAGCGATTTCCAATGGCCGTCTTCAATCACAGTGTAGCTAGGTTCCAACTCCCATGTCCGAGTGGGTAGCAGACATCTGCCTCCCATGCATACACACTTCTGAGAGTTGAGCTTATGGCCTGTACCTCCACATCCAGCCTGCTGGTACCCTTGGCTTCTAAAAGGCCTAGGCTCGCTGTTTGACGGAAGTGCTGGGAGAGGTAATTGGAATCACCGTGCACACAAGACTAGTGCCTCCAAGCTCAGTTCAGGGATTTCCTAGTAATTCCTGTGGTAGACTGGTGCTACATACTAAGTTCCATACGTGAGAGGGTAGCTGAACGCCTTGTCCAAAACCATCTTACTTATGAGAGTTGAGCTCAGCCTCAGTCCCTCACAGTTCCACACTGCCTGCAGAGTGAGTTTCGCAGGTCTTCAGCAGAGACGTTTGCCAGAGGTTTCTGAGACGCAGGGTAACAATGCAGACCTGGAGGGTATCCCCAGGTGCAGTCGACTGGTAATCTTGGAACCTCCTGACTCAGAATACTGCTACCTTCTCACTGCCATAGGAATGCAGCTAGTTGACAGCTGGCTTCAAGACATGCTTCCCTGTGAGAGCTGAGGACAGGGCAGAACCCTCCCGCATGCTGCCTGACTGTAGGAGTAGCTGCTAACATCCTAATGTTAGTGGCTGGGAGAGGCTGCGGGAAAAGCATGTGTGAGCACTGGGCCTGAACTCCCGTGTATCTGAGTTGAATACAGCGATTTCCAACGGCTTTCCTCAACCAGAGTGTAGCTAGGTTCCAAATCCCATGTACGAGCGGGTAGCAGACATCTGCCTCCCATGCATACACACTTCTGAGAGTTGAGCTTATGGCCTGTACCTCCACAGCCAGCCTGCTGGTACCCTTGGCTTCTAAAAGGCCTAGGCTCGCTGTTTGACGGAAGTGCTGGAGAGGTAATTGGAATCACCCGGCACACAAGACTAGTGCCTCCAAGCTCAGTTCAGGGATTTCCTAGTAATTCCTGTGGTAGAGTGGTGCTACATACTAAGTTCCATACGTGAGAGGGTAGCTGAACGCCTTGTCCAAAACCATCTTACTTCTGAGAGTTGAGCTCAGCCTCAGTCCCTCACAGTTCCACACTGCCTGCAGAGTGAGTTTCGCAGGTCTTCAGCAGAGACGTTTGCCAGAGGCTTCTGAGACGCAGGGTAACAATGCAGACCTGGAGGGTATCCCCAGGTGCAGTCGACTGATAATCTTGGAACCTCCTGACTCAGAATACTGCTACCTTCTCACTGCCATAGGAATGCAGCTAGTTGACAGCTGGCTTCAAGACATGCTTCCCTGTGAGAGCTGAGGACAGGGCAGAACCCTCCCGCATGCTGCCTGACTGTAGGAGTAGCTGCTAACATCCTTATGTTAGTGGCTGGGAGAGGTTGCGGGAAAAGCATGTGTGAGCACTGGGCCTGAACTCCCGTGTATCTGAGTTGAATACAGCGATTTCCAACGGCTTTCCTCAACCAGAGTGTAGCTAGGTTCCAAATCCCATGTACGAGCGGGTAGCATACATCTGCCTCCCATGCATACACACTTCTGAGAGTTGAGGTTATGGCCTGTACCTCCACATCCAGCCTGCTGGTACCCTTGGCTTCTAAAAGGCCTAGGCTCGCTGTTTGACGGAAGTGCTGGGAGAGGTAATTGGAATCTCCCGGCACACAAGACGAGTGCCTCCAAGCTCAATTCACGATTTCCCAGTAATTCTTGTGGTAGACAGGTGCTACATACTAAGTTCCATATGTGAGAAGGTAGCTGAACGCCTTGTCCAAAAGCATCTTACTTCTGAGGTTTGAGCACACCCTCAGTCCCTCACACTTCCACACTGCCTGCAGAGTGAGATTCACACGTCTTCACCAGAGACGATTGCCAGAGGCTTCTGAGTACAAGTTAACAATGCAGACCTGGAGGGTATCTCCAGGTGCAGTAGAGTGGTAATCTTGGAACCTCCTGACTCAGAGTACTGCTACCTTCTCACTGCCATAGGAATGCAGCTAGTTGACAGCTGGCTTCAAGACATGCTTCCCTGTGAGAGCTGAGGACAGGGCAGAACCCTCCCGCATCCTGCCTGACTGTAGGAGTAGCTGCTAACATCCTTATGTTAGTGGCTGGGAGAGGCTGCGGGAAAAGCATGTGTGAGCACTGGGCCTGAACTCCCGTGTATCTGAGTTGAATACAGCGATTTCCAATGGCCTTCTTCAATCACAGTGTAGCTAGGTTCCAACTCCCATGTCCGAGTGGGTAGCAGACATCTGCCTCCCATGCATACACACTTCTGAGAGTTGAGCTTATGGCCTGTACCTCCAGATCCAGCCTGCTGGTACCCTTGGCTTCTAAAAGGCCTAGGCTCGCTTTTTGACGGAAGTGCTGGGAGAGGTAATTGGAATCACCGGGCACACAAGACTAGTGCCTCCAAGCTCAGTTCAGGGATTTCCTAGTAATTCCTGTGGTAGACTGGTGCTACATACTAAGTTCCATACGTGAGAGGGTAGCTGAACGCCTTGTCCAAAACCATCTTACTTCTGAGAGTTGAGCTCAGCCTCAGTCCCTCACAGTTCCACACTGCCTGCAGAGTGAGTTTCGCAGGTCTTCAGCAGAGACGTTTGCCAGAGGCTTCTGAGACGCAGGGTAACAATGCAGACCTGGAGGGTATCCCCAGGTGCGGTCGACTGGTAATCTTGGAACCTCCTGACTCAGAATACTGCTACCTTCTCACTGCCATAGGAATGCAGCTAGTTGACAGCTGGCTTCAAGACATGCTTCCCTGTGAGAGCTGAGGACAGGGCAGAACCCTCCCGCATGCTGCCTGACTGTAGGAGTAGCTGCTAACATCCTTATGTTAGTGGCTGGGAGAGGTTGCGGGAGAAGCATGTGTGAGCACTGGGCCTGAACTCCCGTGTATCTGAGTTGAATACAGCGATTTCCAACGGCTTTCCTCAACCAGAGTGTAGCTAGGTTCCAAATCCCATGTACGAGCGGGTAGCAGACATCTGCCTCCCATGCATACACACTTCTGAGAGTTGAGCTTATGGCCTGTACCTCCACATCCAGCCTGCTGGTACCGTTGGCTTCTAAAAGGCCTAGGCTCGCTGTTTGACGGAAGTGCTGGGAGAGGTAATTGGAATCTCCCGGCACACAAGACGAGTGCCTCCAAGCTCAATTCACGATTTCCCAGTAATTCTTGTGGTAGACAGGTGCTACATCCTAAGTTCCATATGTGAGAAGGTAGCTGAACGCCTTGTCCAAAAGCATCTTACTTCTGAGATTTGAGCACACCCTCAGTCCCTCACACTTCCACACTGCCTGCAGAGTGAGTTTCACACGTCTTCACCAGAGACGATTGCCAGAGGCTTCTGAGTACAAGTTAACAATGCAGACCTGGAGGGTATCTCCAGGTGCAGTAGAGTGGTAATCTTGGAACCTCCTGACTCAGAATACTGCTACCTTCTCACTGCCATAGGAATGCAGCTAGTTGACAGCTGGCTTCAAGACATGCTTCCCTGTGAGAGCTGAGGACAGGGCAGAACCCTCCCGCATCCTGCCTGACTGTAGGAGTAGCTGCTAACATCCTAATGTTAGTGGCTGGGAGAGGCTGCGGGAAAAGCATGTGTGAGCACTGGGCCTGAACTCCCGTGTATCTGAGTTGAATACAGCGATTTCCAACGGCTTTCCTCAACCAGAGTGTAGATAGGTTCCAAATCCCATGTACGAGCGGGTAGCAGACATCTGCCTCCCATGCATACACACTTCTGAGAGTTGAGCTTATGGCCTGTACCTCCACAGCCAGCCTGCTGGTACCCTTGGCTTCTAAAAGGCCTAGGCTCGCTGTTTGACGGAAGTGCTGGGAGAGGTAATTGGAATCACCCGGCACACAAGACTAGTGCCTCCAAGCTCAGTTCAGGGATTTCCTAGTAATTCCTGTGGTAGAGTGGTGCTACATACTAAGTTCCATACGTGAGAGGGTAGCTGAACGCCTTGTCCAAAACCATCTTACTTCTGAGAGTTGAGCTCAGCCTCAGTCCCTCACAGTTCCACACTGCCTGCAGAGTGAGTTTCGCAGGTCTTCAGCAGAGACGTTTGCCAGTGGCTTCTGAGACGCAGGGTAACAATGCAGACCTGGAGGGTATCCCCAGGTGCAGTCGACTGATAATCTTGGAACCTCCTGACTCAGAATACTGCTACCTTCTCACTGCCATAGGAATGCAGCTAGTTGACAGCTGGCTTCAAGACATGCTTCCCTGTGAGAGCTGAGGACAGGGCAGAACCCTCCCGCATGCTGCCTGACTGTAGGAGTAGCTGCTAACATCCTTATGTTAGTGGCTGGGAGAGGTTGCGGGAAAAGCATGTGTGAGCACTGGGCCTGAACTCCCGTGTATCTGAGTTGAATACAGCGATTTCCAACGGCTTTCCTCAACCAGAGTGTAGCTAGGTTCCAAATCCCATGTACGAGCGGGTAGCAGACATCTGCCTCCCATGCATACACACTTCTGAGAGTTGAGCTTATGGCCTGTACCTCCACATCCAGCCTGCTGGTACCCTTGGCTTCTAAAAGGCCTAGGCTCGCTGTTTGACGGAAGTGCTGGGAGAGGTAATTGGAATCTCCCGGCACACAAGACGAGTGCCTCCAAGCTCAATTCACGATTTCCCAGTAATTCTTGTGGTAGACAGGTGCTACATACTAAGTTCCATATGTGAGAAGGTAGCTGAACGCCTTGTCCAAAAGCATCTTACTTCTGAGATTTGAGCACACCCTCAGTCCCTCACACTTCCACACTGCCTGCAGAGTGAGTTTCACACGTCTTCACCAGAGACGATTGCCAGAGGCTTCTGAGTACACGTTAACAATGCAGACCTGGAGGGTATCTCCAGGTGCAGTAGAGTGGTAATCTTGGAACCTCCTGACTCAGAGTACTGCTACCTTCTCACTGCCATAGGAATGCAGCTAGTTGACAGCTGGCTTCAAGACATGCTTCCCTGTGAGAGCTGAGGACAGGGCAGAACCCTCCCGCATCCTGCCTGACTGTAGGAGTAGCTGCTAACATCCTTATGTTAGTGGCTGGGAGAGGTTGCGGGAAAAGCATGTGTGAACACTGGGCCTGAACTCCCGTGTATCTGAGTTGAATACAGCGATTTCCAATGGCCTTCTTCAATCACAGTGTAGCTAGGTTCCAACTCCCATGTCCGAGTGGGTAGCAGACATCTGCCTCCCATGCATACACACTTCTGAGAGTTGAGCTTATGGCCTGTACCTCCACATCCAGCCTGCTCGTACCCTTGGCTTCTAAAAGGCCTAGGCTCGCTGTTTGACGGAAGTGCTGGGAGAGGTAATTGGAATCACCCCGCACACAAGACTAGTGCCTCCAAGCTCAGTTCAGCGATTTCCTAGTAATTCCTGTGGTAGACTGGTGCTACATACTAAGTTCCATACGTGAGAGGGTAGCTGAACGCCTTGTCCAAAACCATCTTACTTCTGAGAGTTGAGCTCAGCCTCAGTCCCTCACAGTTCCACACTGCCTGCAGAGTGTGTTTCGCAGGTCTTCAGCAGAGACGTTTGCCAGAGTCTCATGAGACGAAGGGTAACAATGCAGACCTGGAGGGTATCCCCAGGTGCAGTCGACTGGTACTCTTGGAACCTCCTGACTCAGAATACTGCTACCTTCTCACTGCCATAGGAATGCAGCTAGTTGACAGCTGGCTTCAAGACATGCTTCCCTGTGAGAGCTGAGGACAGGGCAGAACCCTCCCGCATCCTGCCTGACTGTAGGAGTAGCTGCTAACATCCTAATGTTAGTGGCTGGGAGAGGCTGCGGGAAAAGCATGTGTGAGCACTGGGCCTGAACTCCCGTGTATCTGAGTTGAATACAGCGATTTTCAAAGGCTTTCCTCAACCAGAGTGTAGCTAGGTTCCAAATCCCATGTACGAGCGGGTAGCAGACATCTGCCTCCCATGCATACACACTTCTGAGAGTTGAGCTTATGGCCTGTACTTGCACAGCCAGCCTGCTGGTACCCTTGGCTTCTAAAAGGCCTAGGCTCGCTGTTTGACGGAAGTGCTGGGAGAGGTAATTGGAATCACCCGGCACACAAGACTAGTGCCTCCAAGCTCAGTTCAGGGATTTCCTAGTAATTCCTGTGGTAGAGTGGTGCTACATACTAAGTTCCATACGTGAGAGGGTAGCTGAACGCCTTGTCCAAAACCATCTTACTTCTGAGAGTTGAGCTCAGCCTCAGTCCCTCACAGTTCCACACTGCCTGCCGAGTGAGTTTCGCAGGTCTTCAGCAGAGACGTTTGCCAGAGGCTTCTGAGACGCAGGGTAACAATGCAGACCTGGAGGGTATCCCCAGGTGCAGTCGACTGATAATCTTGGAATCTCCTGACTCAGAATACTGCTACCTTCTCACTGCCATAGGAATGCAGCTAGTTGACAGCTGGCTTCAAGACATGCTTCCCTGTGAGAGCTGAGGACAGGGCAGAACCCTCCCGCATGCTGCCTGACTGTAGGAGTAGCTGCTAACATCCTTATGTTAGTGGCTGGGAGAGGTTGCGGGAAAAGCATGTGTGAGCACTGGGCCTGAAATCCCGTGTATCTGAGTTGAATACAGCGATTTCCAACGGCTTTCCTCAACCAGAGTGTAGCTAGGTTCCAAATCCCATGTACGAGCGGGTAGCAGACATCTGCCTCCCATGCATACACACTTCTGAGAGTTGAGCTTATGGCCTGTACCTCCACATCCAGCCTGCTGGTACCCTTGGCTTCTAAAAGGCCTAGGCTCGCTGTTTGACGGAAGTGCTTGGAGAGGTAATTGGAATCTCCCGGCACACAAGACGAGTGCCTCCAAGCTCAATTCACGATATCCCAGTAATTCTTGTGGTAGACAGGTGCTACATACTAAGTTCCATATGTGAGAAGGTAGCTGAACGCCCTGTCCAAAAGCATCTTACTTCTGAGATTTGAGCACACCCTCAGTCCCTCACACTTCCACACTGCCTGCAGAGTGAGTTTCACACGTCTTCACCAGAGACGATTGCCAGAGGCTTCTGAGTACAAGTTAACAATGCAGACCTGCAGGGTATCTCCAGGTGCAGTAGAGTGGTAATCTTGGAACCTCCTGACTCAGAGTACTGCTACCTTCTCACTGCCATAGGAATGCAGCTAGTTGACAGCTGGCTTCAAGACATGCTTCCCTGTGAGAGCTGAGGACAGGGCAGAACCCTCCCGCATCCTGCCTGACTGTAGGAGTAGCTGCTAACATCCTTATGTTAGTGGCTGGGAGAGGTAGCGGGAAAAGCATGTGTGAGCACTGGGCCTGAACTCCCGTGTATCTGAGTTGAATACAGTGATTTCCAATGGCCTTCTTCAATCACAGTGTAGCTAGGTTCCAACTCCCATGTCCGAGTGGGTAGCAGACATCTGCCTCCCATGCATACACACTTCTGAGAGTTGAGCTTATGGCCTGTACCTCCACATCCAGCCTGCTCGTACCCTTGGCTTCTAAAAGGCCTAGGCTCGCTGTTTGACGGAAGTGCTGGGAGAGGTAATTGGAATCACCCGGCATACAAGACTAGTGCCTCCAAGCTCAGTTCAGCGATTTCCTAGTAATTCCTGTGGTAGACTGGTGCTACATACTAAGTTCCATACGTGAGAGGGTAGCTGAACGCCTTGTCCAAAACCATCTTACTTCTGAGAGTTGAGCTCAGTCTCAGTCCCTCACAGTTCCACACTGCCTGCAGAGTGAGTTTCGCAGGTCTTCAGCAGAGACGTTTGCCAGAGGGTTCTGAGACGCAGGGTAACAATGCAGACCTGGAGGGTATCCCCAGGTGCAGTCGACTGGTAATCTTGGAACCTCCTGACTCAGAATACTGCTACCTTCTCACTGCCATAGGAATGCAGCTAGTTGACAGCTGGCTTCAAGACATGCTTCCCTGTGAGAGCTGAGGACAGGGCAGAACCCTCCCGCATGCTGCCTGACTGTAGGAGTAGCTGCTAACATCCTAATGTTAGTGGCTGGGAGAGGCTGCGGGAAAAGCATGTGTGAGCACTGGGCCTGAACTCCCGTGTATCTGAGTTGAATACAGCGATTTCCAACGGCTTTCCTCAACCAGAGTGTAGCTAGGTTCCAAATCCCATGTACGAGCGGGTAGCAGACATCTGCCTCCCATGCATACACACTTCTGAGGGTTGAGCTTATGGCCTGTACCTCCACAGCCAGCCTGCTGGTACCCTTGGCTTCTAAAAGGCCTAGGCTCGCTGTTTGACGGAAGTGCTGGGAGAGGTAATTGGAATCACCCGGCACACAAGACTAGTGCCTCCAAGCTCAGTTCAGGGATTTCCTAGTAATTCCTGTGGTAGAGTGGTGCTACATACTAAGTTCCATACGTGAGAGGGTAGCTGAACGCCTTGTCCAAAACCATCTTACTTCTGAGAGTTGAGCTCAGCCTCAGTCCCTCACAGTTCCACACTGCCTGCAGAGTGAGTTTCGCAGGTCTTCAGCAGAGACGTTTGCCAGAGGCTTCTGAGACGCAGGGTAACAATGCAGACCTGGAGGGTATCCCCAGGTGCAGTCGACTGATAATCTTGGAACCTCCTGACTCAGAATACTGCTACCTTCTCACTGCCATAGGAATGCAGCTAGTTGACAGCTGGCTTCAAGACATGCTTCCCTGTGAGAGCTGAGGACAGGGCAGAACCCTCCCGCATGCTGCCTGACTGTAGGAGTAGCTGCTAACATCCTTATGTTAGTGGCTGGGAGAGGTTGCGGGAAAAGCATGTGTGAGCACTGGGCCTGAACTCCCGTGTATCTGAGTTGAATACAGCGATTTCCAACGGCTTTCCTCAACCAGAGTGTAGCTAGGTTCCAAATCCCATGTACGAGCGGGTAGCAGACATCTGCCTCCCATGCATACACACTTCTGAGAGTTGAGCTTATGGCCTGTACCTCCACTTCCAGCCTGCTGGTACCCTTGGCTTCTAAAAGGCCTAGGCTCGCTGTTTGACGGAAGTGCTGGGAGAGGTAATTGGAATCTCCCGGCACACAAGACGAGTGCCTCCAAGCTCAATTCACGATTTCCCAGTAATTCTTGTGGTAGACAGGTGCTACATACTAAGTTCCATATGTGAGAAGGTAGCTGAACGCCTTGTCCAAAAGCATCTTACTTCTGAGATTTGAGCACACCCTCATTCCCTCACACTTCCACACTGCCTGCAGAGTGAGTTTCACACGTCTTCACCAGAGACGATTGCCAGAGGCTTCTGAGTACAAGTTAACAATGCAGACCTGGAGGGTATCTCCAGGTGCAGTAGAGTGGTAATCTTGGAACCTCCTGACTCAGAATACTGCTACCTTCTCACTGCCATAAGAATGCAGCTAGTTGACAGCTGGCTTCAAGACATGCTTCCCTGTGAGAGCTGAGGACAGGGCAGAACCCTCCCGCATCCTGCCTGACTGTAGGAGTAGCTGCTAACATCCTAATGTTAGTGGCTGGGAGAGGCTGCGGGAAAAGCATGTGTGAGCACTGGGCCTGAACTCCCGTGTATCTGAGTTGAATACAGCGATTTCCAACGGCTTTCCTCAACCAGAGTGTAGCTAGGTTCCAAATCCCATGTACGAGCGGGTAGCAGACATCTGCCTCCCATGCATACACACTTCTGAGAGTTGAGCTTATGGCCTGTACCTCCACAGCCAGCCTGCTGGTACCCTTGGCTTCTAAAAGGCCTAGGCTCGCTGTTTGACGGAAGTGCTGGGAGAGGTAATTGGAATCACCCGGCACACAAGACTAGTGCCTCCAAGCTCAGTTCAGGGATTTCCTAGTAATTCCTGTGGTAGAGTGGTGCTACATACTAAGTTCCATACGTGAGAGGGTAGCTGAACGCCTTGTCCAAAACCATCTTACTTCTGAGAGTTGAGCTCAGCCTCAGTCCCTCACAGTTCCACACTGCCTGCAGAGTGAGTTTCGCAGGTCTTCAGCAGAGACGTTTGCCAGAGGCTTCTGAGACGCAGGGTAACAATGCAGACCTGGAGGGTATCCCCAGGTACAGTCGACTGATAATCTTGGAACCTCCTGACTCAGAATACTGCTACCTTCTCACTGCCATAGGAATGCAGCTAGTTGACAGCTGGCTTCAAGACATGCTTCCCTGTGAGAGCTGAGGACAGGGCAGAACCCTCCCGCATGCTGCCTGACTGTAGGAGTAGCTGCTAACATCCTTATGTTAGTGGCTGGGAGAGGTTGCGGGAAAAGCATGTGTGAGCACTGGGCCTGAACTCCCGTGTATCTGAGTTGAATACAGCGATTTCCAACGGCTTTCCTCAACCAGAGTGTAGCTAGGTTCCAAATCCCATGTACGAGCGGGTAGCAGACATCTGCCTCCCATGCATACACACTTCTGAGAGTTGAGCTTATGGCCTGTACCTCCACATCCAGCCTGCTGGTACCCTTGGCTTCTAAAAGGCCTAGGCTCGGGATCCCTGGGTGGCGCAGCCGTTTGGCGCCTGCCTTTGGCCCAGGGCGCGATCCTGGAGACCCGGGATCGAATCCCATATCAGGCTCCCGATGCATGGAGCCTGATTCTCCCTCTGCCTGTGTCTCTGCCTCTCTCTCTCTCTCTGTGACTATCATAAGTAAATAAATAAAAAAATTGAAAAAATAAAAATAAAAAAAAAAATAAAAGGCCTAGGCTCGCTGTTTGACGGAAGTGCTGGGAGAGGTAATTGGAATCTCCCGGCACACAAGACGAGTGCCTCCAAGCTCAATTCACGATTTCCCAGTAATTCTTGTGGTATACAGGTGCTACATACTAAGTTCCATATGTGAGAAGGTAGCTGAACGCCTTGTCCAAAAGCATCTTACTTCTGAGATTTGAGCACACCCTCATTCCCTCACACTTCCACACTGCCTGCAGAGTGAGTTTCACACGTCTTCACCAGAGACGATTGCCAGAGGCTTCTGAGTACAAGTTAACAATGCAGACCTGGAGGGTATCTCCAGGTGCAGTAGAGTGGTAATCTTGGAACCTCCTGACTCAGAATACTGCTACCTTCTCACTGCCATAGGAATGCAGCTAGTTGACAGCTGGCTTCAAGACATGCTTCCCTGTGAGAGCTGAGGACAGGGCAGAACCCTCCCGCATCCTGCCTGACTGTAGGAGTAGCTGCTAACATCCTAATGTTAGTGGCTGGGAGAGGCTGCGGGAAAAGCATGTGTGAGCACTGGGCCTGAAGTCCCGTGTATCTGAGTTGAATACAGCGATTTCCAACGGCTTTCCTCAACCAGAGTGTAGCTAGGTTCCAAATCCCATGTACGAGCGGGTAGCAGACATCTGCCTCCCATGCATACACACTTCTGAGAGTTGAGCTTATGGCCTGTACCTCCACAGCCAGCCTGCTGGTACCCTTGGCTTCTAAAAGGCCTAGGCTCGCTGTTTGACGGAAGTGCTGGAGAGGTAATTGGAATCACCCGGCACACAAGACTAGTGCCTCCAAGCTCAGTTCAGGGATTTCCTAGTAATTCCTGTGGTAGAGTGGTGCTACATACTAAGTTCCATACGTGAGAGGGTAGCTGAACGCCTTGTCCAAAACCATCTTACTTCTGAGAGTTGAGCTCAGCCTCAGTCCCTCACAGTTCCACACTGCCTGCAGAGTGAGTTTCGCAGGTCTTCAGCAGAGACGTTTGCCAGAGGCTTCTGAGACGCAGGGTAACAATGCAGACCTGGAGGGTATCCCCAGGTGCAGTCGACTGATAATCTTGGAACCTCCTGACTCAGAATACTGCTACCTTCTCACTGCCATAGGAATGCAGCTAGTTGACAGCTGGCTTCAAGACATGCTTCCCTGTGAGAGCTGAGGACAGGGCAGAACCCTCCCGCATGCTGCCTGACTGTAGGAGTAGCTGCTAACATCCTTATGTTAGTGGCTGGGAGAGGTTGCGGGAAAAGCATGTGTGAGCACTGGGCCTGAACTCCCGTGTATCTGAGTTGAATACAGCGATTTCCAACGGCTTTCCTCAACCAGAGTGTAGCTAGGTTCCAAATCCCATGTACGAGCGGGTAGCAGACATCTGCCTCCCATGCATACACACTTCTGAGAGTTGAGCTTATGGCCTGTACCTCCACATCCAGCCTGCTGGTACCCTTGGCTTCTAAAAGGCCTAGGCTCGCTGTTTGACGGAAGTGCTGGGAGAGGTAATTGGAATCTCCTGGCACACAAGACGAGTGCCTCCAAGCTCAATTCACGATTTCCCAGTAATTCTTGTGGTAGACAGGTGCTACATACTAAGTTCCATATGTGAGAAGGTAGCTGAACGCCTTGTCCAAAAGCATCTTACTTCTGAGGTTTGAGCACACCCTCAGTCCCTCACACTTCCACACTGCCTGCAGAGTGAGATTCACACGTCTTCACCAGAGACGATTGCCAGAGGCTTCTGAGTACAAGTTAACAATGCAGACCTGGAGGGTATCTCCAGGTGCAGTAGAGTGGTAATCTTGGAACCTCCTGACTCAGAGTACTGCTACCTTCTCACTGCCATAGGAATGCAGCTAGTTGACAGCTGGCTTCAAGACATGCTTCCCTGTGAGAGCTGAGGACAGGGCAGAACCCTCCCGCATCCTGCCTGACTGTAGGAGTAGCTGCTAACATCCTTATGTTAGTGGCTGGGAGAGGCTGCGGGAAAAGCATGTGTGAGCACTGGGCCTGAACTCCCGTGTATCTGAGTTGAATACAGCGATTTCCAATGGCCTTCTTCAATCACAGTGTAGCTAGGTTCCAACTCCCATGTCCGAGTGGGTAGCAGACATCTGCCTCCCATGCATACACACTTCTGAGAGTTGAGCTTATGGCCTGTACCTCCAGATCCAGCCTGCTGGTACCCTTGGCTTCTAAAAGGCCTAGGCTCGCTTTTTGACGGAAGTGCTGGGAGAGGTAATTGGAATCACCGGGCACACAAGACTAGTGCCTCCAAGCTCAGTTCAGGGATTTCCTAGTAATTCCTGTGGTAGACTGGTGCTACATACTAAGTTCCATACGTGAGAGGGTAGCTGAACGCCTTGTCCAAAACCATCTTACTTCTGAGAGTTGAGCTCAGCCTCAGTCCCTCACAGTTCCACACTGCCTGCAGAGTGAGTTTCGCAGGTCTTCAGCAGAGACGTTTGCCAGAGGCTTCTGAGACGCAGGGTAACAATGCAGACCTGGAGGGTATCCCCAGGTGCGGTCGACTGGTAATCTTGGAACCTCCTGACTCAGAATACTGCTACCTTCTCACTGCCATAGGAATGCAGCTAGTTGACAGCTGGCTTCAAGACATGCTTCCCTGTGAGAGCTGAGGACAGGGCAGAACCCTCCCGCATGCTGCCTGACTGTAGGAGTAGCTGCTAACATCCTTATGTTAGTGGCTGGGAGAGGTTGCGGGAGAAGCATGTGTGAGCACTGGGCCTGAACTCCCGTGTATCTGAGTTGAATACAGCGATTTCCAACGGCTTTCCTCAACCAGAGTGTAGCTAGGTTCCAAATCCCATGTACGAGCGGGTAGCAGACATCTGCCTCCCATGCATACACACTTCTGAGAGTTGAGCTTCTGGCCTGTACCTCCACATCCAGCCTGCTGGTAGCCTTGGCTTCTAAAAGGCCTAGGCTCGCTGTTTGACGGAAGTGCTGGGAGAGGTAATTGGAATCTCCCGGCACACAAGACGAGTGCCTCCAAGCTCAATTCACGATTTCCCAGTAATTCTTGTGGTAGACAGGTGCTACATACTAAGTTCCATATGTGAGAAGGTAGCTGAACGCCTTGTCCAAAAGCATCTTACTTCTGAGATTTGAGCACACCCTCAGTCCCTCACACTTCCACACTGCCTGCAGAGTGAGTTTCACACGTCTTCACCAGAGACGATTGCCAGAGGCTTCTGAGTACAAGTTAACAATGCAGACCTGGAGGGTATCTCCAGGTGCAGTAGAGTGGTAATCTTGGAACCTCCTGACTCAGAATACTGCTACCTTCTCACTGCCATAGGAATGCAGCTAGTTGACAGCTGGCTTCAAGACATGCTTCCCTGTGAGAGCTGAGGACAGGGCAGAACCCTCCCGCTTCCTGCCTGACTGTAGGAGTAGCTGCTAACATCTTAATGTTAGTGGCTGGGAGAGGCTGCGGGAAAAGCATGTGTGAGCACTGGGCCTGAACTCCCGTGTATCTGAGTTGAATACAGCGATTTCCAACGGCTTTCCTCAACCAGAGTGTAGATAGGTTCCAAATCCCATGTACGAGCGGGTAGCAGACATCTGCCTCCCATGCATACACACTTCTGAGAGTTGAGCTTATGGCCTGTACCTCCACAGCCAGCCTGCTGGTACCCTTGGCTTCTAAAAGGCCTAGGCTCGCTGTTTGACGGAAGTGCTGGGAGAGGTAATTGGAATCACCCGGCACACAAGACTAGTGCCTCCAAGCTCAGTTCAGGGATTTCCTAGTAATTCCTGTGGTAGAGTGGTGCTACATACTAAGTTCCATACGTGAGAGGGTAGCTGAACGCCTTGTCCAAAACCATCTTACTTCTGAGAGTTGAGCTCAGCCTCAGTCCCTCACAGTTCCACACTGCCTGCAGAGTGAGTTTCGCAGGTCTTCAGCAGAGACGTTTGCCAGAGGCTTCTGAGACGCAGGGTAACAATGCAGACCTGGAGGGTATCCCCAGGTGCAGTCGACTGATAATCTTGGAACCTCCTGACTCAGAATACTGCTACCTTCTCACTGCCATAGGAATGCAGCTAGTTGACAGCTGGCTTCAAGACATGCTTCCCTGTGAGAGCTGAGGACAGGGCAGAACCCTCCCGCATGCTGCCTGACTGTAGGAGTAGCTGCTAACATCCTTATGTTAGTGGCTGGGAGAGGTTGCGGGAAAAGCATGTGTGAGCACTGGGCCTGAACTCCCGTGTATCTGAGTTGAATACAGCGATTTCCAACGGCTTTCCTCAACCAGAGTGTAGCTAGGTTCCAAATCCCATGTACGAGCGGGTAGCAGACATCTGCCTCCCATGCATACACACTTCTGAGAGTTGAGCTTATGGCCTGTACCTCCACATCCAGCCTGCTGGTACCCTTGGCTTCTAAAAGGCCTAGGCTCGCTGTTTGACGGAAGTGCTGGGAGAGGTAATTGGAATCTCCCGGCACACAAGACGAGTGCCTCCAAGCTCAATTCACGATTTCCCAGTAATTCTTGTGGTAGACAGGTGCTACATACTAAGTTCCATATGTGAGAAGGTAGCTGAACGCCTTGTCCAAAAGCATCTTACTTCTGAGATTTGAGCACACCCTCAGTCCCTCACACTTCCACACTGCCTGCAGAGTGAGTTTCACACGTCTTCACCAGAGACGATTGCCAGAGGCTTCTGAGTACACGTTAACAATGCAGACCTGGAGGGTATCTCCAGGTGCAGTAGACTGGTAATCTTGGAACCTCCTGACTCAGAGTACTGCTACCTTCTCACTGCCATAGGAATGCAGCTAGTTGACAGCTGGCTTCAAGACATGCTTCCCTGTGAGAGCTGAGGACAGGGCAGAACCCTCCCGCATCCTGCCTGACTGTAGGAGTAGCTGCTAACATCCTTATGTTAGTGGCTGGGAGAGGTTGCGGGAAAAGCATGTGTGAACACTGGGCCTGAACTCCCGTGTATCTGAGTTGAATACAGCGATTTCCAATGGCCTTCTTCAATCACAGTGTAGCTAGGTTCCAACTCCCATGTCCGAGTGGGTAGCAGACATCTGCCTCCCATGCATACACACTTCTGAGAGTTGAGCTTATGGCCTGTACCTCCAGATCCAGCCTGCTGGTACCCTTGGCTTCTAAAAGGCCTAGGCTCGCTTTTTGACGGAAGTGCTGGGAGAGGTAATTGGAATCACCGGGCACACAAGACTAGTGCCTAAAAGCTCAGTTCAGCGATTTCCTAGTAATTCCTGTGGTAGACTGGTGCTACATACTAAGTTCCATACGTGAGAGGGTAGCTGAACGCCTTGTCCAAAACCATCTTACTTCTGAGAGTTGAGCTCAGCCTCAGTCCCTCACAGTTCCACACTGCCTGCAGAGTGAGTTTCGCAGGTGTTCAGCAGAGACGTTTGCCAGAGGCTTCTGAGACGCAGGGTAACAATGCAGACCTGGAGGTTATCCCCAGGTGCAGTCGACTGGTAATCTTGGACCCTCCTGACTCAGAATACTGCTACCTTCTCACTGCCATAGGAATGCAGCTAGTTGACAGCTGGCTTCAAGACATGCTTCCCTGTGAGAGCTGAGGACAGGGCAGAACCCTCCCGCATGCTGCCTGACTGTAGGAGTAGCTGCTAACATCCTTATGTTAGTGGCTGGGAGAGGTTGCGGGAAAAGCATGTGTGAGCACTGGGCCTGAACTCCCGTGTATCTGAGTTGAATACAGCGATTTCCAACGGCTTTCCTCAACCAGAGTGTAGCTAGGTTCCAAATCCCATTACGAGCGGGTAGCAGACATCTGCCTCCCATGCATACACACTTCTGAGAGTTGAGCTTATGGCCTGTACCTCCACAGCCAGCCTGCTGGTACCCTTGGCTTCTAAAAGGCCTAGGCTCGCTGCTTGACGGAAGTGCTGGGAGAGGTAATTGGAATCACCCGGCACACAAGACTAGTGCCTCCAAGCTCAGTTCAGGGATTTCCTAGTAATTCCTGTGGTAGAGTGGTGCTACATACTAAGTTCCATACGTGAGAGGGTAGCTGAACGCCTTGTCCAAAACCATCTTACTTCTGAGAGTTGAGCTCAGCCTCAGTCCCTCACAGTTCCACACTGCCTGCAGAGTGAGTTTCGCAGGTCTTCAGCACAGACGTTTGCCAGAGGCTTCTGAGACGCAGGGTAACAATGCAGACCTGGAGAGTATCCCCAGGTGCAGTCGACTGATAATCTTGGAATCTCCTGACTCAGAATACTGCTACCTTCTCACTGCCATAGGAATGCAGCTAGTTGACAGCTGGCTTCAAGACATGCTTCCCTGTGAGAGCTGAGGACAGGGCAGAACCCTCCCGCATGCTGCCTGACTGTAGGAGTAGCTGCTAACATCCTTATGTTAGTGGCTGGGAGAGGTTGCGGGAAAAGCATGTGTGAGCACTGGGCCTGAACTCCCGTGTATCTGAGTTGAATACAGCGATTTCCAACGGCTTTCCTCAACCAGAGTGTAGCTAGGTTCCAAATCCCATGTACGAGCGGGTAGCAGACATCTGCCTCCCATGCATACACACTTCTGAGAGTTGAGCTTATGGCCTGTACCTCCACATCCAGCGTGCTGGTACCCTTGGCTTCTAAAAGGCCTAGGCTCGCTGTTTGACGGAAGTGCTGGGAGAGGTAATTGGAATCTCCCGGCACACAAGACGAGTGCCTCCAAGCTCAATTCACGATTTCCCAGTAATTCTTGTGGTAGACAGGTGCTACATACTAAGTTCCATATGTGAGAAGGTAGCTGAACGCCTTGTCCAAAAGCATATTACTTCTGAGATTTGAGCACACCCTCAGTCCCTCACACTTCCACACTGCCTGCAGAGTGAGTTTCACACGTCTTCACCAGAGACGATTGCCAGAGGCTTCTGAGTACAAGTTAACAATGCAGACCTGGAGGGTATCTCCAGGTGCAGTAGAGTGGTAATCTTGGAACCTCCTGACTCAGAGTACTGCTACCTTCTCACTGCCATAGGAATGCAGCTAGTTGACAGCTGGCTTCAAGACATTCTTCCCTGTGAGAGCTGAGGACAGGGCAGAACCCTCACGCATCCTGCCTGACTGTAGGAGTAGCTGCTAACATCCTTATGTTAGTGGCTGGGAGAGGTTGCGGGGAAAGCATGTGTGAGCACTGGGCCTGAACTCCCGTGTATCTGAGTTGAATACAGCGATTTCCAATGGCCTTCTTCAATCACAGTGTAGCGAGGTTCCAACTCCCATGTCCGAGCGGGTAGCAGACATCTGCCTCCCATGCATACACACTTCTGAGAGTTGAGCTTATGGCCTGTACCTCCACATCCAGCCTGCTGGTACCCTTGGTTTCTAAAAGGCCTAGGCTCGCTTTTTGACGGAAGTGCTGGGAGAGGTAATTGGAATCACCGGGCACACAAGACTAGTGCCTCCAAGCTCAGTTCAGCGATTTCCTAGTAATTCCTGTGGTAGACTGGTGCTACATACTAAGTTCCATACGTGAGAGGGTAGCTGAACGCCTTGTCCAAAACCATCTTACTTCTGAGAGTTGAGCTCAGCCTCAGTCCCTCACAGTTCCACACTGCCTGCAGAGTGAGTTTCGCAGGTCTTCAGCAGAGACGTTTGCCAGAGGCTTCTGAGAGGCAGGGTAACAATGCAGACCTGGAGGGTATCCCCAGGTGCAGTCGACTGGTAATCTTGGAACCTCCTGACTCAGAATACTGCTACCTTCTCACTGCCATAGGAATGCAGCTAGTTGACAGCTGGCTTCAAGACATGCTTCCCTGTGAGAGCTGAGGACAGGGCAGAACCCTCCCGCATGCTGCCTGACTGTAGGAGTAGCTGCTAACATCCTTATGTTAGTGGCTGGGAGAGGTTGCGGGAAAAACATGTGTGAGCACTGGGCCTGAACTCCCGTGTATCTGAGTTGAATACAGCGATTTTCAACGGCTTTCCTCAACCAGAGTGTAGCTAGGTTCCAAATCCCATGTACGAGCGGGTAGCAGACATCTGCCTCCCATGCATACACACTTCTGAGAGTTGAGCTTATGGCCTGTACCTCCACAGCCAGCCTGCTGGTACCCTTGGCTTCTAAAAGGCCTAGGCTCGCTGTTTGACGGAAGTGATGGGTGAGGTAATTGGAATCTCCCGGCACACAAGACGAGTGCCTCCAAGCTCAATTCACGATTTCCCAGTAATTCTTGTGGTAGACAGGTGCTACATACTAAGTTCCATATGTGAGAAGGTAGCAGAACGCCTTGTCCAAAAGCATCTTACTTCTGAGATTTGAGCACACCCTCAGTCCCTCACACTTCCACACTGCCTGCAGAGTGAGTTTCACACGTCTTCACCAGAGACGATTGCCAGAGGCTTCTGAGTACACGTTAACAATGCAGACCTGGAGGGTATCTCCAGGTGCAGTAGAGTGGTAATCTTGGAACCTCCTGACTCAGAGTACTGCTACCTTCTCACTGCCATAGGAATGCAGCTAGTTGACAGCTGGCTTCAAGACATGCTTCCCTGTGAGAGCTGAGGACAGGGCAGAACCCTCCCGCATCCTGCCTGACTGTAGGAGTAGCTGCTAACATCCTTATGTTAGTGGCTGGGAGAGGTTGCGGGAAAAGCATGTGTGAGCACTGGGCCTGAACTCCCGTGTATCTGAGTTGAATACAGCGATTTCCAATGGCCTTCTTCAATCACAGTGTAGCGAGGTTCCAACTCCCATGTCCGAGTGGGTAGCAGACATCTGCCTCCCATGCATACACACTTCTGAGAGTTGAGCTTATGGCCTGTACCTCCACATCCAGCCTGCTGGTACCCTTGGCTTCTAAAAGGCCTAGGCTCGCTTTTTGACGGAATTGCTGGGAGAGGTAATTGGAATCACCGGGCACACAAGACTAGAGCCTCCAAGCTCAGTTCAGCGATTTCCTAGTAATTCCTGTGGTAGACTGGTGCTACATACTAAGTTCCATACGTGAGAGGGTAGCTGAACGCCTTGTCCAAAACCATCTTACTTCTGAGAGTTGAGCTCAGCCTCAGTCCCTCACAGTTCCACACTGCCTGCAGAGTGAGTTTCGCAGGTCTTCAGCAGAGACGTTTGCCAGAGGCTTCTGAGACGCAAGTTAACAATGCAGACCTGGAGGGTATCCCCAGGTGCAGTCGACTGGTAATCTTGGAACCTCCTGACTCAGAATACTGCTACCTTCTCACTGCCATAGGAATGCAGCTAGTTGACAGCTGGCTTCAAGACATGCTTCCCTGTGAGAGCTGAGGACAGGGCAGAACCCTCCCGCATGCTGCCTGACTGTAGGAGTAGCTGCTAACATCCTTATGTTAGTGGCTGGGAGAGGTTGCGGGAAAAGCATGTGTGAGCACTGGGCCTGAACTCCCGTGTATCTGAGTTGAATACAGCGATTTCCAACGGCTTTCCTCAACCAGAGTGTAGCTAGGTTCCAAATCCCATGTACGAGCGGGTAGCAGACATCTGCCTCCCATGCATACACACTTCTGAGTGTTGAGCTTATGGCCTGTACCTCCACAGCCAGCCTGCTGGTACCCTTGGCTTCTAAAAGGCCTAGGCTCGCTGTTTGACGGAAGTGCTGGGAGAGGTAATTGGAATCACCCGGCACACAAGACTAGTGCCTCCAAGCTCAGTTCAGGGATTTCCTAGTAATTCCTGTGGTAGAGTGGTGCTACATACTAAGTTCCATACGTGAGAGGGTAGCTGAACGCCTTGTCCAAAACCATCTTACTTCTGAGAGTTGAGCTCAGCCTCAGTCCCTCACAGTTCCACACTGCCTGCAGAGTGAGTTTCGCAGGTCTTCAGCAGAGACGTTTGCCAGAGGCTTCTGAGACGCAGGGTAACAATGCAGACCTGGAGGGTATCCCCAGGTGCAGTCGACTGATAATCTTGGAATCTCCTGACTCAGAATACTGCTACCTTCTCACTGCCATTGGAATGCAGCTAGTAGACAGCTGGCTTCAAGACATGCTTCCCTGTGAGAGCTGAGGACAGGGCAGAACCCTCCCGCATGCTGCCTGACTATAGGAGTAGCAGCTAACATCCTTATGTTAGTGGCTGGGAGAGGTTGCGGGAAAAGCATGTGTGAGCACTGGGCCTGAACTCCCGTGTATCTGAGTTGAATACAGCGATTTCCAACGGCTTTCCTCAACCAGAGTGTAGCTAGGTTCCAAATCCCATGTACGAGCGGGTAGCAGACATCTGCCTCCCATGCATACACACTTCTGAGATTTGAGCTTATGGCCTGTACCTCCACATCCAGCGTGCTGGTACCCTTGGCTTCTAAAAGGCCTAGGCTCGCTGTTTGACGGAAGTGCTGGGAGAGGTAATTGGAATCTCCCGGCACACAAGACGAGTGCCTCCAAGCTCAATTCACGATTTCCCAGTAATTCTTGTGGTAGACAGGTGCTACATACAAAGTTCCATATGTGAGAAGGTAGCTGAACGCCTTGTCCAAAAGCATATTACTTCTGAGATTTGACCACACCCTCAGTCCCTCACACTTCCACACTGCCTGCAGAGTGAGTTTCACACGTCTTCACCAGAGACGATTGCCAGAGGCTTCTGAGTACAAGTTAAAAATGCAGACCTGGAGGGTATCTCCAGGTGCAGTAGAGTGGTAATCTTGGAACCTCCTGACTCAGAGTACTGCTACCTTCTCACTGCCATAGAAATGCAGCTAGTTGACAGCTGGCTTCAAGACATGCTTCCCTGTGAGAGCTGAGGACAGGGCAGAACCCTCCCGCATCCTGCCTGACTGTAGGAGTAGCTGCTAACATCCTTATGTTAGTGGCCGGGAGAGGTTGCGGGAAAAGCATGTGTGAGCACTGGGCCTGAACTCCAGTGTATCTGAGTTGAATACAGCGATTTCCAATGGCCGTCTTCAATCACAGTGTAGCTAGGTTCCAACTCCCATGTCCGAGTGGGTAGCAGACATCTGCCTCCCATGCATACACACTTCTGAGAGTTGAGCTTATGGCCTGTACCTCCACATCCAGCCTGCTGGTACCCTTGGCTTCTAAAAGGCCTAGGCTCGCTGTTTGACGGAAGTGCTGGGAGAGGTAATTGGAATCACCGTGCACACAAGACTAGTGCCTCCAAGCTCAGTTCAGCGATTTCCTAGTAATTCCTGTGGTAGACTGGTGCTACATACTAAGTTCCATACGTGAGAGGGTAGCTGAACGCCTTGTCCAAAACCATCTTACTTCTGAGAGTTGAGCTCAGCCTCAGTCCCTCACAGTTCCACACTGCCTGCAGAGTGAGTTTCGCAGGTCTTCAGCAGAGACGTTTGCCAGAGGTTTCTGAGACGCAGGGTAACAATGCAGACCTGGAGGGTATCCCCAGGTGCAGTCGACTGGTAATCTTGGAACCTCCTGACTCAGAATACTGCTACCTTCTCACTGCCATAGGAATGCAGCTAGTTGACAGCTGGCTTCAAGACATGCTTCCCTGTGAGAGCTGAGGACAGGGCAGAACCCTCCCGCATGCTGCCTGACTGTAGGTGTAGCTGCTAACATCCTTATGTTAGTGGCTGGGAGAGGTTGCGGGAAAAGCATGTGTGAGCACTGGGCCTGAACTCCCGTGTATCTGAGTTGAATACAGCGATTTCCAACGGCTTTCCTCAACCAGAGTGTAGCTAGGTTCTAAATCCCATGTACGAGCGGGTAGCAGACATCTGCCTCCCATGCATACACACTTCTGAGAGTTGAGCTTATGGCCTGTACCTCCACATCCAGCCTGCTGGTACCCTTGGCTTCTAAAAGGCCTAGGATCGCTGTTTGACGGAAGTGCTGGGAGAGGTAATTGGAATCTCCCGGCACACAAGACGAGTGCCTCCAAGCTCAATTCACGATTTCCCAGTAATTCTTGTGGTAGACAGGTGCTACATACTAAGTTCCATATGTGAGAAGGTAGCTGAACGCCCTGTCCAAAAGCATCTTACTTCTGAGATTTGAGCACACCCTCAGTCCCTCACACTTCCACACTGCCTGCAGAGTGAGTTTCACACGTCTTCACCAGAGACGATTGCCAGAGGCTTCTGAGTACAAGTTAACAATGCAGACATGGAGGGTATCTCCAGGTGCAGTAGAGTGGTAATCTTGGAACCTCCTGACTCAGAGTACTGCTACCTTCTCACTGCCATAGGAATGCAGCTAGTTGACAGCTGGCTTCAAGACATGCTTCCCTGTGAGAGCTGAGGACAGGGCAGAACCCTCCCGCATCCTGCCTGACTGTAGGAGTAGCTGCTAACATCCTTATGTTAGTGGCTGGGAGAGGTTGCGGGAAAAGCATGTGTGAGCACTGGGCCTGAACTCCCGTGTATCTGAGTTGAATACAGCGATTTCCAATGGCCTTCTTCAATCACAGTGTAGCTAGGTTCCAACTCCCATGTCCGAGTGGGTAGCAGACATCTGCCTCCCATGCATACACACTTCTGAGAGTTGAGCTTATGGCCTGTACCTCCACATCCAGCCTGCTCCTACCCTTGCCTTCTAAAAGGCTTAGGCTCGCTGTTTGACGGAAGTGCTGGGAGAGGTAATTGGAATCACCCGGCACACAAGACTAGTGCCTCAAGCTCAGTTCAGGGATTTCCTAGTAATTCCTGTGGTAGAGTGGTGCTACATACTAAGTTCCATACGTGAGAGGGTAGCTGAACGCCTTGTCCAAAACCATCTTACTTCTGAGAGTTGAGCTCAGCCTCAGTCCCTCACAGTTCCACACTGCCTGCAGAGTGAGTTTTGCAGGTCTTCAGCAGAGACGTTTGCCAGAGGCTTCTGAGACGCAGGGTAACAATGCAGACCTGGAGGGTATCTCCAGGTGCAGTAGAGTGGTAATCTTGGAACGTCCTGACTCAGAGTACTGCTACCTTCTCACTGCCATAGGAATGCTGCTAGTTGACAGCTGGCTTCAAGACATGCTTCCCTGTGAGAGCTGAGGACAGGGCAGAACCCTCCCGCATCCTGCCTGACTGTAGGAGTAGCTGCTAACATTCTTATATTACTGGCTGGGAGAGGTTGCGGGAAAAGCATGTGTGAGCACTGGGCCTGAACTCCCGTGTATCTGAGTTGAATACAGCGATTTCCAATGGCCTTCTTCAATCACAGTGTAGCTAGGTTCCAAATCCCATGTCCGAGTGGGTAGCAGACATCTGCCTCCCATGCATACACACTTCTGAAAGTTGAGTTATGGCCTGTACCTCCACATCCAGCCTGCTGGTACCCTTGGCTTCTAAAAGGCCTAGGCTCCCTGTTTGACGGAAGTGCTGGGAGAGGTAATTGGAATCACCCGGCACACAAGACTAGTGCCTCCAAGCTCAGTTCAGGGATTTCCTAGTAATTCCTGTGGTAGACTGGTGCTACATACTAAGTTCCATACGTGAGAGGGTAGCTGAACGCCTTGTCCAAAACCATCTTACTTCTGAGAGTTGAGCTCAGCCTCAGTCCCTCACAGTTCCACACTGCCTGCAGAGTGAGTTTCGCAGGTCTTCAGCAGAGACGTTTGCCAGAGGCTTCTGAGACGCAGGGTAACAATGCAGACCTGGAGGGTATCCCCAGGTGCAGTCGACTGGTAATCTTGGAACCTCCTGACTCAGAATACTGCTACCTTCTCACTGCCATAGGAATGCAGCTAGTTGACAGCTGGCTTCAAGACATGCTTCCCTGTGAGAGCTGAGGACAGGGCAGAACCCACCCGCATGCTGCCTGACTGTAGGAGTAGCTGCTAACATCCTTATGTTAGTGGCTGGGAGAGGTTGCGGGAAAAGCATGTGTGAGCACTGGGCCTGAACTCCCGTGTATCTGAGTTGAATACAGCGATTTCCAACGGCTTTACTCAACCAGAGTGTAGCTAGGTTCTAAATCCCATGTACGAGCGGGTAGCAGACATCTGCCTCACATGCATACACACTTCTGAGAGTTGAGCTTATGGCCTGTACCTCCACAGCCAGCCTGCTGGTACACTTGGCTTCTAAAAGACCTAGGCTCGCTGTTTGACGGAAGTGCTGGGAGAGGTAATTGGAATCTCCCGGCACACAAGACGAGTGCTCCAAGCTCAATTCACGATTTCCCAGTAATTCTTGTGGTAGACAGGTGCTACATACTAAGTTCCATATGTGAGAAGGTAGCTGAACGCCTTGTCCAAAAGCATCTTACTTCTGAGAGTTGAGCACACCCTCAGTCCCTCACACTTCCACACTGCCTGCAGAGTGAGTTTCACACGTCTTCACCAGAGACGATTGCCAGAGGCTTCTGAGTACAAGTTAACAATGCAGACCTGGAGGGTATCTCCAGGTGCAGTAGAGTGGTAATCTTGGAACCTCCTGACTCAGAGTACTGCTACCTTCTCAATGCCATAGGAATGCAGCTAGTTGACAGCTGGCTTCAAGACATGCTTCCCTGTGAGAGCTGAGGACAGGGCAGAACCCTCCCGCATCCTGCCTGACTGTAGGAGTAGCTGCTAACATCCTAATGTTAGTGGCTGGGAGAGGTTGCGGGAAAAGCATGTGTGAGCACTGGGCCTGAACTCCCGTGTATCTGAGTTGAATACAGCGATTTCCAATGGTCTTCTTCAATCACAGTGTAGCTAGGTTCCAATTCCCATGTCCGAGTGGGTAGCAGACATCTGCCTCCCATGCATACACACTACTGAGAGTTGAGCTTATGGCCTGTACCTCCACATCCAGCCTGCTGGTACCCTTGGCTTCTAAAAGGCCTAGGCTCGCTGTTTTGACGGAAGTGCTGGGAGAGGTAATTGGAATCACCCGGCACACAAGACTTGTGCCTCCAAGCTCAGTTCAGCGATTTCCTAGTAATTCCTGTGGTAGACTGGTGCTACATACTAAGTTCCATACGTGAGAGGGTAGCTGAACGCCTTGTCCAAAACCATCTTACTTCTGAGAGTTGAGCTCAGCCTCAGTCCCTCACAGTTCCACACTGCCTGCAGAGTGAGTTTCGCAGGTCTTCAGCAGTGACGTTTGCCAGAGGCTTCTGAGACGCAGGGTAACAATGCAGACCTGGAGGGTATCCCCAGGTGCAGTCGACTGGTAATCTTGGAACCTCCTGACTCAGAATACTGCTACCTTCTCACTGCCATAGGAATGCAGCTAGTTGACAGCTGGCTTCAAGACATGCTTCCCTGTGAGAGCTGAGGACAGGGCAGGACCCTCCCGCATGCTGCCTGACTGTAGGAGTAGCTGCTAAAATCCTTATGTTAGTGGCTGGGAGAGGTTGCGGGAAAAGCATGTGTGACCACTGGGCCTGAACTCCCGTGTATCTGAGTTGAATACAGCGATTTCCAACGGCTTTCCTCAACCAGAGTGTAGCTAGGTTCCAAATCCCATGTACGAGCGGGTAGCAGACATCTGCCTCCCATGCATACACACTTCTGAGAGTTGAGCTTATGGCCTGTACCTCCACATCCAGCCTGCTGGTACCCTTAGCTTCTAAAAGGCCTAGGCTCGCTGTTTGACGGAAGTGCTGGGAGAGGTAATTGGAATCTCCCGGCACACAAGACGAGTGCCTCCAAGCTCAATTCACGATTTCCCAGTAATTCTTGTGGTAGACAGGTGCTACATACTAAGTTCCATATGTGAGAAGGTAGCTGAACGCCTTGTCCAAAAGCATCTTACTTCTGAGAGTTGAGCACAGCCTCAGTCCCTCACACTTCCACACTGCCTGCAGAGTGAGTTTCGCAGGTCTTCAGCAGAGACGTTTGCCAGAGGGTTCTGAGATGCAGGGTAACAATGCAGACCTGGAGGGTATCCCCAGGTGCAGTCGACTGGTAATCTTGGAACCTCCTGACTCAGAATACTGCTACCTTCTCACTGCATAGGAATGCAGCTAGTTGACAGCTGGCTTCAAGACATGCTTCCCTGTGAGAGCTGAGGACAGGGCAGAACCCTCCCGCATGCTGCCTGACTGTAGGAGTAGCTGCTAACATCCTAATGTTAGTGGCTGGGAGAGGCTGCGGGAAAAGCATGTGTGAGCACTGGGCCTGAACTCCCGTGTATCTGAGTTGAATACAGCGATTTCCAACGGCTTTCCTCAACCAGAGTGTAGCTAGGTTCCAAATCCCATGTACGAGCGGGTAGCAGACATCTGCCTCCCATGCATACACACTTCTGAGAGTTGAGCTTATGGCCTGTACCTCCACATCCAGCCTGCTGGTACCCTTGGCTTCTAAAAGGCCTAGGCTCGCTGTTTGACGGAAGTGCTGGGAGAGGTAATTGGAATCACCCGGCACACAAGACTAGTGCCTCCAAGCTCAGTTCAGCGATTTCCTAGTAATTCCTGTGGTAGACTGGTGCTACATACTAAGTTCCATACGTGAGAGGGTAGCTGAACGCCTTGTCCAAAACTATCTTACTTCTGAGAGTTGAGCTCAGCCTCAGTCCCTCACAGTTCCACACTGCCTGCAGAGTGAGTTTCGCAGGTCTTCAGCAGAGACGTTTGCCAGAGGCTTCTGAGACGCAGGGTAACAATGCAGACCTGAAGGGTATCCCCAGGTGCAGTCGACTGGTAATCTTGGAACCTCCTGACACAGAATACTGCTACCTTCTCACTGCCATAGGAATGCAGCTAGTTGACAGCTGGCTTCAAGACATGCTTCCCTGTGAGAGCTGAGGACAGGGCAGAACCCTCCCGCATGCTGCCTGACTGTAGGAGTAGTTGCTAAAATCCTTATGTTAGTGGCAGGGAGAGGTTGCGGGAAAAGCATGTGTGAGCACTGGGCCTGAACTCCCGTGTATCTGAGTTGAATACAGCGATTTCCAACGGCTTCCCTCAACCAGAGTGTAGCTAGGTTCCAAATCCCATGTACGAGCGGGTAGCAGACATCTGCCTCCCATGCATACACACTTCTGAGATTTGAGCTTATGGCCTGTACCTGCACATCCAGCCTGCTGGTACCCCTGGCTTCTAAAAGGTCTAGGCTCGCTGTTTGACGGAATTGCTGGGAGAGGTAATTGGAATCTCCCGGCACACAAGACGAGTGCCTCCAAGCTCAATTCACGATTTCCCAGTAATTCTTGTGGTAGACAGGTGCTACATACTAAGTTCCATATGTGAGAAGGTAGCTGAACGCCTTGTCCAAAAGCATCTTACTTCTGAGAGTTGAGCACACCCTCAGTCCCTCACACTTCCACACTGCCTGCAGAGTGAGTTTCACACGTCTTCACGAGAGAAGATTGCCAGAGGGTTCTGAGTACAAGTTAACAATGCAGACCTGGAGGGTATCTCCAGGTGCAGTAGCGTGGTAATCTTGGAACCTCCTGACTCAGAGTACTGCTACCTTCTCACTGCCATAGGAATGCAGCTAGTTGACAGCTTGCTTCAAGACATGCTTCCCTGTGAGAGCTGAGGACAGGGCAGAACCCTCCCGCATCCTGCCTGACTGTAGGAGTAGCTGCTAACATCCTAATGTTAGTGGCTGGGAGAGGTTGCGGGAAAAGCATGTGTGAGCACTGAGCCTGAACTCCCGTGTATCTGAGTTGAATACAGCGATTTCCAATGGCCTTCTTCAATCACAGTGTAGCTAGGTTCCAACTCCCATGTCCGAGTGGGTAGCAGACATCTGCCTCCCATGCATACACACTTCTGAGAGTTGAGCTTATGGCCTGTACCTCCACATCCAGCCTGCTGGTACCCTTGGCTTCTAAAAGGCCTAGGCTCGCTGTTTTGACGGAAGTGCTGGAGAGGTAATTGGAATCACCCGGCACACAAGACTAGTGCCTCCAAGCTCAGTTCAGCGATTCCCTAGTAATTCCTGTGGTAGACTGGTGCTACATACTAAGTTCCATACGTGAGAGGGTAGCTGAACGCCTTGTCCAAAACCATCTTACTTCTGAGAGTTGAGCTCAGCCTCAGTCCCTCACAGTTCCACACTGCCTGCAGAGTGAGTTTCGCAGGTCTTCAGCAGAGACGTTTGCCAGAGGGTTCTGAGACGCAGGGTAACAATGCAGACCTGGAGGGTATCCCCAGGTGCAGTCGACTGGTAATCTTGGAACCTCCTGACTCAGAATACTGCTACCTTCTCACTGCCATAGTAATGCAGCTAGTTGACAGCTAGCTGGCTTCAAGACATGCTTCCCTGAGAGAGCTGAGGACAGGGCAGAACCCTCCCGCATGCTGCCTGACTGTAGGAGTAGCTGCTAACATCCTAATGTTAGTGGCTGGGAGAGGTTGCGGGAAAAGCATGTGTGAGCACTGGGCCTGAACTCCCGTGTATCTGAGTTGAACACAGCGATTTCCAACGGCTTTCCTCAACCAGAGTGTAGGTAGGTTCCAAATCCCATGTACGAGCGGGTAGCAGACATCTGCCTCCCATGCATACACACTTCTGAGAGTTGAGCTTATGGCCTGTACCTCCACAGCCAGCCTGCTGGTACCCTTGGCTTCTAAAAGGCCTAGGCTCGCTGTTTGACGGAAGTGCTGGGAGAGGTAATTGGAATCTCCCGGCACACAAGACGAGTGCCTCCAAGCTCAATTCACGATTTCCCAGTAATTCTTGTGGTAGACAGGTGCTACATACTAAGTTCCATATGTGAGAAGGTAGCTGAACGCCTTGTCCAAAAGCATCTTACTTCTGAGAGTTGAGCCCACCCTCAGTCCCTCACACTTCCACACTGCCTGCAGAGTGAGTTTCACACGTCTTCACGAGAGACGATTGCCAGAGGCTTCTGAGTACAAGTTAACAATGCAGACCTGGAGGGTATCTCCAGGTGCTGTAGAGTGGTAATCTTGGAACCTCCTGACTCAGAGTACTGCTACCTTCTCACTGCCATAGGAATGCAGCTAGTTGACAGCTGGCTTCAAGACATGCTTCCCTGTGAGCGCTGAGGACAGGGCAGAACCCTCCCGCATCCTGCCTGACTGTAGGAGTAGCTGCTAGAATCCTAATGTTAGTGGCTGGGAGAGGTTGCGGGAAAAGCATGTGTGAGCACTGGGCCTGAACTCCCGTGTATCTGAGTTGAATACAGCGATTTCCAATGGTCTTCTTCAATCACAGTGTAGCTAGGTTCCAACTCCCATGTCCGAGTGGGTAGCAGACATCTGCCTCCCATGCATACACACTTCTGAGAGTTGAGCTTATGGCCTGTACCTCCACATCCAGCCTGCTGGTACCCTTGGCTTCTAAAAGGCCTAGGCTCGCTGTTTTGACGGAAGTGCTGGGAGAGGTAATTGGAATCACCCGGCACACAAGACTAGTGCCTCCAAGCTCAGTTCAGCGATTTCCTAGTAATTCCTGTGGTAGACTGGTGCTACATACTAAGTTCCATACGTGAGAGGTTAGCTGAACGCCTTGTCCAAAACCATCTTACTTCTGAGAGTTGAGCTCAGCCTCAGTCCCTCACAGTTCCACACTGCCTGCAGAGTGAGTTTCGCTGGTCTTCATCAGAGACGTTTGCCAGAGGCTTCTGAGACGCAGGGTAACAATGCAGACCTGGAGGGTATCCCCAGGTGCAGTCGACTGGTAATCTTGGAACCTCCTGACTCAGAATACTGCTACCTTCTCACTGCCATAGGAATGCAGCTAGTTGACAGCTAGCTGGCTTCAAGACATGCTTCCCTGAGAGAGCTGAGGACAGGGCAGAACCCTCCCGCATGCTGCCTGACTGTAGGAGTAGCTGCTAACATCCTAATGTTAGTGGCTGGGAGAGGTTGCGGGAAAAGCATGTGTGAGCACTGGGCCTGAACTCCCGTGTATCTGAGTTGAATACAGCGATTTCCAACGGCTTTCCTCAACCAGAGTGTAGCTAGGTTCCAAATCCCATGTCCGAGCGGGTAGCAGACATCTGCCTCCCATGCATACACACTTCTGAGAGTTGAGCTTATGGCCTGTACCTCCACAGCCAGCCTGCTGGTACCCTTGGCTTCTAAAAGGCCTAGGCTCGCTGTTTGACGGAAGTGCTGGGAGAGGTAATTGGAATCTCCCGGCACACAAGACGAGTGCCTCCAAGCTCAATTCACGATTTCCCAGTAATTCTTGTGGTAGACAGGTGCTACATACTAAGTTCCATATGTGAGATGGTAGCTGAACGCCTTGTCTAAAAGCATCTTACTTCTGAGAGTTGAGCCCACCCTCAGTCCCTCACACTTCCACACTGCCTGCAGAGTGAGTTTCACACGTCTTCACCAGAGACGATTGCCAGAGGCTTCTGAGTACAAGTTAACAATGCAGACCTGGAGGGTATCTCCAGGTGCAGTAGAGTGGTAATCTTGGAACCTCCTGACTCAGAGTACTTCTACCTTCTCACTGCCATAGGAATGCAGCTAGTTGACAGCTGGCTTCAAGACATGCTTCCCTGTGAGAGCTGAGGACAGGGCAGAACCCTCCCGCATGCTGCCTGACTGTAGGAGTAGCTGCTAACATCCTTATGTTAGTGGCTGGGAGAGGTTGCGGGAAAAGCATGTGTGAGCACTGGGCCTGAACTCCCGTGTATCTGAGTTGAATACAGCGATTTCCAATGGCCTTCTTCAATCACAGTGTAGCTAGGTTCCAACTCCCATGTCCGAGTGGGTAGCAGACATCTGCCTCCCATGCATACACACTTCTGAGAGTTGAGCTTATGGCCTGTACCTCCACATCCAGCCTGCTGGTACCCTTGGCTTCTAAAAGGCCTAGGCTCGCTGTTTGACGGAAGTGCTGGGAGAGGTAATTGGAATCACTCGGCACACAAGACTAGTGCCACCAAGCTCAGTTCAGCGATTTCCTAGTAATTCCTGTGGTAGACTGGTGCTACATACTAAGTTCCATACGTGAGAGGGTAGCTGAACGCCTTGTCCAAAACCATCTTACTTCTGAGAGTTGAGCTCAGCCTCAGTCCCTCACAGTTCCACACTGCCTGCAGAGTGAGTTTCGCAGGTCTTCAGCAGAGACGTTTGCCAGAGGCTTCTGAGACGCAGGGTAACAATGCAGACCTGGAGGGTATCCCCAGGTGCAGTAGACTGGTAATCTTGGAACCTCCTGACTCAGAATACTGCTACCTTCTCACTGCCATAGGAATGCAGCTAGTTGACAGCTGGCTTCAAGACATGCTTCCCTGTGAGAGCTGAGGACAGGGCAGAACCATCCCGCATGCTGCCTGACTGTAGGAGTAGCTGCTAACATCCTTATGTTAGTGGCTGGGAGAGGTTGCGGGAAAAGCATGTGTGAGCACTGGGCCTGAACTCCCGTGTATCTGAGTTGAATACAGCGATTTCCAACGGCTTTCCTCAACCAGAGTGTAGCTAGGTTCCAAATCCCATGTACGAGCGGGTAGCAGACATCTGCCTCCCATGCATACACACCTCTGAGAGTTGAGCTTATGGCCTGTACCTCCACATCCAGCCTGCTGGTGCCCTTGGCTTCTAAAAGGCCTAGGCTCGCTGTTTGACGGAAGTGCTGGGAGAGGTAATTGGAATCTCCCGGCACACAAGACGAGTGCCTCCAAGCTCAATTCACGATTTCCCAGTAATTCTTGTGGTAGACTGGTGCTACATACTAAGTTCCATATGTGAGAAGGTAGCTGAACGCCTTGTCCAAAAGCATCTTACTTCTGAGATTTGAGCACACCCTCAGTCCCTCACACTTCCACACTGCCTGCAGAGTGAGTTTCACACGTCTTCACCAGAGACGATTGCCAGAGGCTTCTGAGTACAAGTTAACAATGCAGACCTGGAGGGTATCTCCAGGTGCAGTAGAGTGGTAATCTTGGAACCTCCTGACTCAGAGTACTGCTACATTCTCACTGCCATAGGAATGCAGCTAGTTGACAGCTGGCTTCAAGACATGCTTCCCTGTGAGAGCTGAGGACAGGGCAGAACCCTCCCGCATCCTGCCTGACTGTAGGAGTAGCTGCTAACATCCTTATGTTAGTGGCTGGGAGAGGTTGCGGGAAAAGCATGTGTGAGCACTGGGCCTGAACTCCCGTGTATCTGAGTTGAATACAGCGATTTCCAATGGCCTTCTTCAATCACAGTGTAGCTAGGTTCCAACTCCCATGTCCGAGTGGGTAGCAGACATCTGTCTCCCATGCATACACACTTCTGAGAGTTGAGCTTATGGCCTGTACCTCCACATCCAGCCTGCTCGTACCCTTGGCTTCTAAAAGGCCTAGGCTCGCTGTTTGACGGAAGTGCTGGGAGAGGTAATTGGAATCACCCGGCACACAAGACTAGTGCCTCCAAGCTCAGTTCAGCGATTTCCTAGTAATTCCTGTGGTAGACTGGTGCTACATACTAAGTTCCATACGTGAGAGGGTAGCTGAACGCCTTGTCCAAAACCATCTTACTTCTGAGAGTTGAGCTCAGCCTCAGTCCCTCACAGTTCCACACTGCCTGCAGAGTGAGTTTCGCAGGTCTTCAGCAGAGACGTTTGCCAGAGTCTTCTGAGACGAAGGGTAACAATGCAGACCTGGAGGGTATCCCCAGGTGCAGTCGACTGGTAATCTTGGAACCTCCTGACTCAGAATACTGCTACCTTCTCACTGCCATAGGAATACAGCTAGTTGACAGCTGGCTTCAAGACATGCTTCCTTGTGAGAGCTTAGGACAGGGCAGAACCCTCCCGCATGCTGCCTGACTGTAGGAGTAGCTGCTAACATCCTAATGTTAGTGGCTGGGAGAGGCTGCGGGAAAAGCATGTGTGAGCACTGGGCCTGAACTCCCGTGTATCTGAGTTGAATACAGCGATTTCCAACGGCTTTCCTCAACCAGAGTGTAGCTAGGTTCCAAATCCCATGTACGAGCGGGTAGCAGACATCTGCCTCCCATGCTTACACATTTCTGAGAGTTGAGCTTATGGCCTGTACGCCCACAGCCAGCCTGCTGGTACCCTTGGCTTCTAAAAGGCCTAGGCTCGCTGTTTGACGGAAGTGCTGGGAGAGGTAATTGGAATCACCCGGCACACAAGACTAGTGCCTCCAAGCTCAGTTCAGGGATTTCCTAGTAATTCCTGTGGTAGAGTGGTGCTACATACTAAGTTCCATATGTGAGAAGGTAGCTGAACGCCTTGTCCAAAAGCATCTTACTTCTGAGATTTGAGCACACCCTCAGTCCCTCACACTTCCACACTGCCTGCAGAGTGTGTTTCACACGTCTTCACCAGAGACGATTGCCAGAGGCTTCTGAGTACAAGTTAACAATGCAGACCTGGAGGGTATCTCCAGGTGCAGTAGAGTGGTAATCTTGGAACCTCCTGACTCAGAGTACTGCTACCTTCTCACTGCCATAGGAATGCAGCTAGTTGACAGCTGGCTTCAAGACATGCTTCCCTGTGAGAGCTGAGGACAGGGCAGAACCCTCCCGCATCCTGCCTGACTGTAGGAGTAGCTGCTAACATCCTTATGTTAGTGGCTGGGAGAGGTTGCGGGAAAAGCATGTGTGAGCCCTGGGCCTGAACTCCCGCGTATCTGAGTTGAATACAGCGATTTCCAATGGCCTTCTTCAATCACAGTGTAGCTAGGTTCCAACTCCCATGTCCGAGTGGGTAGCAGACATCTGCCTCCCATGCATACACAGTTCTGAGAGTTGAGCTTATGGCCTGTACCTCCACATCCAGCCTGCTGGTACCCTTGGCTTCTAAAAGGCCTAGGCTCGCTGTTTGACGGAAGTGCTGGGAGAGGTATTTGGAATCACCGGGCACACAAGACTAGTGCCTCCGAGCTCAGTTCAGCGATTTCCTAGTAATTCCTGTGGTAGACTGGTGCTACATACTAAGTTCCATACGTGAGAGGGTAGCTGAACGCCTTGTCCAAAACCATCTTACTTCTGAGAGTTGAGCTCAGCCTCAGTCCCTCACAGTTCCACACTGCCTGCAGAGTGAGTTTCGCAGGTCTTCAGCAGAGACGTTTGCCAGAGGCTTCTTAGACGCAGGGTAACAATGCAGACCTGGAGGGTATCCCCAGGTGCAGTCGACTGGTAATCTTGGAACCTCCTGACTCAGAATACTGCTACCTTCTCACTGCCATAGGAATGCAGCTAGTTGACAGCTGGCTTCAAGACATGCTTCCCTGTGAGAGCTGAGGACAGGGCAGAACCCTCCCGCATGCTGCCTGACTGTAGGAGTAGCTGCTAACATCCTTATGTTAGTGGCTGGGAGAGGTTGCGGGAAAAGCATGTGTGAGCACTGGACCTGAACTCCCGTGTATCTGAGTTGAATACAGCGATTTCCAACGGCTTTCCTCAACCAGAGTGTAGCTAGGTTCTAAATCCCATGTACGAGCGGGTAGCAGACATCTGCCTCCCATGCATACACACTTCTGAGAGTTGAGCTTATGGCCTGTACCTCCACATCCAGCCTGCTGGTACCCTTGGCTTCTAAAAGGCCTAGGCTCACTGTTTGACGGAAGTGCTGGGAGAGGTAATTGGAATCACTCCGCACACAAGACTAGTGCCTCCAAGCTCAGTTCAGCGATTTCCTAGTAATTCCTGTGGTAGACTGGTGCTACATACTAAGTTCCATACGTGAGAGGGTAGCTGAACGCCTTGTCCAAAACCATCTTACTTCTGAGAGTTGAGCTCAGCCTCAGTCCCTCACAGTTCCACACTGCCTGCAGAGTGAGTTTCGCAGGTCTTCAGCAGAGACGTTTGCCAGAGGCTTCTGAGACGCAGGGTAACAATGCAGACCTGGAGGGTATCCCCAGGTGCAGTCGACTGGTAATCTTGGAACCTCCTGACTCAGAATACTGCTACCTTCTCACTGCCATAGGAATGCAGCTAGTGGACAGCTGGCTTCAAGACATGCTTCCCTGTGAGAGCTGAGGACAGGGCAGAACCCTCCCGCATGCTGCCTGACTGCAGGAGTAGCTCCTAACATCCTTATGTTAGTGGCTGGGAGAGGTTGCGGGAAAAGCATGTGTGAGCACTGGGCCTGAACTCCCGTGTATCTGAGTTGAATACAGCGATTTCCAACGGCTTTCCTCAACCAGAGTGTAGCTAGGTTCTAAATCCCATGTACGAGCGGGTAGCAGACATCTGCCTCCCATGCATACACACTTCTGAGAGTTGAGCTTATGGCCTGTACCTCCACAGCCAGCCTGCTGGTACCCTTGGCTTCTAAAAGGCCTAGGCTCGCTGTTTGACGGAAGTGCTGGGAGAGGTAATTGGAATCTCCCGGCACACAAGACGAGTGCCTCCAAGCTCAATTCACGATTTCCCAGTAATTCTTGTGGTAGACAGGTGCTACATACTAAGTTCCATATGTGAGAAGGTAGCTGAACGCCCTGTCCAAAAGCATCTTACTTCTGAGATTTGAGCACACCCTCAGTCCCTCACACTTCCACACTGCCTGCAGAGTGAGTTTCACACGTCTTCACCAGAGACGATTGCCAGAGGCTTCTAGGTACAAGTTAACAATGCAGACCTGGAGGGTATCTCCAGGTTCAGTAGAGTGGTAATCTTGGAACCTCCTGACTCAGAGTACTGCTACCTTCTCACTGCCATAGGAATGCAGCTAGTTGACAGCTGGCTTCAAGACATGCTTCCCTGTGAGAGCTGAGGACAGGGCAGAACCCTCCCGCATCCTGCCTGACTGTAGGAGTAGCTGCTAACATCCTATTGTTAGTGGCTGGGAGAGGTTGCGGGAAAAGCATGTGTGAGCACTGGGCCTGAACTCCCGTTTATCTGAGTTGAATACAGCGATTTCCAATGGCCTTCTTCAATCACAGTGTAGCTAGGTTCCAACTCCCATGTCCGAGTGGGTAGCAGACATCTGCCTCCCATGCATACACACTTCTGAGAGTTGAGCTTATGGCCTGTACCTCCACATCCAGCCTGCTCGTACCCTTGGCTTCTAAAAGGCCTAGGCTCGCTGTTTGACGGAAGTGCTGGGAGAGGTAATTGGAATCACCCGGCACACAAGACTAGTGCCTCCAAGCTCAGTTCAGCGATTTCCTAGTAATTCCTGTGGTAGACTGGTGCTACATACTAAGTTCCATACGTGAGAGGGTAGCTGAACGCCTTGTCCAAAACCATCTTACTTCTGAGAGTTGAGCTCAACCTCAGTCCCTCACAGTTCCACACTGCCTGCAGAGTGAGTTTTGCAGGTCTTCAGCAGAGACGTTTGCCAGAGGCTTCTGAGACGAAGGGTAACAATGCAGACCTGGATGGTATCCCCAGGTGCAGTCGACTGGTAATCTTGGAACCTCCTGACTCAGAATACTGCTACCTTCTCACTGCCATAAGAATGCAGCTAGTTGACAGCTGGCTTCAAGACATGCTTCCCTGTGAGAGCTTAGGACAGGGCAGAACCCTTCCGCATGCTGCCTGACTGTAGGAGTAGCTGCTAACATCCTAATGTTAGTGGCTGGGAGAGGCTGCGGGAAAAGCATGTGTGAGCACTGGGCCTGAACTCCCGTGTATCTGAGTTGAATACAGCGATTTCCAACGGCTTTCCTCAACCAGAGTGTAGCTAGGTTCCAAATCCCATGTACGAGCGGGTAGCAGACATCTGCCTCCCATGCATACACACTTCTGAAGTTGAGCTTATGGCCTGTACCTCCACAGCCAGCCTGCTGGTACCCTTGGCTTCTAAAAGGCCTAGGCTCGCTGTTTGACGGAAGTGCTGGGAGAGGTAATTGGAATCACCCGGCACACAAGACTAGTGCCTCCAAGCTCAGTTCAGCGATTTCCTAGTAATTCCTGTGGTAGACTGGTGCTACATACTAAGTTCCATACGTGAGAGGGTAGCTGAACGCCTTGTCCAAAACCATCTTACTTCTGAGAGTTGAGCTCAGCCTCAGTCCCTCACAGTTCCACACTGCCTGCAGAGTGAGTTTCGCAGGTCTTCAGCAGAGACGTTTGCCAGAGGCTTCTGAGACGCAGGGTAACAATGCAGACCTGGAGGGTATCCCCAGGTGCAGTCGACTGATAATCTTGGAACCTCCTGACTCAGAATACTGCTACCTTCTCACTGCCATAGGAATGCAGCTAGTTGACAGCTGGCTTCAAGACATGCTTCCCTGTGACAGCTGAGGACAGGGCAGAACCCTCCCGCATGCTGACTCACTGTAGGAGTAGCTGCTAACATCCTTATGTTAGTGGCTGGGAGAGGTTGCGGGAAAAGCATGTGTGAGCACTGGGCCTGAACACCCGTGTATCTGAGTTGAATACAGCGATTTCCAACGGCTTTCCTCAACCAGAGTGTAGCGAGGTTCCAAATCCCATGTACGAGCGGGTAGCAGACATCTGCCTCCCATGCATACACACTTCTGAGAGTTGAGCTTATGGCCTGTACCTCCACATCCAGCCTGCTGGTACCCTTGGCTTCTAAAATGCCTAGGCTCGCTTTTTGACGGAAGTGTTGGGAGAGGTAATTGGAATCTCCCGGCACACAAGACGAGTGCCTCCAAGCTCAATTCACGATTTCCCAGTAATTCTTGTGGTAGACAGGTGCTACATACTAAGTTCCATATATAAGATGGTAGCTGAACGCCTTGTCTAAAAGCATCTTACTTCTGAGAGTTGAGCCCACCCTCAGTCCCTCACAGTTCCACACTGCCTGCAAAGTGAGTTTCACACGTCTTCACCAGAGACGATTGCCAGAGGCTTCTGAGTACAAGTTAACAATGCAGACCTGGAGGGTATCTCCAGGTGCAGTAGAGTGGTAATCTTGGAACCTCCTGACTCAGAGTACTGCTACCTTCTCACTGCCATAGGAATGCAGCTAGTTGACAGCTGGCTTCAAGACATGCTTCCCTGTGAGAGCTGAGGACAGGGCAGAACCCTCCCGCATCCTGCCTGACTGTAGGTGTAGCTGCTAACATTCTTATGTTACTGGCTGGGAGAGGTTGCGGGAAAAGCATGTGTGAGCACTGGGCCTGAACTCCCGTGTATCTGAGTTGAATACAGCGATTTCCAATGGCCTTCTTCAATCATAGCTAGATTCCAAATCCCATGTCCGAGTGGGTAGCAGACATCTGCCTCCCATGCATACACACTTCTGAGAGTTGAGCTTATGGCCTGTACCTCCACATCCAGCCTGCTGGTACCCTTGGCTTCTAAAAGGCCTAGGCTCGCTGTTTGACGGAAGTGCTGGGAGAGGTAATTGGAATCACCCGGCACACAAGACTAGTGCCTCCAAGCTCAGTTCAGCGATTTCCTAGTAATTCTTGTGGTAGACTGGTGCTACATACTAAGTTCCATACGTGAGAGGGTAGCTGAACGCCTTGTCCAAAACCATCTTACTTCTGAGAGTTGAGCTCAGCCACAGTCCCTCACAGTTCCACACTGCCTGCAGAGTGAGTTTCGCAGGTCTTCAGCAGAGACGTTTGCCAGAGGCTTCTGAGACGCAGGGTAACAATGCAGACCTGGAGGGTATCCCCAGGTGCAGTCGACTGGTAATCTTGGAACCTCCTGACTCAGAATACTGCTACCTTCTCACTGCCATAGGAATGCAGCTAGTTGACAGCTGGCTTCAAGACATGCTTCCCTGTGACAGCTGAGGACAGGGCAGAACCCTCCCGCATGCTGCCTGACTGCAGGAGTAGCTGCTAACATCCTTATGTTAGTGGCTGGGAGAGGTTGCGGGAAAAGCATGTGTGAGCACTGGGCCTGAACTCCCGTGTATCTGAGTTGAATACAGCGATTTCCAACGGCTTTCCTCAACCAGAGTGTAGCTAGGTTCCAAATCCCATGTACGAGCGGGTAGCAGACATCTGCCTCCCATGCATACACACTTCTGAGAGTTGAGCTTATGGCCTGTACCTCCACAGCCAGCCTGCTGGTACCCTTGGCTTCTAAAAGGCCTAGGCTCGCTGTTTGACGGAAGTGCTGGGAGAGGTAATTGGAATCTCCCGGCACACAAGACGAGTGCCTCCAAGCTCAAGTCACGATTTCCCAGTAATTCTTGTGGTAGACAGGTGCTACATACTAAGTTCCATATGTGAGAAGGTAGCTGAACGCCTTGTCCAAAAGCATCTTACTTCTGAGATTTGAGCACACCCTCAGTCCCTCACACTTCCACACTGCCTGCAGAGTGAGTTTCACACGTCTTCACCAGAGACGATTGCCAGAGGCTTTGAGTACAAGTTAACAATGCAGACCTGGAGGGTATCTCCAGGTGCAGTAGAGTGGTAATCTTGGAACCTCCTGACTCAGAGTACTGCTACCTTCTCACTGCCATAGGAATGCAGCTAGTTGACAGCTGGCTTCAAGACATGCTTCCCTGTGAGAGCTGAGGACAGGGCAGAACCCTCCCGCATCCTGCCTGACTGTAGGAGTAGCTGCTAACATCCTATTGTTAGTGGCTGGGAGAGGTTGCGGGAAAAGCATGTGTGAGCACTGGGCCTGAACTCCCGTGTATCTGAGTTGAATACAGCGATTTCCAATGGCCTTCTTCAATCACAGTGTAGCTAGGTTCCAACTCCCATGTCCGAGTGGGTAGCAGACATCTGCCTCCCATGCATACACACTTCTGAGAGTTGAGCTTATGGCCTGTACCTCCACATCCAGCCTGCTCGTACCCTTGGCTTCTAAAAGGCCTAGGCTCGCTGTTTGACGGAAGTGCTGGGAGAGGTAATTGGAATCACCCGGCACACAAGACTAGTGCCTCCAAGCTCAGTTCAGCGATTTCCTAGTAATTCCTGTGGTAGACTGGTGCTACATACTAAGTTCCATACGTGAGAGGGTAGCTGAACGCCTTGTCCAAAACCATCTTACTTCTGAGAGTTGAGCTCAGCCTCAGTCCCTCACAGTTCCACACTGCCTGCAGAGTGAGTTTCGCAGGTCTTCAGCAGAGACGTTTGCCAGAGGCTTCTGAGACGCAGGGTAACAATGCAGACCTGGAGGGTATCCCCAGGTGCAGTCGACTGATAATCTTGGAACCTCCTGACTCAGAATACTGCTACCTTCTCACTGCCATAGGAATGCAGCTAGTTGACAGCTGGCTTCAAGACATGCTTCCCTGTGAGAGCTGAGGACAGGGCAGAACCCTACCGCATACTGCCTGACTGTAGGAGTAGCTGCTAACATCCTTATGTTAGTGGCTGGGAGAGGTTGCGGGAAAAGCATGTGTGAGCACTGGGCCTGAACTCCCGTGTATCTGAGTTGAATACAGCGATTTCCAACGGCTTTCCTCAACCAGAGTGTAGCTAGGTTCCAAATCACATGTACGAGCGGGTAGCAGACATCTGCCTCCCATGCATACACACTTCTGAGAGTTGAGCTTATGGCCTGTACCTCCACATCCAGCCTGCTGGTACCCTTGGCTTCTAAAAGGCCTAGGCTCGCTGTTTGACGGAAGTGCTGGGAGAGGTAATTGGAATCTCCCGGCACACAAGACGAGTGCCTCCAAGCTCAATTCACGATTTCCCAGTAATTCTTGTGGTAGACAGGTGCTACATACTAAGTTCCATATGTGAGATGGTAGCTGAACGCCTTGTCTAAAAGCATCTTACTTCTAGAGTTGAGCCCACCCTCAGTCCCTCACAGTTCCACACTGCCTGCAGAGTGAGTTTCACACGTCTTCACCAGAGACGATTGCCAGAGGCTACTGAGTACAAGTTAACAATGCAGACCTGGAGGGTATCTCCAGGTGCAGTACAGTGGTAATCTTGGAACCTCCTGACTCAGAGTACTGCTACCTTCTCACTGCCATAGGAATGCAGCTAGTTGACAGCTGGCTTCAAGACATGCTTCCCTGTGAGAGCTGAGGACAGGGCAGAACCCTCCCGCATCCTGCCTGACTGTAGGAGTAGCTGCTAACATCCTTATGTTAGTGGCTGGGAGAGGTTGCAGTAAAAGCATGTGTGAGCACTGGGCCTGAACTCCCGTGTATCTGAGTTGAATACAGCGATTTCCAATGGCCTTCTTCAATCACAGTGTAGCTAGGTTCCAACTCCCATGTCCGAGTGGGTAGCAGACATCTGCCTCCCATGCATACACACTTCTGAGAGTTGAGCTTATGGCCTGTACCTCCACATCCAGCCTGCTGGTACCCTTGGCTTCTAAAAGGCCTAGGCTCGCTGTTTGACGGAAGTGCTGGGAGAGGTAATTGGAATCACCCGGCACACAAGACTAGTGCCTCCAAGCTCAGTTCAGCGATTTCCTAGTAATTCCTGTGGTAGACTGGTGCTACATACTAAGTTCCATACGTGAGAGGGTAGCTGAACGCCTTGTCCAAAACCATCTTACTTCTGAGAGTTGAGCTCAGCCTCAGTCCCTCACAGTTCCACACTGCCTGCAGAGTGAGTTTCGCAGGTCTTCAGCAGAGACGTTTGCCAGAGGCTTCTGAGACGCAGGGTAACAATGCAGACCTGGAGGGTATCCCCAGGTGCAGTCGACTGGTAATCTTGGAACCTCCTGACTCAGAATACTGCTACCTTCTCACTGCCATAGGAATGCAGCTAGTTGACAGCTGGCTTCAAGACATGCTTCCCTGTGAGAGCTGAGGACAGGGCAGAACCCTCCCGCATGCTGCCTGACTGTAGGAGTAGCTGCTAACATCCTTATGTTAGTGGCTGGGAGAGGTTGCGGGAAAAGCATGTGTGAGCACTGGGCCTGAACTCCCGTGTATCTGAGTTGAATACAGCGATTTCCAATGGCCTTCTTCAATCATAGCTAGGTTCCAACTCCCATGTCCGAGTGGGTAGCAGACATCTGCCTCCCATGCATACACACTTCTGAGAGTTGAGCTTATGGCCTGTACCTCCAGATCCAGCCTGCTGGTACCCTTGGCTTCTAAAAGGCCTAGGCTCGCTGTTTGACGGAAGTGCTGGGAGAGGTAATTGTAATCACCCGGCACACAAGACTAGTGCCTCCAAGCTCAGTTCAGCGATTTCCTAGTAATTCCTGTGGTAGACTGGTGCTACATACTAAGTTCCATACGTGAGAGGGTAGCTGAACGCCTTGTCCAAAACCATCTTACTTCTGAGAGTTGAGCTCAGCCACAGTCCCTCACAGTTCCACACTGCCTGCAGAGTGAGTTTCGCAGGTCTTCAGCAGAGACGTTTGCCAGAGGCTTCTGAGACGCAGGGTAACAATGCAGACCTGGAGGGTATCCCCAGGTGCAGTCGACTGGTAATCTTGGAACCTCCTGACTCAGAATACTGCTACCTTCTCACTGCCATAGGAATGCAGCTAGTTGACAGCTGGCTTCAAGACATGCTTCCCTGTGAGAGCTGAGGACAGGGCAGAACCCTCCCGCATGCTGCCTGACTGTAGGAGTAGCTGCTAACATCCTTATGTTAGTGGCTGGGAGAGGTTGCGGGAAAAGCATGTGTGAGCACTGGGCCTGAACTCCCGTGTATCTGAGTTGAATACAGCGATTTCCAACGGCTTTCCTCAACCAGAGTGTAGCTAGGTTCCAAATCCCATGTACGAGCGGGTAGCAGACATCTGCCTCCCATGCATACACACTTCTGAGAGTTGAGCTTATGGCCTGTACCTCCACAGCCAGCCTACTGGTACCCTTGGCTTCTAAAAGGCCTAGGCTCGCTGTTTCACGGAAGTGCTGGGAGAGGTAATTGGAATCTCCCGGCACACAAGACGAGTGCCTCCAAGCTCAATTCACGATTTCCCAGTAATTCTTGTGGTAGACAGGTGCTACATACTAAGTTCCATATGTGAGAAGGTAGCTGAACGCCTTGTCCAAAAGCATCTTACTTCTGAGATTTGAGCACACCCTCAGTTCCTCACACTTCCACACTGCCTGCAGAGTGAGTTTCACACGTCTTCACCAGAGACGATTGCCAGAGGCTTCTGAGTACCAGTTAACAATGCAGACCTGGAGGGTATCTCCAGGTGCAGTAGAGTGGTAATCTTGGAACCTCCTGACTCAGAGTACTGCTACCTTCTCACTACCATAGGAATGCAGCTAGTTGACAGCTGGCTTCAAGACATGCTTCCCTGTGAGAGCTGAGGACAGGGCAGAACCCTCCCGCATCCTGCCTGACTGTAGGAGTAGCTGCTAACATCCTATTGTTAGTGGCTGGGAGAGGTTGCGGGAAAAGCATGTGTGAGCACTGGGCCTGAACTCCCGTGTATCTGAGTTGAATACAGCGATTTCCAATGGCCTTCTTCAATCACAGTGTAGCTAGGTTCCAACTCCCATGTCCGAGTGGGTAGCAGACATCTGCCTCCCATGCATACACACTTCTGAGAGTTGAGCTTATGGCCTGTACCTCCACATCCAGCCTGCTCGTACCCTTGGCTTCTAAAAGGCCTAGGCTCGCTGTTTGACGGAAGTGCTGGGAGAGGTAATTGGAATCACCCGGCACACAAGACTAGTGCCTCCAAGCTCAGTTCAGCGATTTCCTAGTAATTCCTGTGGTAGACTGGTGCTACATACTAAGTTCCATACGTGAGAGGGTAGCTGAACGCCTTGTCCAAAACCATCTTACTTCTGAGAGTTGAGCTCAGCCTCAGTCCCTCACAGTTCCACACTGCCTGCAGAGTGAGTTTCGCAGGTCTTCAGCAGAGACGTTTGCCAGAGGCTTCTGAGACGCAGGGTAACAATGCAGACCTGGAGGGTATCCCCAGGTGCAGTCGACTGGTAATCTTGGAACCTCCTGACTCAGAATACTGCTACCTTCTCACTGCCATAGGAATGCAGCTAGTTGACAGCTGGCTTCAAGACATGCTTCCCTGTGAGAGCTGAGGACAGGGCAGAACCCTCCCGCATGCTGCCTGACTGTAGGAGTAGCTGCTAACCTCCTTATGTTAGTGGCTGGGAGAGGTTGCGGGAAAAGCATGTGTGAGCACTGGGCCTGAACTCCCGTGTATCTGAGTTGAATACAGCGATTTCCAACGGCTTTCCTCAACCAGAGTGTAGCTAGGTTCCAAATCCCATGTACGAGCGGGTAGCAGACATCTGCCTCCCATGCATACACACTTCTGAGAGTTGAGCTTATGGCCTGTACCTCCACATCCAGCCTGCTGGTACCCTTGGCTTCTAAAAGGCCTAGGCTCGCTGTTTGACGGAAGTGCTGGGAGAGGTAATTGGAATCTCCCGGCACACAAGACGAGTGCCTCCAAGCTCAATTCACGATTTCCCAGTAATTCTTGTGGTAGACAGGTGCTACATACTAAGTTCCATATGTGAGATGGTAGCTGAACGCCTTGTCTAAAAGCATCTTACTTCTGAGAGTTGAGCCCACCCTCAGTCCCTCACAGTTCCACACTGCCTGCAGAGTGAGTTTCACACGTCTTCACCAGAGACGATTGCCAGAGGCTTCTGAGTACAAGTTAACAATGCAGACCTGGAGGGTATCTCCAGGTGCAGTAGAGTGGTAATCTTGGAACCTCCTGACTCAGAGTACTGCTACCTTCTCACTGCCATAGGAATGCAGCTAGTTGACAGCTGGCTTCAAGACATGCTTCCCTGTGAGAGCTGAGGACAGGGCAGAACCCTCCCGCATCCTGCCTGACTGTAGGTGTAGCTGCTAACATCCTTATGTTAGTGGCTGGGAGAGGTTGCGGGAAAAGCATGTGTGAGCACTGGGCCTGAACTCCCGTGTATCTGAGTTGAATACAGCGATTTCCAACGGCTTTCCTCAACCAGAGTGTAGCTAGGTTCCAAATCCCATGTACGAGCGGGTAGCAGACATCTGCCTCCCATGCATACACACTTCTGAGAGTTGAGCTTATGGCCTGTACCTCCACAGCCAGCCTACTGGTACCCTTGGCTTCTAAAAGGCCTAGGCTCGCTGTTTCACGGAAGTGCTGGGAGAGGTAATTGGAATCTCCCGGCACACAAGACGAGTGCCTCCAAGCTCAATTCACGATTTCCCAGTAATTCTTGTGGTAGACAGGTGCTACATACTAAGTTCCATATGTGAGAAGGTAGCTGAACGCCTTGTCCAAAAGCATCTTACTTCTGAGATTTGAGCACACCCTCAGTTCCTCACACTTCCACACTGCCTGCAGAGTGAGTTTCACACGTCTTCACCAGAGACGATTGCCAGAGGCTTCTGAGTACAAGTTAACAATGCAGACCTGGAGGGTATCTCCAGGTGCAGTAGAGTGGTAATCTTGGAACCTCCTGACTCAGAGTACTGCTACCTTCTCACTACCATAGGAATGCAGCTAGTTGACAGCTGGCTTCAAGACATGCTTCCCTGTGAGAGCTGAGGACAGGGCAGAACCCTCCCGCATCCTGCCTGACTGTAGGTGTAGCTGCTAACATCCTTATGTTAGTGGCTGGGAGAGGTTGCGGGAAAAGCATGTGTGAGCACTGGGCCTGAACTCCCGTGTATCTGAGTTGAATACAGCGATTTCCAATGGCCTTCTTCAATCATAGCTAGGTTCCAACTCCCATGTCCGAGTGGGTAGCAGACATCTGCCTCCCATGCATACACACTTCTGAGAGTTGAGCTTATGGCCTGTACCTCCAGATCCAGCCTGCTGGTACCCTTGGCTTCTAAAAGGCCTAGGCTCGCTGTTTGACGGAAGTGCTGGGAGAGGTAATTGGAATCACCCGGCACACAAGACTAGTGCCTCCAAGCTCAGTTCAGCGATTTCCTAGTAATTCCTGTGGTAGACTGGTGCTACATACTAAGTTCCATACGTGAGAGGGTAGCTGAACGCCTTGTCCAAAACCATCTTACTTCTGAGAGTTGAGCTCAGCCACAGTCCCTCACAGTTCCACACTGCCTGCAGAGTGAGTTTCGCAGGTCTTCAGCAGAGACGTTTGCCAGAGGCTTCTGAGACGCAGGGTAACAATGCAGACCTGGAGGGTATCCCCAGGTGCAGTCGACTGGTAATCTTGGAACCTCCTGACTCAGAATACTGCTACCTTCTCACTGCCATAGGAATGCAGCTAGTTGACAGCTGGCTTCAAGACATGCTTCCCTGTGAGAGCTGAGGACAGGGCAGAACCCTCTCGCATGCTGCCTGACTGTAGGAGTAGCTGCTAACATCCTTATGTTAGTGGCTGGGAGAGGTTGCGGGAAAAGCATGTGTGAGCACTGGGCCTGAACTCCCGTGTATCTGAGTTGAATACAGCGATTTCCAACGGCTTTCCTCAACCAGAGTGTAGCTAGGTTCCAAATCCCATGTACGAGCGGGTAGCAGACATCTGCCTCCCATGCATACACACTTCTGAGAGTTGAGCTTATGGCCTGTACCTCCACATCCAGCCTGCTGGTACCCTTGGCTTCTAAAAGGCCTAGGCTCGCTGTTTCACGGAAGTGCTGGGAGAGGTAATTGGAATCTCCCGGCACACAAGACGAGTGCCTCCAAGCTCAATTCACGATTTCCCAGTAATTCTTGTGGTAGACAGGTGCTACATACTAAGTTCCATATGTGAGATGGTAGCTGAACGCCTTGTCTAAAAGCATCTTACTTCTGAGAGTTGAGCCCACCCTCAGTCCCTCACAGTTCCACACTGCCTGCAGAGTGAGTTTCACACGTCTTCACCAGAGACGATTGCCAGAGGCTTCTGAGTACAAGTTAACAATGCAGACCTGGAGGGTATCTCCAGGTGCAGTAGAGTGTAATCTTGGAACCTCCTGACTCAGAGTACTGCTACCTTCTCACTGCCATAGGAATGCAGCTAGTTGACAGCTGGCTTCAAGACATGCTTCCCTGTGAGAGCTGAGGACAGGGCAGAACCCTCCCGCATCCTGCCTGACTGTAGGAGTAGCTGCTAACATCCTATTGTTAGTGGCTGGGAGAGGTTGCGGGAAAAGCATGTGTGAGCACTGGGCCTGAACTCCCGTGTATCTGAGTTGAATACAGCGATTTCCAATGGCCTTCTTCAATCACAGTGTAGCTAGGTTCCAACTCCCATGTCCGAGTGGGTAGCAGACATCTGCCTCCCATGCATACACACTTCTGAGAGTTGAGCTTATGGCCTGTACCTCCACATCCAGCCTGCTCGTACCCTTGGCTTCTAAAAGGCCTAGGCTCGCTGTTTGACGGAAGTGCTGGGAGAGGTAATTGGAATCACCGGGCACACAAGACTAGTGCCTCCAAGCTCAGTTCAGCGATTTCCTAGTAATTCCTGTGGTAGACTGGTGCTACATACTAAGTTCCATACGTGAGAGGGTAGCTGAACGCCTTGTCCAAAACCATCTTACTTCTGAGAGTTGAGCTCAGCCTCAGTCCCTCACACTTCCACACTGCCTGCAGAGTGGGTTTCGCAGGTCTTCAGCAGAGACGTTTGCCAGAGGCTTCTGAGACGCAGGGTAACAATGCAGACCTGGAGGGTATCCCCAGGTGCAGTCGACTGGTAATCTTGGAACCTCCTGACTCAGAATACTGCTACCTTCTCACTGCCATAGGAATGCAGCTAGTTGACAGCTAGCTGGCTTCAAGACATGCTTCCCTGAGAGAGCTGAGGACAGGGCAGAACCCTCCCGCACGCTGCCTGACTGTAGGGGTAGCTGCTAACATCCTAATGTTTGTGGCTGTGAGAGGTTGCGGGAAAAGCATGTGTGAGCACTGGGCCTGAACTCCCGTGTATCTGAGTTGAATACAGCGATTTCCAACGGCTTTCCTCAACCAGAGTGTAGCTAGGTTCCAAATCCCATGTACGAGCGGGTAGCAGACATCTGCCTCCCATGCATACACACTTCTGAGAGTTGAGCTTATGGCCTGTACCTCCACATCCAGCCTGCTGGTACCCTTGGCTTCTAAAAGGCCTAGGCTCGCTGTTTGACGGAAGGGCTGGGAGAGGTAATTGGAATCTCCCGGCACACAAGACGAGTGCCTCCAAGCTCAATTCACGATTTCCCAGTAATTCTTGTGGTAGACAGGTGTTACATACTAAGTTCCATATGTGAGATGGTAGCTGAACGCCTTGTCCAAAAACATCTTACTTCTGAGAGTTGAGCCCACCCTCAGTCCCTCACAGTTCCACACTGCCTGCAGAGTGAGTTTCACACGTCTTCACCAGAGACGATTGCCAGAGGCTTCTGAGTACAAGTTAAAAATGCAGAACTGGAGGGTATCTCCAGGTGCAGTAGAGTGGTAATCTTGGAACCTCCTGACTCAGAGTACTGCTACCTTCTCACTGCCATAGGAATGCAGCTAGTTGACAGCTGGTTTCAAGACATGCTTCCCTGTGAGAGCTGAGGACAGGGCAGAACCCTCCCGCATCCTGCTGACTGTAGGAGTAGCTGCTAACATCCTTATGTTAGTGGCTGGGAGAGGTTGCGGGAAAAGCATGTGTGAGCACTGGGCCTGAACTCCTGTGTATCTGCGTTGAATACAGCGATTTCCAATGGCCTTCTTTAATCACAGTGTAGCTAGGTTCCAACTCCCATGTCCGAGTGGGTAGCAGACATCTGCCTCCCATGCATACACACTTCTGAGAGTTGAGCTTATGGCCTGTACCTCCACATCCAGCCTGCTGGTACCCTTGGCTTCTGAAAGGCCTAGGCTCGCTGTTTGACGAAAGTGCTGGGAGAGGTAATTGGAATCACCCGGCACACAAGACTAGTGCCTCCAAGCTCAGTTCAGCGATTTCCTAGTAATTCCTGTGGTAGACTGGTGCTACATACTAAGTTCCATACGTGAGAGGGTAGCTGAACGCCTTGTCCAAAACCATCTTACTTCTGAGAGTTGAGCTCAGCCTCAGTCCCTCACAGTTCCACACTGCCTGCAGAGTGAGTTTCGCAGGTCTTCAGCAGAGACGTTTGCCAGAGGCTTCTGAGACGCAGGGTAACAATGCAGACCTGGAGGGTATCCCCAGGTGCAGTCGACTGGTAATCTTGGAACCTCCTGACTCAGAATACTGCTACCTTCTCACTGCCATAGGAATGCAGCTAGTTGACAGCTAGCTGGCTTCAAGACATGCTTCCCTGAGAGAGCTGAGGAGAGGGCAGAACCCTCCCGCATGCTGCCTGACTGTAGGGGTAGCTGCTAACATCCTTTTGTTAGTGGCTGGGAGAGGTTGCGGGAAAAGCATGTGTGAGCACTGGGCCTGAACTCCCGTGTATCTGAGTTGAATACAGCGATTTCCAACGGCTTTCCTCAACCAGAGTGTAGCTAGGTTCCAAATCCCATGTACGAGCAGGTAGCAGACATCTGCCTCCCATGCATACACACTTCTGAGAGTTGAGCTTATGGCCTGTACCTCCACATCCAGCCTGCTGGTACCCTTGGCTTCTAAAAGGCCTAGGCTCGCTGTTTGACGGAAGTGCTGGGAGAGGTAATTGGAATCTCCCGGCACACAAGACGAGTGCCTCCAAGCTCAATTCACGATTTCCCAGTAATTCTTGTGGTAGACAGGTGCTACATACTAAGTTCCAGATGTGAGAAGGTAGCTGAACGCCTTGTCCAAAAGCATCTTACTTCTGAGAGGTGAGCACACCCTCAGTCCCTCACACTTCCACACTGCCTGCAGAGTGAGTTTCACACGTCTTCACCAGAGACGATTGCCAGAGGCTTCTCAGTACAAGTTAACAATGCAGACCTGGAGGGTATCTCTAGGTGCAGTAGAGTGGTAATCTTGGAACCTCCTGACTCAGAGTACTGCTACCTTCTCACTGCCATAGGAATGCAGCTAGTTGACAGCTGGCTTCAAGACATGCTTCCCTGTGAGAGCTGAGGACAGGGCAGAACCCTCCCGCGTCCTGCCGGACTGTAGGAGTAGCTGCTAACATCCTAATGTTAGTGGCTGGAAGAGGTTGCGGGAAAAGCATGTGTGAGCACTGGGCCTGAACTCCCGTGTATCTGAGTTGAATACAGCGATTTCCAATGGCCTTCTTCAATCAGAGTGTAGCTAGGTTCCAACTCCCATGTCCGAGTGGGTAGCAGACATCTGCCTCCCATGCATACACACTTCTGAGAGTTGAGCTTATGGCCTGTACCTCCACATCCAGCCTGCTGGTATCCTTGGCTTCTAAAAGGCCTAGGCTCGCTGTTTGACGGAAGTGCTGGGAGAGGTAATTGTAATCACCCGGCACACAAGACTAGTGCCTCCAAGCTCAGTTCAGCGATTTCCTAGTAATTCCTGTGGTAGACTGGTGCTACATACTAAGTTCCATACGTGAGAGGGTAGCTGAACGCCTTGTCCAAAACCATCTTACTTCTGAGAGTTGAGCTCAGCCTCAGTCCCTCACAGTTCCACACTGCCTGCAGAGTGAGTTTCGCAGGTCTTCAGCAGAGACGTTTGCCAGAGGCTTCTGAGACGCAGGGTAACAATGCAGACCTGGAGGGTATCCCCAGGTGCAGTCGACTGGTAATCTTGGAACCTCCTGACTCAGAATACTGCTACCTTCTCACTGCCATAGGAATGCAGCTAGTTGACAGCTGGCTTCAAGACATGCTTCCCTGTGAGAGCTGAGGACAGGGCAGAACCCTCCCGCATGCTGCCTGACTGTAGGAGTAGCTGCTAACATCCTTATGTTAGTGGATGGGAGAGGTTGCGGGAAAAGCATGTGTGAGCACTGGGCCTGAACTCCCGTGTATCTGAGTTGAATACAGCGATTTCCAACGGCTTTCCTCAACCAGAGTGTAGCTAGGTTCCAAATCCCATGTACGAGCGGGTAGCAGACATCTGCCTCCCATGCATACACACTTCTGAGAGTTGAGCTTATGACCTGTACCTCCACATCCAGCCTGCTGGTACCCTTGGCTTCTAAAAGGCCTAGGCTCGCTTTTTGACGGAAGTGCTGGGAGAGGTAATTGGAATCTCCCGGCACACAAGACGAGTGCCTCCAAGCTAAATTCACGATTTCCCAGTAATTCTTGTGGTAGACAGGTGCTACATACTAAGTTCCATACGTGAGAGGGTAGCTGAACGCCTTGTCCAAAACCATCTTACTTCTGAGACTTGAGCTCAGCCTCAGTCCCTCACAGTTCCACACTGCCTGCAGAGTGAGTTTCGCAGGTCTTCAGCAGAGACGTTTGCCAGAGGCTTCTGAGACGCAGGGTAACAATGCAGACCTGGAGGGTATCCCCAGGTGCAGTCGACTGGTAATCTTGGAACCTCCTGACTCAGAATACTGCTACCTTCTCACTGCCATAGGAATGCAGCTAGTTGACAGCTAGCTGGCTTCAAGACATGCTTCCCTGAGAGAGCTGAGGACAGGGCAGAATCCTCCCGCATGCTGCCTGACTGTAGGAGTAGCTGCTAACATCCTAATGTTAGTGGCTGGGAGAGGTTGCAGGAAAAGCATGTCTGAGCACTGGGCCTGAACTCCCGTGTATCTGAGTTGAATACAGCGATTTCCAACGGCTTTCCTCTACCAGAGTGTAGCTAGGTTCCAAATCCCATGTACGAGCGGGTAGCAGACATCTGCCTCCCATGCATACACACTTCTGAGAGTTGAGCTTATGGCCTGTACCTCCACATCCAGCCTGCTGGTACCCTTGGCTTCTAAATGGCCTAGGCTCGCTGTGTGACGGAAGTGCTGGGAGAGGTAATTGGAATCTCCCGGCACACAAGACGAGTGCCTCCAAGCTCAATTCACGATTTCCCATAATTCTTGTGGTAGACAGGTGCTACATACTAAGTTCCATATGTGAGATGGTAGCTGAACGCCTTGTCGAAAAGCATCTTACTTCTGAGAGTTGAGCCCACCCTCAGTCCCTCACACTTCCACACTGGCTGCAGAGTGAGTTTCACACGTCTTCACCAGAGACGATTGCCAGAGGCTTCTGAACAAGTTAACAATGCAGAACTGGAGGGTATCTCCAGGTGCAGTAGAGTGGTAATCTTGGAACCTCCTGACTCAGAGTACTGCTACCTTCTCACTGCCATAGGAATGCAGCTAGTTGACAGCTGGCTTCAAGACATGCTTCCTTGTGAGAGCTGAGGACAGGGCAGAACCCTCCCGCATCCTGCCTGACTGTAGGAGTAGCTGCTAACATCCTTATGTTAGTGGCTGGGAGAGGTTGCGGGAAAAGCATGTGTGAGCACTGGGCCTGAACTCCCGTGTATTTGAGTTGAATACAGCGATTTCCAATGGCCTTCTTCAATCACAGTGTAGCTAGGTTCCAACTCCCATGTCCGAGTGGGTAGCAGACATCTGCCTCCCATGCATACACACTTCTGAGAGTTGAGCTTATGGCCTGTACCTCCACATCCAGCCTGCTGGTACCCTTGGCTTCTAAAAGGCCTAGGCTCGCTGTTTGACGGAAGTGCTGGGAGAGGTAATTGGAATCACCCGGCACACAAGACTAGTGCCTCCAAGCTCAGTTCAGCGATTTCCTAGTAATTCCTGTGGTAGACTGGTGCTACATACTAAGTTCCATACGTGAGAGGGTAGCTGAACGCCTTGTCCAAAACCATCTTACTTCTGAGAGTTGAGCTCAGCCTCAGTCCCTCACAGTTCCACACTGCCTGCAGAGTGAGTTTCGCAGGTCTTCAGCAGAGACGTTTGCCAGAGGCTTCTGAGACGCAGGGTAACAATGCAGACCTGGAGGGTATCCCCAGGTGCAGTCGACTGGTAATCTTGGAACCTCCTGACTCAGAATACTGCTACCTTCTCACTGCCATAGGAATGCAGCTAGTTGACAGCTGGCTTCAAGACATGCTTCCCTGTGAGAGCTTAGGACAGGCAGAACCCTCCCGCATGCTGCCTGACTGTAGGAGTAGCTGCTAACATCCTTATGTTAGTGGCTGGGAGAGGTTGCGGGAAAAGCATGTGTGAGCACTGGGCCTGAACTCCCGTGTATCTGAGTTGAATACAGCGATTTCCAACGGCTTTCCTCAACCAGAGTGTAGCTAGGTTCTAAATCCCATGTACGAGCGGGTAGCAGACATCTGCCTCCCATGCATACACACTTCTGAGAGTTGAGCTTATGGCCTGTACCTCCACATCCAGCCTGCTGGTACCCTTGGCTTCTAAAAGGCCTAGGCTCGCTGTTTGACGGAAGTGCTGGGAGAGGTAATTGGAATCTCCCGGCACACAAGACGAGTGCCTCCAAGCTCAATTCATGATTTCCCAGTAATTCTTGTGGTAGACAGGTGCTACATACTAAGTTCCATATGTGAGAAGGTAGCTGAACGCCTTGTCCAAAGGCATCTTACTTCTGAGAGTTGAGCCCACCCTCAGTCCCTCACACTTCCACACTGCCTGCAGAGTGAGTTTCACACGTCTTCACCAGAGACGATTGCCAGAGGCTTCTGAGTACAAGTTAACAATGCAGACCTGGAGGGTATCTCCAGGTGCAGTAGAGTGGTAATCTGGGAACCTCCTGAATCAGAGTACTGCTACCTTCTCACTGCCATAGGAATGCAGCTAGTTGACAGCTGGCTTCAAGACATGCTTCCCTGTGAGAGCTGAGGACAGGGCAGAACCCTCCCGCATCCTGCCTGACTGTAGGAGTAGCTGCTAACATCCTAATGTTAGTGGCTGGGAGAGGTTGCGGGAAAAGCATGTGTGAGCACTGGGCCTGAACTCCCGTGTATCTGAGTTGAATACAGCGATTTCCAATGGCCTTCTTCAATCACAGTGTAGCTAGGTTCCAACTCCCATGTCCGAGTGGGTAGCAGACATCTGCCTCCCATGCATACACACTTCTGAGAGTTGAGCTTATGGCCTGTACCTCCAAAGCCAGCCTGCTGGTACCCTTGGCTTCTAAAAGGCCAAGGCTCGCTGTTTGACGGAAGTGCTGGGAGAGGTAATTGGAATCTCCCGGCACACAAGACGAGTACCTCCAAGCTCAATTCACGATTTCCCAGTAATTCTTGTGGTAGACAGGTGCTACATACTAAGTTCCATATGTGAGATGGTAGCTGAACGCCTTGTCTAAAAGCATCTTACTTCTGAGAGTTGAGCCCACCCTCAGTCCCTCACAGTTCCACACTGCCTGCAGAGTGAGTTTCACACGTCTTCACCAGAGACGATTGCCAGAGGCTTCTGAGTACAAGTTAAAAATGCAGACCTGGAGGGTATCTCCAGGTGCAGTAGAGTGGTAATCTTGGAACCTCCTGACTCAGAGTACTGCTACCTTCTCACTGCCATAGGAATGCAGCTAGTTGACAGCTGGCTTCAAGACATGCTTCTCTGTGAGAGCTGAGGACAGGGCAGAACCCTCCCGCATCCTGCCTGACTGTAGGAGTAGCTGCTAACATCCTTATGTTAGTGGCTGGGAGAGGTTGCGGGAAAAGCATGTGTGAGCACTGGGCCTGAACTCCCGTGTATCTGAGTTGAATACAGCGATTTCCAATGGCCTTCTTCAATCACAGTGTAGCTAGGTTCCAACTCCCATGTCCGAGTGGGTAGCAGACATCTGCCTCCCATGCATACACACTTCTGAGAGTTGAGCTTATGGCCTGTACCTCCACATCCAGCCTGCTGGTACCCTTGGCTTCTAAAAGGCCTAGGCTCGCTGTTTGACGGAAGTGCTGGGAGAGGTAATTGGAATCACCCGGCACACAAGACTAGTGCCTCCAAGCTCAGTTCAGCGATTTCCTAGTAATTCCTGTGGTAGACTGGTGCTACATACTAAGTTCCATACGTGAGAGGGTAGCTGAACGCCTTGTCCAAAACCATCTTACTTCTGAGAGTTGAGCTCAGCCTCAGTCCCTCACAGTTCCACACTGCCTGCAGAGTGAGTTTCGCAGGTCTTCAGCAGAGACGTTTGCCAGAGGTTTCTGAGACGCAAGGTAACAATGCAGACCTGGAGGGTATCCCCAGGTGCAGTCGACTGGTAATCTTGGAACCTCCTGACTCAGAATACTGCTACCTTCTCACTGCCTTAGGAATGCAGCTAGTTGACAGCTGGCTTCAAGACATGCTTCCCTGTGAGAGCTGAGGACAGGGCAGAACCCTCCCGCATGCTGCCTGACTGTAGGAGTATCTGCTAACATCCTTATGTTAGTGGCTGGGAGAGGTTGCGGGAAAAGCATGTGTGAGCACTGGGCCTGAACTCCCGTGTATCTGAGTTGAATACAGCGATTTCCAACGGCTTTCCTCAACCAGAGTGTAGCTAGGTTCCAAATCCCATGTACGAGTGGGTATCAGACATCTGCCTCTCATGCATACACACTTCTGAGAGTTGAGCTTATGGCCTGTACCTCCACAGCCAGCCTGCTGGTACCCTTGGCTTCTAAAAGGCCTAGGCTCGCTGTTTGACGGAAGTGCTGGGAGAGGTAATTGGAATCTCCCGGCACACAAGACGAGTGCCTCCAAGCTCAATTCACGATTTCCCAGTAATTCTTGTGGTAGACAGGTGCTACATACTAAGTTCCATATGTGAGAAGGTAGCTGAACGCCTTGTCCAAAAGCATCTTACTTCTGAGAGTTGAGCACACCCTCAGTCCCTCACACTTCCACACTGCCTGCAGAGTGAGTTTCACACGTCTTCACCAGAGACGATTGCCAGAGGCTTCTGAGTACAAGTTAACAATGCAGACCTGGAGGGTATCTCCAGGTGCAGTAGAGTGGTAATCTTGGAACCTCCTGACTCAGAGTACTGCTACCTTCTCACTGCCATAGGAATGCAGCTAGTTGACAGCTGGCTTCAAGACATGCTTCCCTGTGAGAGCTGAGGACAGGGCAGAACCCTCCCGCATCCTGCCTGACTGTAGGAGTAGCTGCTAACATCCTTATGTTAGTGGCTGGGAGAGGTTGCGGGAAAAGCATGTGTGAGCACTGGGCCTGAACTCCCGTGTATCTGAGTTGAATACAACGATTTCCAATGGCCTTCTTCAATCACAGTGTAGCTAGGTTCCAACTCCCATGTCCGTGTGGGTAGCAGACATCTGCCTCCCATGCATACACACTTCTGAGAGTTGAGCTTATGGCCTGTACCTCCACATCCAGCCTGCTGGTACCCTTGGCTTCTAAAAGGCCTAGGCTCGCTGTTTGACGGAAGTGCTGGGAGAGGTAATTGGAATCACCCGGCACACAAGACTAGTGCCTCCAAGCTCAGTTCAGCGATTTCCTAGTAATTCCTGTGGTAGAATGGTGCTACATACTAAGTGCCATACGTGAGAGGGTAGCTGAACGCTTTGTCCAAAACCATCTTACTTCTGAGAGTTGAGCTCAGCCTCAGTCCCTCACAGTTCCACACTGCCTGCAGAGTGAGTTTCGCAGTTCTTCAGCAGAGACGTTTGCCAGAGGTTTCTGAGACGCAGGGTAACAATGCAGACCTGGAGGGTATCCCCAGGTGCAGTCGACTGGTAATCTTGGAACCTCCTGACTCAGAATACTGCTACCTTCTCACTGCCATAGGAATGCAGCTAGTTGACAGCTGGCTTCAAGACATGCTTCCCTCTGAGAGCTGAGGACAGGGCAGAACCCTCCCGCATGCTGCCTGACTGTAGGAGTAGCTGCTAACATCCTTATGTTAGTGGCTGGGAGAGGTTGCGGGAAAAGCATGTGTGAGCACTGGGCCTGAACTCCCGTGTATCTGAGTTGAATACAGCGATTTCCAACGGCTTTCCACAACCAGAGTATAGCTAGGTTCCAAATCCCATGTACGAGCGGGTAGCAGACATCTGCCTCCCATGCATACACACTTCTGAGAGTTGAGCTTATGGCCTGTACCTCCACATCAAGCCTGCTGGTACCCTTGGCCTCTAAAAGGCCTAGGCTCGCTGTTTGACGGAAGTGCTGGGAGAGGTAATTGGAATCTCCCAGCACACAAGACGAGTGCCTCCAAGCTCAATTCACGATTTCCCAGTAATTCTTGTGGTAGAGAGGTGCTACATACTAAGTTCCAAATGTGAGAAGGTAGCTGAACGCCTTGTCCAAAAGCATCTTACTTCTGATATTTGAGCACACCCTCAGTCCCTCACACTTCCACACTGCCTGCAGAGTGAGTTTCGCAGGTCTTCAGCAGAGACGATTGCCAGAGTCTTCTGAGTACAAGTTAACAATGCAGACCTGGAGGGTATCTCCAGGTGCAGTAGACTGGTAATCTTGGAACCTCCTGACTCAGAGTACTGCTACCTTCTCACTGCCATAGGAATGCAGCTAGTTGACAGCTGGCTTCAAGACATGCTTCCCTGTGAGAGCTGAGGACAGGGCAGAACCCTCCCGCATCCTGCCTGACTGTAGGAGTAGCTGCTAACATCCTTATGTTAGTGGCTGGGAGATGCTGCGGGAAAAGCATGTGTGAGCACTGGGCCTGAACTCCCGGGTATCTGAGTTGAATACAGCGATTTCCAACGGCTTTCCTCAACCAGAGTGTAGCTAGGTTCCAAATCCCATGTACGAGCGGGTAGCAGACATCTGCCTCCCATCCATACACACTTTTGAGAGTTGAGCTTATGGCCTGTACCTCCACAGCCAGCCTGCTGGTACCCTTGGCTTCTAAAAGGCCTAGGCTCGCTGTTTGACGGAAGTGCTGGGAGAGGTAATTGGAATCTCCCGGCACACAAGACGAGTGCCTCCAAGCTCAATTCACGATTTCCAGTAATTCTTGTGGTAGACAGGTGCTACATACTAAGTTCCATATGTGAGATGGTAGCTGAACGCCTTGTCTAAAAGCATCTTACTTCTGAGAGTTGAGCCCACCCTCAGTCCCTCACAGTTCCACACTGCCTGCAGAGTGAGTTTCACACGTCTTCACCAGAGACGATTGCCAGAGGCTTCTGAGTACAAGTTATCAATGCAGACCTGGAGGGTATCTCCAGGTGCAGTAGAGTGGTAATCTTGGAACCTCCTGACTCAGAATACTGCTACCTTCTCACTGCCATAGGAATGCAGCTAGTTGACAGCTGGCTTCAAGACATGCTTCCCTGTGAGAGCTGAGGACAGGGCAGAACCCTCCCGCATGCTGCCTGACTGTAGGAGTAGCTGCTAACATCCTTATGTTAGTGGCTGGGAGAGGTTGCGGGAAAAGCATGTGTGAGCACTGGGCCTGAACTCCCGTGTATCTGAGTTGAATACAGCGATTTCCAACGGCTTTCCTCAACCAGAGTGTAGCTAGGTTCCAAATCCCATGTACGAGCGGGTAGCAGACATCTGCCTCCCATGCATACACACTTCTGAGAGTTGAGCTTATGGCCTGTACCTCCACATCCAGCCTGCTGGTACTCTTGGCTTCTAAAAGGCCTAGGCTCGCTGTTTGACGGAAGTGCTGGGAGAGGTAATTGGAATCTCCCGGCACACAAGACGAGTGCCTCCAAGCTCAATTCACGATTTCCCAGTAATTCTTGTGGTAGACAGGTGCTACATACTAAGTTCCATATGTGAGAAGGTAGCTGAACGCCTTGTCCAAAAGCATCTTACTTCTGAGAGTTGAGCACACCCTCAGTCCCTCACACTTCCACACTGCCTGCAGAGTGAGTTTCACACGTCTTCACCAGAGACGATTGCCAGAGGCTTCTGAGTACAAGTTAACAATGCAGACCTGGAGGGTATCTCCAGGTGCAGTAGAGTGGTAATCTTGGAACCTCCTGACTCAGAGTACTGCTACCTTCTCACTGCCATAGGAATGCAGCTAGTTGACAGCTGGCTTCAAGACATGCTTCCCTGTGAGAGCTGAGGACAGGGCAGAACCCTCCCGCATCCTGCCTGACTGTAGGATTAGCTGCTAACATCCTAATGTTAGTGGCTGGGAGAGGTTGCGGGAAAAGCATATGTGAGCACTGGGCCTGAACTCCCGTGTATCTGAGTTGAATACAGCGATTTCCAATGGCCTTCGTCAATCACAGTGTAGCTAGGTTCCAACTCCCATGTCCGAGTGGGTAGCAGACATCTGCCTCCCATGCATACACACTTCTGAGAGATGAGCTTATGGCCTGTACCTCCACATCAAGCCTGCTGGTACCCTTGGCTTCTAAAAGGCCTAGGCTCGCTGTTTGACGGAAGTGCTGGGAGAGGTAATTGGAATCACCCGGCACACAAGACTAGTGCCTCCAAGCTCAGTTCAGCGATTTCCTAGTAATTCCTGTGGTAGACTGGTGCTACATACTAAGTTTCATACGTGAGAGGGTAGCTGAACGCCTTGTCCAAAACCATCTTACTTCTGAGAGTTGAGCTCAGCCTCAGTCCCTCACAGTTCCACACTGCCTGCAGAGTGAGTTTCGCAGGTCTTCAGCAGAGACGTTTGCCAGAGGCTTCTGAGACGCAGGGTAACAATGCAGACCTGGAGGGTATCCCCAGGTGCAGTCGACTGGTAATCTTGGAACCTCCTGACTCAGAGTACTGCTACCTTCTCACTGCCATAGGAATGCAGCTAGTTGACAGCTGGCTTCAAGACATGCTTCCCTGTGAGAGCTGAGGACAGGGCAGAACCCTCCCGCATGCTGCCTGACTGTAGGAGTAGCTGCTAACATCCTAATGTTAGTGGCTGGGAGAGGTTGCGCGAAAAGCATGTGTGAGCACTGGGCCTGAACTCCCGTGTATCTGAGTTGAATACAGCGATTTCCAACGGCTTTCCTCAACCAGAGTGTAGCTAGGTTCCAAATCCCATGTACGAGCGGGTAGCAGACATCTGCCTCCCATCCATACACACTTCTGAGAGTTGAGCTTATGGCCTGTACCTCCACAGCCAGCCTGCTGGTACCCTTGGCTTCTAAAAGGCCTAGGCTCGCTGTTTGACGGAAGTGCTGGGAGAGGTAATTGGAATCTCCCGGCACACAAGACGAGTGCCTCCAAGCTCAATTCACGATTTCCCAGTAATTCTTGTGGTAGACAGGTGCTACATATTAAGTTCCATATGTGAGATGGTAGCGGAACGCCTTGTCCAAAAGCATCTTACTTCTGAGAGTTGAGCCCACCCTCAGTCCCTCACAGTTCCACACTGCCTGCAGAGTGAGTTTCACACGTCTTCACCAGAGACGATTGCCAGAGGCTTCTGAGTACAAGTTAACAATGCAGAACTGGAGGGTATCTCCAGGTGCAGTAGAGTGGTAATCTTGGAACCTCCTGACTCAGAGTACTGCTACCTTCTCACTGCCATAGGAATGCAGCTAGTTGACAGCTGGCTTCAAGACATGCTTCCCTGTGAGAGCTGAGGACAGGGCAGAACCCTCCCGCATCCTGCTGACTGTAGGAGTAGCTGCTAACATCCTTATGTTAGTGGCTGGGAGAGGTTGCGGGAAAAGCATGTGTGAGCACTGGGCCTGAACTCCCGTGTATCTGAGTTGAATACAGCGATTTCCAATGGCCTTCTTCAATCACAGTGTAGCTAGGTTCCAACTCCCATGTCCGAGTGGGTAGCAGACATCTGCCTCCCATGCATACACACTTCTGAGAGTTGAGCTTATGGCCTGTACCTCCACAGCCAGCCTGCTGGTACCCTTGGCTTCTAAAAGGCCTAGGCTCGCTGTTTGACGGAAGTGCTGGGAGAGGTAATTGGAATCACACGGCACACAAGTCTAGTGCCTCCAAGCTCAGTTCAGCGATTTCCTAGTAATTCCTGTGGTAGACTGGTGCTACATACTAAGTTCCGTACGTGAGAGGGTAGCTGAACGACTTGTCCAAAACCATCTTACTTCTGAGAGTTGAGCTCAGCCTCAGTCCCTCACAGTTCCACACTGCCTGCAGAGTGAGTTTCGCAGGTCTTCAGCAGAGACGTTTGCCAGAGGCTTCTGAGACGCAGGGTAACAATGCAGACCTGGAGGGTATCCCCAGGTGTAGTCGACTGGTAATCTTGGAACCTCCTGACTCAGAATACTGCTACCTTCTCACTGCCATAGGAATGCAGCTAGTTGACAGCTGGCTTCAAGACATGCTTCCCTGTGAGAGCTGAGGACAGGGCAGAACCCTCCCGCATCCTGCCTGACTGTAGGAGTAGCTGCTAACATCCTTATGTTAGTGGCGGTGAGAGGTTGCGGGAAAAGCATGTGTGAGCACTGGGCCTGAACTCCCGTGTATCTGAGTTGAATACAGCGATTTCCAACGGCTTTCCTCAACCAGAGTGTAGCTAGGTTCCAAATCCCATGTATGAGCGGGTAGCAGACATCTGCCTCCCATGCATACACACTTCTGAGAGTTGAGCTTATGGCCTGTACCTCCACAGCCAGCCTGCTGGTACACTTGGCTTCTAAAAGGCCTCGGCTCGCTGTTTGACGGAAGTGCTGGGAGAGGTAATTGGAATCTCCCGGCACACAAGACGAGTGCCTCCAAGCTCAATTCACGATTTCCCAGTAATTCTTGTGGTAGACAGGTGCTACATACTAAGTTCCATATGTGAGAAGGTAGCTGAACGCCTTGTCCAAAAGCATCTTACTTCTGAGATTTGAGCCCACCCTCAGTCCCTCACAGTTCCACACTGCCTGCAGAGTGAGTTTCACACGTCTTCACCAGAGACGATTGCCAGAAGCTTCTGAGTGCAAGTTAACAATGCAGACCTGGAGGGTATCTCCAGGTGCAGTAGAGTGGTAATCTTGGAACCTCCTGACTCAGAGTATTGCTACCTTCTCACTGCCATAGGAATGCAGCTAGTTGACAGCTGGCTTCAAGACATGCTTCCCTGTGAGAGCTGAGGACAGGGCAGAACCCTCCCGCATCCTGCATGACTGTAGCAGTAGCTGCTAACATCCTAATGTTAGTGGCTGGGAGAGGTTGCCGGAAAAGCATGTGTGAGCACTGGGCCTGAACTCCCGTGTATCTGAGTTGAATACAGCGATTTCCAACGGCTTTCCTCAACCAGAGTGTAGCTAGGTTCCAAATCCCATGTACGAGCGGGTAGCAGACATCTGCCTCCCATTCATACACACTTCTGAGAGTTGAGCTTATGGCCTGTACCTCCACATCCAGCCTGCTGGTACCCTTGGCTTCTAAAAGGCCTAGGCTCGCTGTTTGACGGAAGTGCTGGGAGAGGTAATTGGAATCACCCGGCACACAAGACTAGTGCCTCCAAGCTCAGTTCAGCGATTTCCTAGTAATTCCTGTGGTAGACTGGTGCTACATACTAAGTTCCATACGTGAGAGGGTAGCTGAACGCCTTGTCCAAAACCATCTTACTTCTGAAAGTTGAGCTCAGCCTCAGTCCCTCACAGTTCCACACTGCCTGCAGAGTGAGTTTCGCAGGTCTTCAGCAGAGCCGTTTGCCAGAGGCTTCTGAGACGCAGGGTAACAATGCAGACCTGGAGGGTATCCCCAGGTGCAGTCGACTGGTAATCTTGGAACCTCCTGACTCAGAATACTGCTACCTTCTCACTGCCATAGGAATGCAGCTAGTTGACAGCTAGCTGGCTTCAAGACATGCTTCCCTGAGAGAGCTGAGGACAGGGCAGAACCCTCCCGCATGCTGCCTGACTGTAGGAGTAGCTGCTAACATCCTTATGTTAGTGGCTGGGAGAGGTTGCGGGAAAAGCATGTGTGAGCACTGGGCCTGAACTCCCGTGTATCTGAGTTGAATACAGCGATTTCCAGCGGCTTTCCTCAACCAGAGTGTAGCTAGGTTCCAAATCCCATGTACGAGCGGGTAGCAGACATCTGCCTCCCATGCATACACACTTCTGAGAGTTGAGCTTATGGCCTGTACCTCCACATCCAGCCTGCTGGTACCCTTGTCTTCTAAAAGTCCTAGGCTCGCTGTTTGACGGAAGTGCTGGGAGAGGTAATTGGAATCTCCCGGCACACAAGACGAGTGCCTCCAAGCTCAATTCACGATTTCCCAGTAATTCTTGTGGTAGACAGGTGCTACATACTAAGTTCCATATGTAAGATGGTAGCTGAACGCCTTGTCCAAAAGCATCTTACTTCTGAGAGTTGAGCCCACCCTCATTCCCTCACAGTTCCACACTGCCTGCAGAGTGAGTTTCACACGTCTTCACCAGAGACGATTGCCAGAGGCTTCTGAGTACAAGTTAACAATGCAGAACGGGAGGGTATCTCCAGGTGCAGTAGACTGGTAATCTTGGAACCTCCTGACTCAGAGTACTGCTACCTTCTCACTGCCATAGGAATGCAGCTAGTTGACAGCTGGCTTCAAGACATGCTTCCCTGTGAGAGCTGAGGACAGGGCAGAACCCTCCCGCATCCTGCCTGACTGTAGGAGTAGCTCCTAACATCCTTATGTTAGGGCCTGGGAGACGTTGCGGGAAAAGCATGTGTGAGCACTGGGCCTGAACTCCCGTGTATCTGAGTTGAATACAGCGATTTCCAACGGCTTTCCTCAACCAGAGTGTAGCTAGGTTCCAAATCCCATGTACGAGCGGGTAGCAGACATCTGCCTCCCATGCATACACACTTCTGAGAGTTGAGCTTATGGCCTGTACCTCCACAGCCAGCCTGCTGGTACCCTTGGCTTCTAAAAGGCCTAGGCTCGCTGTTTGACGGAAGTGCTGGGAGAGGTAATTGGAATCTCCCGGCACACAAGACGAGTGCCTCCAAGCTCAATTCACGATTTCCCGATAATTCTTGTGGTAGACAGGTGCTACATACTAAGTTCCATATGTGAGAAGGTAGCTGAACGCCTTGTCCAAAAGCATCTTACTTCTGAGATTTGAGCACACCCTCAGTTCCTCACACTTCCACACTGCCTGCAGAGTGAGTTTCACACGTCTTCACCAGAGACGATTGCCAGAGGCTTCTGAGTACAAGTTAACAATGCAGACCTGGAGGGTATTTCCAGGTGCAGTAGAGTGGTAATCTTGGAACCTCCTGACTCAGAGTACTGCTACCTTCTCACTGCCATAGGAATGCAGCTAGTTGACAGCTGGCTTCAAGACATGCTTCCCTGTGAGAGCTGAGGACAGGGCAGAACCCTCCCGCATCCTGCCTGACTGTAGGAGTAGCTGCTAACATCCTTATGTTAGTGGCTGGGAGAGGTTGCGGGAAAAGCATGTGTGAGCACTGGGCCTGAACTCCCGTGTATCTGAGTTGAATACAGCGATTTCCAATGGCCTTCTTCAACCACAGTGTAGCTAAGTTCCAACTCCCATGTCCGAGTGGGTAGCAGACATCTGCCTCCCATGCATACACACTTCTGAGAGTTGAGCTTATGGCCTGTACCTCCACATCCAGCCTGCTGGTACCCTTGGCTTCTAAAAGGCCTAGACTCGCTGTTTGATGGAAGTGCTGGGAGAGGTAATTGGAATCACCCGGCACACAAGACTAGTGCCTCCAAGCTCAGTTCAGCGATTTCCTAGTAATTCCTGTGGTAGACTGGTGCTACATACTAATTTCCATACGTGAGAGGGTAGCTGAACGCCTTGTCCAAAACCATCTTACTTCTGAGAGTTGAGCTCACCCTCAGTCCCTCACATTTCCACACTGCCTGCAGAGTGAGTTTCGCAGGTCTTCAGCAGAGACGTTTGCCAGAGGCTTCTGAGACGCAGGGTAACAATGCAGACCTGGAGGGTATCCCCAGGTGCAGTCGACTGGTAATCTTGGAACCTCCTGACTCAGAATACTGCTACCTTCTCACTGCCATAGGAATGCAGCTTGTTGACAGCTAGCTGGCTTCAAGACTTGCTTCCCTGAGAGAGCTGAGGACAGGGCAGAACCCTCCCGCATGCTGCCTGACTGTAGGAGTAGCTGCTAACATCCTAATGTTAGTGGCTGGGAGAGGTTGCGGGAAAAGCATGTGTGAGCACTGGGACTGAACTCCCGTGTATCTGAGTTGAATACAGCGAATTCCAACGGCTTCCATCAACCAGAGTGTAGCTAGGTTCCAAATCCCATGTACGAGCGGGTAGCAGACATCTGCCTCCCATGCATACACACTTCTGAGAGTTGAGCTTATGGCCTGTACCTGCACAGCCAGCCTGCTGGTACCCTTGGCTTCTAAAAGGCCTAGGCTCGCTGTTTGACGGAAGTGCTGGGAGAGGTAATTGGAATCTCCCGGCACACAAGACGAGTGCCTCCAAGCTCAATTCACGATTTCCCAGTAATTCTTGTGGTAGACAGCTGCTACATACTAAGTTCCATATGTGAGATGGTAGCTGAACGCCTTGTCCAAAAGCATCTTACTTCTGAGAGTTGAGCCCACCCTCAGTCCCTCACAGTTCCACACTGCCTGCAGAGTGAGTTTCACACGTCTTCACCAGAGACGATTGCCAGAGGCTTCTGAGTACAAGTTAACAATGCAGACCTGGAGGGTATCTCCGGGTGCAGTAGAGTGGTAATCTTGGAACCTCCTGACTCAGAGTACTGCTACCTTCTCACTGCCATAGGAATGCAGCTAGTTGACAGCTGGCTTCAAGACATGCTTCCCTGTGAGAGCTGAGGACAGGGCAGAACCCTCCCGCATCCTGCCTGACTGTAGGAGTAGCTGCTAACATCCTTATGTTAGTGGCTGGGAGAGGTTGCGGGAAAAGCATGTGTGAGCACTGGGCCTGAACTCCCGTGTATCTGAGTTGAATACAGCGATTTCCAATGGCCTTCTTCAATCACAGTGTAGCTAGGTTCCAACTCCCATGTCCGAGTGGGTAGCAGACATCTGCCTCCCATGCATACACACTTCTGAGAGTTGAGCTTATGGCCTGTACCTCCACATCCAGCCTGCTGGTACCCTTGGCTTCTAAAAGGCCTAGGCTCGCTGTTTGACGGAAGTGCTGGGAGAGGTAATTGGAATCTCCCGGCACACAAGACGAGTGCCTCCAAGCTCAATTCACGATTTCCCAGTAATTCTTGTGGTAGACAGGTGCTACATACTAAGTTCCATATGTGAGAAGGTAGCTGAACGCCTTGTCCAAAAGCATCTTACTTCTGAGATTTGAGCCCACCCTCAGTCCCTCACAGTTCCACACTGCCTGCAGAGTGAGTTTCACACGTCTTCACCAGAGACGATTGCCAGAGGCTTCTGAGTGCAAGTTAACAATGCAGACCTGGAGGGTATCTCCAGGTGCAGTAGAGTGGTAATCTTGGAACCTCCTGACTCAGAGTACTGCTACCTTCTCACTGCCATAGGAATGCAGCTAGTTGACAGCTGGCTTCAAGACATCCTTCCCTGTGAGAGCTGAGGACAGGGCAGAACCCTCCCGCATCCTGCCTGACTGTAGCAGTAGCTGCTAACATCCTAATGTTAGTGGCTGGGAGAGTTTGCCGGAAAAGCATGTGTGAGCACTGGGCCTGAACTCCCGTGTATCTGAGTTGAATACAGCGATTTCCAATGGCCTTCTTCAATCACAGTGTAGCTAGGTTCCAACTCCCATGTCCGAGTGGGTAGCAGACATCTGCCTCCCATGCATACACACTTCTGAGAGTTGAGCTTATGCCCTGTACCTCCACATCCAGCCTGCTGGTACCCTTGGCTTCTAAAAGGCCTAGGCTCGCTGTTTGACGGAAGTGCTGGGAGAGGTAATTGGAATCACCCGGCACACAAGACTAGTGCCTCCAAGCTCAGTTCAGCGATTTCCTAGTAATTCCTGTGGTAGACTGGTGCTACATACTAAGTTCCATACGTGAGAGGGTAGCTGAACGCCTTGTCCAAAACCATCTTACTTCTGAAAGTTGAGCTCAGCCTCAGTCCCTCACAGTTCCACACTGCCTGCAGAGTGAGTTTCGCAGGTCTTCAGCAGAGACGTTTGCCAGAGGCTTCTGAGACGCAGGGTAACAATGCAGACCTGGAGGTTATCCCCAGGTGCAGTCGACTGGTAATCTTGGAACCTCCTGACTCAGAATACTGCTACCTTCTCACTGCCATAGGAATGCAGCTAGTTGACAGCTTGCTGGCTTCAAGACATGCTTCCCTGAGAGAGCTGAGGACAGGGCAGAACCCTCCCGCATGCTGCCTGACTGTAGGAGTAGCTGCTAACATCCTTATGTTAGTGGCTGGGAGAGGTTGCGGGAAAAGCATGTGTGAGCACTGGGCCTGAACTCCCGTGTATCTGAGTTGAATACAGCGATTTCCAACGGCTTTCCTCAACCAGAGTGTAGCTAGGTTCCAAATCCCATGTACGAGCGGGTAGCAGACATCTGCCTCCCATGCATACACACTTCTGAGAGTTGAGCTTATGGCCTGTACCTCCACATCCAGCCTGCTGGTACCCTTGTCTTCTAAAAGTCCTAGGCTCGCTGTTTGACGGAAGTGCTGGGAGAGGTAATTGGAATCTCCCGTCACACAAGACGAGTGCCTCCAAGCTCAATTCACGATTTCCCAGTAATTCTTGTGGTAGACAGGTGCTACATACTAAGTTCCATATGTAAGATGGTAGCTGAACGCCTTGTCCAAAAGCATCTTACTTCTGAGAGTTGAGCCCACCCTCATTCCCTCACAGTTCCACACTGCCTGCAGAGTGAGTTTCACACGTCTTCACCAGAGACGATTGCCAGAGGCTTCTGAGTACAAGTTAACAATGCAGAACGGGAGGGTATCTCCAGGTGCAGTAGACTGGTAATCTTGGAACCTCCTGACTCAGAGTACTGCTACCTTCTCACTGCCATAGGAATGCAGCTAGTTGACAGCTGGCTTCAAGACATGCTTCCCTGTGAGAGCTGAGGACAGGGCAGAACCCTCCCGCATCCTGCCTGACTGTAGGAGTAGCTCCTAACATCCTTATGTTAGTGCCTGGGAGACGTTGCGGGAAAAGCATGTGTGAGCACTGGGCCTGAACTCCCGTGTATCTGAGTTGAATACAGCGATTTTCAACGGCTTTCCTCAACCAGAGTGTAGCTAGGTTCCAAATCCCATGTACGAGCGGGTAGCAGACATCTGTCTCCCATGCATACACACTTCTGAGAGTTGAGCTTATGGCCTGTACCTCCACATCCAGCCTGCTGGTACCCTTGGCTTCTAAAAGGCCTAGGCTCGCTGTTTGACGGAAGTGCTGGGAGAGGTAATTGGAATCTCCCGGCACACAAGACGAGTGCCTCCAAGCTCAATTCACGATTTCCCGGTAATTCTTGTGGTAGACAGGTGCTACATACTAAGTTCCATATGTGAGAAGGTAGCTGAACGCCTTGTCCAAAAGCATCTTACTTCTGAGATTTGAGCACACCCTCAGTTCCTCACACTTCCACACTGCCTGCAGAGTGAGTTTCACACGTCTTCACCAGAGACGATTGCCAGAGGCTTCTGAGTACAAGTTAACAATGCAGACCTGGAGGGTATTTCCAGGTGCAGTAGAGTGGTAATCTTGGAACCTCCTGACTCAGAGTACTGCTACCTTCTCACTGCCATAGGAATGCAGCTAGTTGACAGCTGGCTTCAAGACATGCTTCCCTGTGAGAGCTGAGGACAGGGCAGAACCATCCCGCATCCTGCCTGACTGTAGGAGTAGCTGCTAACATCCTTATGTTAGTGGCTGGGAGAGGTTGCGGGAAAAGCATGTGTGAGCACTGGGCCTGAACTCCCGTGTATCTGAGTTGAATACAGCGATTTCCAATGGCCTTCTTCAACCACAGTGTAGCTAGGTTCCAACTCCCATGTCCGAGTGGGTAGCAGACATCTGCCTCCCATGCATACACACTTCTGAGAGTTGAGCTTATGGCCTGGACCTCCACATCCAGCCTGCTGGTACCCTTGGCTTCTAAAAGGCCTAGACTCGCTGTTTGATGGAAGTGCTGGGAGAGGTAATTGGAATCACCCGGCACACAAGTCTAGTGCCTCCAAGCTCAGTTCAGCGATTTCCTAGTAATTCCTGTGGTAGACTGGTGCTACATACTAATTTCCATACGTGAGAGGGTAGCTGAACGCCTTGTCCAAAACCATCTTACTTCTGAGAGTTGAGCTCACCCTCAGTCCCTCACATTTCCACACTGCCTGCAGAGTGAGTTTCGCAGGTCTTCAGCAGAGACGTTTGCCAGAGGCTTCTGAGACGCAGGGTAACAATGCAGACCTGGAGGGTATCCCCAGGTGCAGTCGACTGGTAATCTTGGAACCTCCTGACTCAGAATACTGCTACCTTCTCACTGCCATAGGAATGCAGCTTGTTGACAGCTAGCTGGCTTCAAGACTTGCTTCCCTGAGAGAGCTGAGGACAGGGCAGAACCCTCCCGCATGCTGCCTGACTGTAGGAGTAGCTGCTAACATCCTAATGTTAGTGGCTGGGAGAGGTTGCGGGAAAAGCATGTGTGAGCACTGGGCCTGAACTCCCGTGTATCTGAGTTGAATACAGCGATTTCCAACGGCTTTCCTCAACCAGAGTGTAGCTAGGTTCCAAATCCCATGTACGAGCGGGTAGCAGACATCTGCCTCCCATGCATACACACTTCTGAGAGTTGAGCTTATGGCCTGTACCTCCACAGCCAGCCTGCTGGTACCCTTGGCTTCTAAAAGGCCGAGGCTCGTTGTTTGACGGAAGTGCTGGGAGAGGTAATTGGAATCTCCCGGCACACAAGACGAGTGCCTCCAAGCTCAATTCACGATTTCCCAGTAATTCTTGTGGTAGACAGGTGCTACATACTAAGTTCCATATGTGAGAAGGTAGCTGAACGCCTTGTCCAAAAGCATCTTACTTCTGAGATTTGAGCCCACCCTCAGTCCCTCACAGTTCCACACTGCCTGCAGAGTGAGTTTCACACGTCTTCACCAGAGACGATTGCCAGAGGCTTCTGAGTGCAAGTTAACAATGCAGACCTGGAGGGTATCTCCAGGTGCAGTAGAGTGGTAATCTTGGAACCTCCTGACTCAGAGTACTGCTACCTTCTCACTGCCATAGGAATGCAGCTAGTTGACAGCTGGCTTCAAGACATCCTTCCCTGTGAGAGCTGAGGACAGGGCAGAACCCTCCCGCATCCTGCCTGACTGTAGCAGTAGCTGCTAACATCCTAATGTTAGTGGCTGGGAGAGTTTGCCGGAAAAGCATGTGTGAGCACTGGGCCTGAACTCCCGTGTATCTGAGTTGAATACAGCGATTTCCAATGGCCTTCTTCAATCACAGTGTAGCTAGGTTCCAACTCCCATGTCCGAGTGGGTAGCAGACATCTGCCTCCCATGCATACACACTTCTGAGAGTTGAGCTTATGCCCTGTACCTCCACATCCAGCCTGCTGGTACCCTTGGCTTCTAAAAGGCCTAGGCTCGCTGTTTGACGGAAGTGCTGGGAGAGGTAATTGGAATCACCCGGCACACAAGACTAGTGCCTCCAAGCTCAGTTCAGCGATTTCCTAGTAATTCCTGTGGTAGACTGGTGCTACATACTAAGTTCCATACGTGAGAGGGTAGCTGAACGCCTTGTCCAAAACCATCTTACTTCTGAAAGTTGAGCTCAGCCTCAGTCCCTCACAGTTCCACACTGCCTGCAGAGTGAGTTTCGCAGGTCTTCAGCAGAGACGTTTGCCAGAGGCTTCTGAGACGCAGGGTAACAATGCAGACCTGGAGGGTATCCCCAGGTGCAGTCGACTGGTAATCTTGGAACCTCCTGACTCAGAATACTGCTACCTTCTCACTGCCATAGGAATGCAGCTAGTTGACAGCTTGCTGGCTTCAAGACATGCTTCCCTGAGAGAGCTGAGGACAGGGCAGAACCCTCCCGCATGCTGCCTGACTGTAGGAGTAGCTGCTAACATCCTTATGTTAGTGGCTGGGAGAGGTTGCGGGAAAAGCATGTGTGAGCACTGGGCCTGAACTCCCGTGTATCTGAGTTGAATACAGCGATTTCCAACGGCTTTCCTCAACCAGAGTGTAGCTAGGTTCCAAATCCCATGTACGAGCGGGTAGCAGACATCTGCCTCCCATGCATACACACTTCTGAGAGTTGAGCTTATGGCCTGTACCTCCACATCCAGCCTGCTGGTACCCTTGTCTTCTAAAAGTCCTAGGCTCGCTGTTTGACGGAAGTGCTGGGAGAGGTAATTGGAATCTCCCGGCACACAAGACGAGTGCCTCCAAGCTCAATTCACGATTTCCCAGTAATTCTTGTGGTAGACAGGTGCTACATACTAAGTTCCATATGTAAGATGGTAGCTGAACGCCTTGTCCAAAAGCATCTTACTTCTGAGAGTTGAGCCCACCCTCATTCCCTCACAGTTCCACACTGCCTGCAGAGTGAGTTTCACACGTCTTCACCAGAGACGATTGCCAGAGGCTTCTGAGTACAAGTTAACAATGCAGAACTGGAGGGTATCTCCGGGTGCAGTAGACTGGTAATCTTGGAACCTCCTGACTCAGAGTACTGCTACCTTCTCACTGCCATAGGAATGCAGCTAGTTGACAGCTGGCTTCAAGACATGCTTCCCTGTGAGAGCTGAGGACAGGGCAGAACCCTCCCGCATCCTGCCTGACTGTAGGAGTAGCTCCTAACATCCTTATGTTAGTGCCTGGGAGACGTTGCGGGAAAAGCATGTGTGAGCACTGGGCCTGAACTCCCGTGTATCTGAGTTGAATACAGCGATTTCCAATGGCCTTCTTCCATCACAGTGTAGCTAGGTTCCAACTCCCATGTCCGAGTGGGTAGCAGACATCTGCCTCCCATGCATACACACTTCTGAGAGTTGAGCTTATGCCCTGTACCTCCACATCCAGCCTGCTGGTACCCTTGGCTTCTAAAAGGCCTAGGCTCGCTGTTTGACGGAAGTGCTGGGAGAGGTAATTGGAATCACCCGGCACACAAGACTAGTGCCTCCAAGCTCAGTTCAGCGATTTCCTAGTAATTCCTGTGGTAGACTGGTGCTACATACTACGTTCCATACGTGAGAGGGTAGCTGAACGCCTTGTCCAAAACCATCTTACTTCTGAAAGTTGAGCTCAGCCTCAGTCCCTCACAGTTCCACACTGCCTGCAGAGTGAGTTTCGCAGGTCTTCAGCAGAGACGTTTGCCAGAGGCTTCTGAGACGCAGGGTAACAATGCAGACCTGGAGGGTATCCCCAGGTGCAGTCGACTGGTAATCTTGGAACCTCCTGACTCAGAATACTGCTACCTTCTCACTGCCATAGGAATGCAGCTAGTTGACAGCTTGCTGGCTTCAAGACATGCTTCCCTGAGAGAGCTGAGGACAGGGCAGAACCCTCCCGCATGCTGCCTGACTGTAGGAGTAGCTGCTAACATCCTTATGTTAGTGGCTGGGAGAGGTTGCGGGAAAAGCATGTGTGAGCACTGGGCCTGAACTCCCGTGTATCTGAGTTGAATACAGCGATTTCCAACGGCTTTCCTCAACCAGAGTGTAGCTAGGTTCCAAATCCCATGTACGAGCGGGTAGCAGACATCTGCCTCCCATGCATACACACTTCTGAGAGTTGAGCTTATGGCCTGTACCTCCACATCCAGCCTGCTGGTACCCTTGTCTTCTAAAAGTCCTAGGCTCGCTGTTTGACGGAAGTGCTGGGAGAGGTAATTGGAATCTCCCGGCACACAAGACGAGTGCCTCCAAGCTCAATTCACGATTTCCCAGTAATTCTTGTGTTAGACAGGTGCTACATACTAAGTTCCATATGTAAGATGGTAGCTGAACGCCTTGTCCAAAAGCATCTTACTTCTGAGAGTTGAGCCCACCCTCATTCCCTCACAGTTCCACACTGCCTGCAGAGTGAGTTTCACACGTCTTCACCAGAGACGATTGCCAGAGGCTTCTGAGTACAAGTTAACAATGCAGAACTGGAGGGTATCTCCGGGTGCAGTAGACTGGTAATCTTGGAACCTCCTGACTCAGAGTACTGCTACCTTCTCACTGCCATAGGAATGCAGCTAGTTGACAGCTGGCTTCAAGACATGCTTCCCTGTGAGAGCTGAGGACAGGGCAGAACCCTCCCGCATCCTGCCTGACTGTAGGAGTAGCTCCTAACATCCTTATGTTAGTGCCTGGGAGACGTTGCGGGAAAAGCATGTGTGAGCACTGGGCCTGAACTCCCGTGTATCTGAGTTGAATACAGCGATTTCCAATGGCCTTCTTTAATCACAGTGCAGCTAGGTTGCAACTCCCATGTCCGAGGGGGTAGCAGACATCTGCCTCCCATGCATATACACTTCTGAGAGTTGAGCTTATGGCCTGTACCTCCACATCCAGCCTGCTGGTACCCTTGGCTTCTAAAAGGCCTAGGCTCGCTGTTTGACGGAAGTGCTGGGAGAGGTAATTGGAATCTCCCGGCACACAAGACGAGTGCCTCCAAGCTCAATTCAAGATTTCCCGGTAATTCTTGTGGTAGACAGGTGCTACATACTAAGTTCCATATGTGAGAAGGTAGCTGAACGCCTTGTCCAAAAGCATCTTACTTCTGAGATTTGAGCACACCCTCAGTCCCTCACACTTCCACACTGCCTGCAGAGTGAGTTTCACACGTCTTCACCAGAGACGATTGCCAGAGGCTTCTGAGTACAAGTTAACAATGCAGACCTGGAGGGTATTTCCAGGTGCAGTAGAGTGGTAATCTTGGAACCTCCTGACTCAGAGTACTGCTACCTTCTCACTGCCATAGGAATGCAGCTAGTTGACAGCTGGCTTCAAGACATGCTTCCCTGTGAGAGCTGAGGACAGGGCAGAACCCTCCCGCATCCTGCCTGACTGTAGGAGTAGCTGCTAACATCCTTATGTTAGTGGCTGGGAGAGGTTGCGGGAAAAGCATGTGTGAGCACTGGGCCTGAACTCCCGTGTATCTGAGTTGAATACAGCGATTTCCAATGGCCTTCTTCAACCACAGTGTAGCTAGGTTCCAACTCCCATGTCCGAGTGGGTAGCAGACATCTGCCTCCCATGCATACACACTTCTGAGAGTTGAGCTTATGGCCTGTACCTCCACATCCAGCCTGCTGGTACCCTTGGCTTCTAAAAGGCCTAGACTCGCTGTTTGATGGAAGTGCTGGGAGAGGAAATTGGAATCACCCGGCACACAAGTCTAGTGCCTCCAAGCTCAGTTCAGCGATTTCCTAGTAATTCCTGTGGTAGAGTGGTGCTACATACTAAGTTCCATACGTGAGAGGGTAGCTGAACGCCTTGTCCAAAACCATCTTACTTCTGAGAGTTGAGCTCAGCCTCAGTCCCTCACAGTTCCACACTGCCTGCAGAGTGAGTTTCGCAGGTCTTCAGCAGAGACGTTTGCCAGAGGCTTCTGAGACGCAGGGTAACAATGCAGACCTGGAGGGTATCCCCAGGTGCAGTCGACTGATAATCTTGGAACCTCCTGACTCAGAATACTGCTACCTTCTCACTGCCATAGGAATGCAGCTAGTTGACAGCTGGCTTCAAGACATGCTTCCCTGTGAGAGCTGAGGACAGGGCAGAACCCTCCCGCATGCTGCCTGACTGTAGGAGTAGCTGCTAACATCCTTATGTTAGTGGCTGGGAGAGGTTGCGGGAAAAGCATGTGTGAGCACTGGGCCTGAACTCCCGTGTATCTGAGTTGAATACAGCGATTTCCAACGGCTTTCCTCAACCAGAGTGTAGCTAGGTTCCAAATCCCATGTACGAGCGGGTAGCAGACATCTGCCTCCCATGCATACACACTTCTGAGAGTTGAGCTTATGGCCTGTACCTCCACAGCCAGCCTGCTGGTACCCTTGGCTTCTAAAAGGCCTAGGCTCGGTGTTTGACGGAAGTGCTGGGAGAGGTAATTGGAATCTCCCGGCACACAAGACGAGTGCCTCCAAGCTCAATTCACGATTTCCCAGTAATTCTTGTGGTAGACAGGTGCTACATACTAAGTTCCATATGTGAGAAGGTAGCTGAACGCCTTGTCCAAAAGCATCTTACTTCTGAGATTTGAGCACACCATCAGTCCCTCACACTTCCACACTGCCTGCAGACTGAGTTTCGCAGGTGTTCACCAGAGACGATTGCCAGAGGCTTCTGAGTACAAGTTAACAATGCAGACCTGGAGGGTATCTCCAGGTGCAGTAGAGTGGTAATCTTGGAAACTCCTGACTCAGAGTACTTCTACCTTCTCACTGCCATAGGAATGCAGCTAGTTGACAGCTGGCTTCAAGACATGCTTTCCTGTGAGAGCTGAGGACAGGGAAGAACACTCCCGCATCCTGCTGACTGTAGGAGTAGCTGCTAACATCCTTATGTTAGTGGCTGGGAGAGGTTGCGGGAAAAGCATGTGTGAGCACTGGGCCTGAACTCCTGTGTATCTGAGTTGAATACAGCGATTTCCAATGGCCTTCTTCAATCACAGTGTAGCTAGGTTCCAACTCCCATGTCCGAGTGGGTAGCAGACATCTGCCTCCCATGCATACACACTTCTGAGAGTTGAGCTTATGGCCTGTACCTCCACATCCAGCCTGCTGGTACCCTTGGCTTCTGAAAGGCCTAGGCTCGCTGTTTGACGAAAGTGCTGGGAGAGGTAATTGGAATCCCCCGGCACACAAGACTAGTGCCTCCAAGCTCAGTTCAGCGATTTCCTAGTAATTCCTGTGGTAGACTGGTGCTACATACTAAGTTCCATACGTGAGAGGGTAGCTGAACGCCTTGTCCAAAACCATCTTACTTCTGAGAGTTGAGCTCAGCCTCAGTCCCTCACAGTTCCACACTGCCTGCAGAGTGAGTTTCGCAGGTCTTCAGCAGAGACGTTTGCCAGAGGCTTCTGAGACGCAGGGTAACAATGCAGACCTGGAGGGTATCCCCAGGTGCAGTCGACTGGTAATCTTGGAACCTCCTGACTCAGAATACTGCTACCTTCTCACTGCCATAGGAATGCAGCTAGTTGACAGCTAGCTGGCTTCAAGACATGCTTCCCTGAGAGAGCTGAGGAGAGGGCAGAACCCTCCCGCATGCTGCCTGACTGTAGGAGTAGCTGCTAACATCCTTATGTTAGTGGCTGGGAGAGGTTGCGGGAAAAGCATGTGTGAGCACTGGGCCTGAACTCCCGTGTATCTGAGTTGAATACAGCGATTTCCAACGGCTTTCCTCAACCAGAGTGTAGCTAGGTTCCAAATCCCATGTACGAGCAGGTAGCAGACATCTGCCTCCCATGCATACACACTTCTGAGAGTTGAGCTTATGGCCTGTACCTCCACATCCAGCCTGCTGGTACCCTTGGCTTCTAAAAGGCCTAGGCTCGCTGTTTGACGAAAGTGCTGGGAGAGGTAATTGGAATCCCCCGGCACACAAGACTAGTGCCTCCAAGCTCAGTTCAGGGATTTCCTAGTAATTCCTGTGGTAGAGTGGTGCTACATACTAAGTTCCATACGTGATAGGGTAGCTGAACGCCTTGTCCAAAACCATCTTACTTCTGAGAGTTGAGCTCAGCCTCAGTCCCTCACAGTTCCACACTGCCTGCAGAGTGAGTTTCGCAGGTCTTCAGCAGAGACGTTTGCCAGAGGCTTCTGAGACGCAGGGTAACAATGCAGACCTGGAGGGTATCCCCAGGTGCAGTCGACTGGTAATCTTGGAACCTCCTGACTCAGAATACTGCTACCTTCTCACTGCCATAGGAATGCAGCTAGTTGACAGCTGGCTTCAAGACATGCTTCCCTGTGAGAGCTGAGGACAGGGCAGAACCCTCCCGCATGCTGCCTGACTGTAGGAGTAGCTGCTAACATCCTAATGTTAGTGGCTGGGAGAGGTTGCAGGAAAAGCATGTGTGAGCACTGGGCCTGAACTCCCGTGTATCTGAGTTGAATACAGCGATTTCCAACGGCTTTCCTCAACCAGAGTGTAGCTAGGTTCCAAATCCCATGTACGAGCGGGTAGCAGACATCTGCCTCCCATGCATACACACTTCTGAGAGTTGAGCTTATGGCCTGTACCTCCACATCCAGCCTGCTGGTACCCTTGGCTTCTAAAAGGCCTAGGCTCGCTGTTTGACGGAAGTGCTGGGAGAGGTAATTGGAATCTCCCGGCACACAAGACGAGTGCCTCCAAGCTCAATTCACGATTTCCCATAATTCTTGTGGTAGACAGGTGCTACAAACTAAGTTCCATATGTGAGATGGTAGCTGAACGCCTTGTCCAAAAGCATCTTACTTCTGAGAGTTTAGCCCACCCTCAGTCCCTCACAGTTCCACACAGCCTGCAGAGTGAGTTTCACACGTCTTCACCAGAGACGATTGCCAGAGGCTTCTGAGTACAAGTTAACAATGCAGACCTGGAGGGTATCTCCAGGTGCAGTAGAGTGGTAATCTTGGAACCTCCTGACTCAGAGTACTGCTACCATCTCACTGCCATAGGAATGCAGCTAGTTGACAGCTGGCTTCAAGACATGCTTCCCTGTGAGTGTTGAGGACAGGGCAGAACCCTCCCGCATCCTGCCTGACTGTAGGAGTAGCTGCTAACATCCTTATGTTAGTGGCTGGGAGAGGTTGCGGGAAAAGCGTGTGTGAGCACTGGGCCTGAACTCCCGTGTATCTGAGTTGAATACAGCGATTTCCAATGGCCTTCTTCAATCACAGTGTAGCTAGGTTCCAACTCCCATGTCCGAGTGGGTAGCAGACATCTGCCTCCCATGCATACACACTTCTGAGAGTTGAGCTTATGGCCTGTACCTCCACATCCAGCCTGCTGGTACCCTTGGCTTCTAAAAGGCCTAGGCTCGCTGTTTGACGGAAGTGCTGGGAGAGGTAATTGGAATCACCCGGCACACAAGACTAGTGCCTCCAAGCTCAGTTCAGCGATTTCCTAGTAATTCCTGTGGTAGACTGGTGCTACACACTAAGTTCCATACGTGAGAGGGTAGCTGAACGCCTTGTCCAAAACCATCTTACTTCTGAGAGTTGAGCTCAGCCTCAGTCCCTCACAGTTCCACACTGCCTGCAGAGTGAGTTTCGCAGGTCTTCAGCAGAGACGTTTGCCAGAGGCTTCTGAGACGCAGGGTAACAATGCAGACCTGGATGGTATCCCCAGGTGCAGTCGACTGGTAATCTTGGAACCTCCTGACTCAGAATACTGCTACCTTCTCACTGCCATAGGAATGCAGCTAGTTGACAGCTAGCTGGCTTCAAGACATGCTTCCCTGAGAGAGATGAGGACAGGGCAGAACCCTCCCGCATGCTGCCTGACTGTAGGAGTAGCTGCTAACATCCTTATGTTAGTGGCTGGGAGAGGTTGCGGGAAAAGCATGTTTGAGCACTGGGCCTGAACTCCCGTGTATCTGAGTTGAATACAGCGATTTCCAACGGCTTTCCTCAACCAGAGTGTAGCTAGGTTCCAAATCCCATGTACGAGCGGGTAGCAGACATCTGCCTCCCATTCATACACACTTCTGAGAGTTGAGCTTATGGCCTGTACCTCCACATCCAGCCTGCTGGTACCCTTGGCTTCTAAAAGGCCTAGGCTCGCTGTTTGACGGAAGTGCTGGGAGAGGTAATTGGAATCTCCCGGCACACAAGACGAGTGCCTCCAAGCTCAATTCACGATTTCCCAGTAATTCTTGTGGTAGACAGGTGCTACATACTAAGTTCCATATGTGAGATGGTAGCTGAACGCCTTGTCCAAAAGCATCTTACTTCTGAGAGTTGAGCACACACTCAGTCCCACACAATTCCACACTGCCTGCAGAGTGAGTTTCACACGTCTTCACCAGAGACGATTGCCAGAGGCTTCTGAGTACAAGTTAACAATGCCGACCTGGAGGGTATCTCCAGGTGCAGTAGAGTGGTAATCTTGGAACCTCCTGACTCAGAGTACTGCTACCTTCTCACTGCCATAGGAATGCAGCTAGTTGACAGCTGGCTTCAAGACATGCTTCCCTATGAGAGCTAGGACAGGGCAGAACCCTCCCGCATCCTGCCTGACTGTAGGAGTAGCTGCTAACATCCTTATGTTAGTGGCTGGGAGAGGTTGCGGGAAAAGCATGTGTGAGCACTGGGCCTGAACTCCCGTGTATCTGAGTTGAATACAGCGATTTCCAATGGCCTTCTTCAATCACAGTGTAGCTAGGTTCCAACTCCCATGTCCGAGTGGGTAGCAGACATCTGCCTCCCATGCATACACACCTCTGAGAGTTGAGCTTATGGCCTGTACCTCCACATCCTGCCTGCTGGTACCCTTGGCTTCTAAAAGGCCTAGGCTCGCTGTTTGACGGAAGTGCTGGGAGAGGTAATTGGAATCACCCGGCACACAAGACTAGTGCCTCCAAGCTCAGTTCAGCGATTTCCTAGTAATTCCTGTGGTAGACTGGTGCTACATACTAAGTTCCATACGTGAGAGGGTAGCTGAACGCCTTGTCCAAAACCATCTTACTTCGGAGAGTTGAGCTCAGCCTCAGTCCCTCACAGTTCCACACTGCCTGCAGAGTGAGATTCGCAGGTCTTCAGCAGAGACGTTTGCCAGAGGCTTCTGAGACGCAGGGTAACAATGCAGACCTGGAGGGTATCCCCAGGTGCAGTCGACTGGTAATCTTGGAACCTCCTGACTCAGAATACTGCTACCTTCTCACTGCCATAGGAATGCAGCTAGCTGACAGCTAGCTGGCTTCAAACATGCTTCCCTGTGAGAGCTGAGGACAGGGCAGAACCCTCCCGCATGCTGCCTGACTGTAGGAGTAGCTGCTAACATCCTTATGTTAGTGGCTGGGAGAGGTTGCGGGAAAAGCATGTGTGAGCACTGGGCCTGAACTCCCGTGTATCTGAGTTGAATACAGCGATTTCCAACGGCTTTCCTCAACCAGAGTGTAGCTAGGTTCCAAATCCCATGTACGAGCGGGTATCAGACATCTGCCTCTCATGCATACACACTTCTGAGAGTTGAGCTTATGGCCTGTACCTCCACAGCCAGCCTGCTGGTACCCTTGGCTTCTAAAAGGCCTAGGCTCGCTGTTTGACGGAAGTGCTGGGAGAGGTAATTGGAATCTCCCGGCACACAAGACGAGTGCCTCCAAGCTCAATTCACGATTTCCCAGTAATTCTTGTGGTAGACAGGTGCTACATACTAAGTTCCATATGTGAGATGGTAGCTGAACGCCTTTTCTAAAAGCATCTTACTTCTGAGAGTTGAGCCCAACCTCAGTCCCTCTCAGTTCCACACTGCCTGCATAGTGAGTTTCACACGTCTTCACCAGAGACGATTGCCAGAGGCTTCTGAGTACAAGTTAAAAATGAAGACCTGGAGGGTATCTCCAGGTGCAGTAGAGTGGTAATCTTGGAACCTCCTGACTCAGAGTACTGCTACCTTCTCACTGCCATAGGAATGCAGCTAGTTGACAGCTGGCTTCAAGACATGCTTCCCTGTGAGAGCTGAGGACAGGGCAGAACCCTCCCGCATCCTGCCTGACTGTAGGAGTAGCTGCTAACATCCTTATGTTAGTGGCTGGGAGAGGTTGCGGGAAAAGCATGTGTGAGCACTGGGCCTGAACTCCCGTGTATCTGAGTTGAATACAGCGATTTCCAATGGCCTTCTTCAATCACAGTGTAGCTAGGTTCCAACTCCCATGTCCGAGTGGGTAGCAGACATCTGCCTCCCATGCATACACACTTCTGAGAGTTGAGCTTATGGCCTGAACCTCCACATCCAGCCTGCTCATACCCTTGGCTTCTAAATGGCCCAGGCTCGCTGTTTGACGGAAGTGCTGGGAGAGGTAATTGGAATCACCCGGCACACAAGACTAGTGCCTCCAAGCTCAGTTCAGGGATTTCCTAGTAATTCCTGTGGTAGAGTGTTGCTACATACTAAGTTCCATACGTGAGAGGGTAGCTGAACGCCTTGTCCAAAACCATCTTACTTCTGAGAGTTGAGCTCAGCCTCAGTCCCTCACAGTTCCACACTGCCTGCAGAGTGAGTTTCGCAGGTCTTCAGCAGAGACGTTTGCCAGAGGCTTCTGAGACGCAGGGTAACATTGCAGACCTGGAGGGTATCCCCAGGTGCAGTCGACTGGTAATCTTGGAACCTCCTGACTCAGAATACTGCTACCTTCTCACTGCCATAGGAATGCAGCTAGTTGACAGCTGGCTTCAAGACATGCTTCCCTGTGAGAGCTGAGGACAGGGCAGAACCCTCCCGCATGCTGCCTGACTGTAGGAGTGGCTGCTAACATCCTAATCTTAGTGGCTGGGAGAGGCTGCGGGAAAAGCATGTGTGAGCACTGGGCCTGAACTCCCGTGTATCTGAGTTGAATACAGCGATTTCCAACGGCTTTCCTCAAACAGAGTGTAGCTAGGTTCCAAATCCCATGTACGAGCGGGTAGCAGACATCTGCCTCCCATGCATACACACTTCTGAGAGTTGAGCTTATGGCCTGTACCTCCACAGCCAGCCTGCTGGTACCCTTGGCTTCTAAAAGGCCTAGGCTCGCTGTTTGACGGAAGTGCTGGGAGAGGTAATTGGAATCACCCGGCACACATGACTAGTGCCTCAAAGCTCAGTTCAGTGATTTCCTAGTAATTCCTGTGGTAGACTGGTGCTACATACTAAGTTCCATACGTGAGAGGGTAGCTGAACGCCTTGTCCAAAACCATCTTACTTCTGAGAGTTGAGCTCAGCCTCAGTCCCTCACAGTTCCACACTCCCTGCAGAGTGAGTTTCGCAGGTCTTCAGCAGAGACGTTTGCCAGAGGCTTCTAAGACGCAGGGTAACAATGCAGACCTGGAGGGTATCCCCAGGTGCAGTCGACTGATAATCTTGGAACCTCCTGACTCAGAATACTGCTACCTTCTCACTGCCATAGGAATGCAGCTAGTTGACAGCTGGCTTCAAGACATGCTTCCCTGTGAGACCTGAGGACAGGGCAGAACCCTCCCGCATGCTGCCTGACTGTAGGAGTAGCTGCTAACATCCTTATGTTAGTGGCTGGGAGAGGTTGCGGGAAAAGCATGTGTGAGCACTGGGCCTGAACTCCCGTGTATCTGAGTTGAATACAGTGATTTCCAACGGCTTTCCTTAACCAGAGTGTAGCTAGGTTCCAAATCCCATGTACGAGCGGGTAGCAGAATCTGCCTCCCATGCATACACACTTCTGAGAGTTGAGCTTATGGCCTCTACCTACACATCCAGCCTGCTGGTACCCTTGGCTTCTAAAAGGCCTAGGCTCGCTGTTTGACGGAAGTGCTGGGAGAGGTAATTGGAATCTCCCGGCACACAAGACGAGTGCCTCCTAGCTCAATTCACGATTTCCCAGTAATTCTTGTGGTAGACAGGTGCTACATACTAAGTTCCATATGTGAGAAGGTAGCTGAACGCCTTGTCCAAAAGCATCTTACTTCTGAGAGTTGAGACCACCCTCAGTCCCTCACACTTCCACACTGCCTGCAGAGTGAGTTTCACACGTCTTCACCAGAGACGATTGCCAGAGGCTTCTGAACAAGTTAACAATGCAGAACTGGAGGGTATCTCCTAGTGCAGTAGAGTGGTAATCTTGGAACCTCCTGACTCAGAGTACTGCTACCTTCTCACTGCCATAGGAATGCAGCTAGTTGACAGCTGGCTTCAAGACATGCTTCCCTGTGAGAGCTGAGGACAGGGCAGAACCCTCCCGCATCCTGCCTGACTGTAGGAGTAGCTGCTAACATCCTTATGTTAGTGGCTGGGAGAGGTTGCGGGAAAAGCATGTGTGAGCACTGGGCCTGAACTCCCGTGTATCTGAGTTGAATACAGCGATTTCCAATGGCCTTCTTCAATCACAGTGTAGCTAGGTTCCAACTCCCATGTCCGAGTGGGTAGCAGACATCTGCCTCCCATGCATACACACTTCTGAGAGTTGAGCTTATGGCCTGAACCTCCAAATCCAGCCTGCTCATACCCTTGGCTTCTGAAAGGCCTAGGCTCGCTGTTTGACGGAAGTGCTGGGAGAAGTAATTGGAATCACCCGGCACACAAGACTAGTGACTCCAAGCTCAGTTCAGGGATTTCTTAGTAATTCCTGTGGTAGACTGGTGCTACATACTAAGTTCCATACGTGAGAGGGTAGCTGAACGCCTTGTCCAAAACCATCTTACTTCTGAGAGTTGAGCTCAGCCTCAGTCCCTCACAGTTCCACACTGCCTGCAGAGTGAGTTTCGCAGGTCTTCAGCAGAGACGTTTGCCAGAGGATTCTGAGACGCAGGGTAACAATGCAGACCTGGAGGGTATCCCCAGGTGCAGTCGACTGGTAATCTTGGAACCTCCTGACTCAGAATACTGCTACCTTCTCACTGCCATAGGAATGCAGCTAGTTGACAGCTGGCTTCAAGACATGCTTCCCTGTGAGAGCTGAGGACAGGGCAGAACCCTCCCGCATGCTGCCTGACTGTAGGAGTGGCTGCTAACATCCTAATCTTAGTGGCTGGGAGAGGCTGCGGGAAAAGCATGTGTGAGCACTGGGCCTGAACTCCCGTGTATCTGAGTTGAATACAGCGATTTCCAACGGCTTTCCTCAACCAGAGTGTAGCTAGGTTCCAAATCCCATGTACGAGCGGGTAGCAGACATCTGCCTCCCATGCATACACACTTCTGAGAGTTGAGCTTATGGCCTGTACCTCCACAGCCAGCCTGCTGGTACCCTTGGCTTCTAAAAGGCCTAGGCTCGCTGTTTGACGGAAGTGCTGGGAGAGGTAATTGGAATCACCCGGCACACATGACTAGTGCCTCCAAGCTCAGTTCAGTGATTTCCTAGTAATTCCTGTGGTAGACTGGTGCTACATACTAAGTTCCATACGTGAGAGGGTAGCTGAACGCCTTGTCCAAAACCATCTTACTTCTGAGAGTTGAGCTCAGCCTCAGTCCCTCACAGTTCCACACTGCCTGCAGAGTGAGTTTCGCAGGTCTTCAGCAGAGACGTTTGCCAGAGGCTTCTGAGACGCAGGGTAACAATGCAGACCTGGAGGGTATCCCCAGGTGCAGTCGACTGATAATCTTGGAACCTCCTGACTCAGAGTACTGCTACCTTCTCACTGCCATAGGAATGCAGCTAGTTGACAGCTGGCTTCAAGACATGCTTCCCTGTGAGAGCTGAGGACAGGGCAGAACCCTCCCGCATGCTGCCTGACTGTAGGAGTAGCTGCTAACATCCTTATGTTAGTGGCTGGGAGAGGTTGCGGGAAAAGCATGTGTGAGCACTGGGCCTGAACTCCCGTGTATCTGAGTTGAATACAGCGATTTCCAACGGCTTTCCTCAACCAGAGTGTAGCTAGGTTCCAAATCCCATGTACGAGCGGGTAGCAGAATCTGCCTCCCATGCATACACACTTCTGAGAGTTGAGCTTATGGCCTGTACCTCCACATCCAGCCTGCTGGTACCCTTGGCTTCTAAAAGGCCTAGGCTCGCTGTTTGACGGAAGTGCTGGGAGAGGTAATTGGAATCTCCCGGCACACAAGACGAGTGCCTCCAAGCTCAATTCACGATTTCCCAGTAATTCTTGTGGTAGACAGGTGCTACATACTAAGTTCCATATGTGAGAATGTAGCTGAACGCCTTGTCCAAAAGCATCTTACTTCTGAGAGTTGAGACGACCCTCAGTCCCTCACACTTCCACACTGCCTGCAGAGTGAGTTTCACACGTCTTCACCAGAGACGATTGCCAGAGGATTCTGAACAAGTTAACAATGCAGAACTGGAGGGTATCTCCAGGTGCAGTAGAGTGGTAATCTTGGAACCTCCTGACTCAGAGTACTGCTACCTTCTCACTGCCATAGGAATGCAGCTAGTTGACAGCTGGCTTCAAGACATGCTTCCCTGTGAGAGCTGAGGACAGGGCAGAACCCTCCCGCATCCTGCCTGACTGTAGGAGTAGCTGCTAACATCCTTATGTTAGTGGCTGGGAGAGGTTGCGGGAAAAGCATGTGTGAGCACTGGGCCTGAACTCCCGTGTATCTGAGTTGAATACAGCGATTTCCAACGGCTTTCCTCAACCAGAGTGTAGCTAGGTTCTAAATCCCATGTACGAGCGGGTAGCAGACATCTGCCTCCCATGCATACACACTTCTGAGAGTTGAGCTTATGGCCTGTACCTCCACATCCAGCCTGCTGGTACCCTTGGCTTCTAAAAGGCCTAGGCTCGCTGTTTGACGGAAGTGCTGGGAGAGGTAATTGGAATCTCCCGGCACAGAAGACGAGTGCCTCCAAGCTCAATTCATGATTTCCCAGTAATTCTTGTGGTAGACAGGTGCTACATACTAATTTCCATATGTGAGAAGGTAGCTGAACGCCTTGTCCAAAAGCATCTTACTTCTGAGAGTTGAGCCCACCCTCAGTCCCTCACACTTCCACACTGCCTGCAGAGTGAGTTTCACACGTCTTCACCAGAGACGATTGCCAGAGGCTTCTGAGTACAAGTTAACAATGCAGACCTGGAGGGTATCTCCAGGTGCAGTAGAGTGCTAATCTGGGAACCTCCTGACTCAGAGTACTGCTACCTTCTCACTGCCATAGGAATGCAGCTAGTTGACAGCTGGCTTCAAGACATGCTTCCCTGTGAGAGCTGAGGACAGGGCAGAACCCTCCCGCATCCTGCCTGACTGTAGGAGTAGCTGCTAACATCCTTATGTTAGTGGCTGGGAGAGGTTGCGGGAAAAGCATGTGTGAGCACTGGGCCTGAACTCCCGTGTATCTGAGTTGAATACAGCGATTTCCAATGGCCTTCTTCAATCACAGTGTAGCTAGGTTCCAACTCCCATGTCCGAGTGGGTAGCAGACATCTGCCTCCCATGCATACACACTTCTGAGAGTTGAGCTTATGGCCTGTACCTCCACATCCAGCCTGCTGGTACCCTTGGCTTCTAAAAGGCCTAGGCTCGCTGTTTGACGGAAGTGCTGGGAGAGGTAATTGGAATCACCCGGCACACAAGACTAGTGCCTCCAAGCTCAGTTCAGCGATTTCCTAGTAATTCCTGTGGTAGACTGGTGCTACATACTAAGTTCCATACGTGAGAGGGTAGCTGAACGCCTTGTCCAAAACCATCTTACTTCTGAGAGTTGAGCTCAGCCTCAGTCCCTCACAGTTCCACACTGCCTGCAGAGTGAGTTTCGCAGGTCTTCAGCAGAGACGTTTGCCAGAGGCTTCTGAGACGCAGGGTAACAATGCAGACCTGGAGGGTATCCCCAGGTGCAGTCGACTGGTAATCTTGGAACCTCCTGACTCAGAATACTGCTACCTTCTCACTGCCATAGGAATGCAGCTAGTTGACAGCTGGCTTCAAGACATGCTTCCCTGTGAGAGCTGAGGACAGGGCAGAACCCTCCCGCATGCTGCCTGACTGTAGGAGTGGCTGCTAACATCCTAATCTTAGTGGCTGGGAGAGGCTGCGGGAAAAGCATGTGTGAGCACTGGGCCTGAACTCCCGTGTATCTGAGTTGAATACAGCGATTTCCAACGGCTTTCCTCAAACAGAGTGTAGCTAGGTTCCAAATCCCATGTACGAGCGGGTAGCAGACATCTGCCTCCCATGCATACACACTTCTGAGAGTTGAGCTTATGGCCTGTACCTCCACAGCCAGCCTGCTGGTACCCTTGGCTTCTAAAAGGCCTAGGCTCGCTGTTTGACGGAAGTGCTGGGAGAGGTAATTGGAATCACCCGGCACACATGACTAGTGCCTCAAAGCTCAGTTCAGTGATTTCCTAGTAATTCCTGTGGTAGACTGGTGCTACATACTAAGTTCCATACGTGAGAGGGTAGCTGAACGCCTTGTCCAAAACCATCTTACTTCTGAGAGTTGAGCTCAGCCTCAGTCCCTCACAGTTCCACACTCCCTGCAGAGTGAGTTTCGCAGGTCTTCAGCAGAGACGTTTGCCAGAGGCTTCTAAGACGCAGGGTAACAATGCAGACCTGGAGGGTATCCCCAGGTGCAGTCGACTGATAATCTTGGAACCTCCTGACTCAGAATACTGCTACCTTCTCACTGCCATAGGAATGCAGCTAGTTGACAGCTGGCTTCAAGACATGCTTCCCTGTGAGACCTGAGGACAGGGCAGAACCCTCCCGCATGCTGCCTGACTGTAGGAGTAGCTGCTAACATCCTTATGTTAGTGGCTGGGAGAGGTTGCGGGAAAAGCATGTGTGAGCACTGGGCCTGAACTCCCGTGTATCTGAGTTGAATACAGTGATTTCCAACGGCTTTCCTTAACCAGAGTGTAGCTAGGTTCCAAATCCCATGTACGAGCGGGTAGCAGAATCTGCCTCCCATGCATACACACTTCTGAGAGTTGAGCTTATGGCCTCTACCTACACATCCAGCCTGCTGGTACCCTTGGCTTCTAAAAGGCCTAGGCTCGCTGTTTGACGGAAGTGCTGGGAGAGGTAATTGGAATCTCCCGGCACACAAGACGAGTGCCTCCTAGCTCAATTCACGATTTCCCAGTAATTCTTGTGGTAGACAGGTGCTACATACTAAGTTCCATATGTGAGAAGGTAGCTGAACGCCTTGTCCAAAAGCATCTTACTTCTGAGAGTTGAGACCACCCTCAGTCCCTCACACTTCCACACTGCCTGCAGAGTGAGTTTCACACGTCTTCACCAGAGACGATTGCCAGAGGCTTCTGAACAAGTTAACAATGCAGAACTGGAGGGTATCTCCTAGTGCAGTAGAGTGGTAATCTTGGAACCTCCTGACTCAGAGTACTGCTACCTTCTCACTGCCATAGGAATGCAGCTAGTTGACAGCTGGCTTCAAGACATGCTTCCCTGTGAGAGCTGAGGACAGGGCAGAACCCTCCCGCATCCTGCCTGACTGTAGGAGTAGCTGCTAACATCCTTATGTTAGTGGCTGGGAGAGGTTGCGGGAAAAGCATGTGTGAGCACTGGGCCTGAACTCCCGTGTATCTGAGTTGAATACAGCGATTTCCAATGGCCTTCTTCAATCACAGTGTAGCTAGGTTCCAACTCCCATGTCCGAGTGGGTAGCAGACATCTGCCTCCCATGCATACACACTTCTGAGAGTTGAGCTTATGGCCTGAACCTCCAAATCCAGCCTGCTCATACCCTTGGCTTCTGAAAGGCCTAGGCTCGCTGTTTGACGGAAGTGCTGGGAGAAGTAATTGGAATCACCCGGCACACAAGACTAGTGACTCCAAGCTCAGTTCAGGGATTTCCTAGTAATTCCTGTGGTAGACTGGTGCTACATACTAAGTTCCATACGTGAGAGGGTAGCTGAACGCCTTGTCCAAAACCATCTTACTTCTGAGAGTTGAGCTCAGCCTCAGTCCCTCACAGTTCCACACTGCCTGCAGAGTGAGTTTCGCAGGTCTTCAGCAGAGACGTTTGCCAGAGGATTCTGAGACGCAGGGTAACAATGCAGACCTGGAGGGTATCCCCAGGTGCAGTCGACTGGTAATCTTGGAACCTCCTGACTCAGAATACTGCTACCTTCTCACTGCCATAGGAATGCAGCTAGTTGACAGCTGGCTTCAAGACATGCTTCCCTGTGAGAGCTGAGGACAGGGCAGAACCCTCCCGCATGCTGCCTGACTGTAGGAGTGGCTGCTAACATCCTAATCTTAGTGGCTGGGAGAGGCTGCGGGAAAAGCATGTGTGAGCACTGGGCCTGAACTCCCGTGTATCTGAGTTGAATACAGCGATTTCCAACGACTTTCCTCAACCAGAGTGTAGCTAGGTTCCAAATCCCATGTACGAGCGGGTAGCAGACATCTGCCTCCCATGCATACACACTTCTGAGAGTTGAGCTTATGGCCTGTACCTCCACAGCCAGCCTGCTGGTACCCTTGGCTTCTAAAAGGCCTAGGCTCGCTGTTTGACGGAAGTGCTGGGAGAGGTAATTGGAATCACCCGGCACACATGACTAGTGCCTCCAAGCTCAGTTCAGTGATTTCCTAGTAATTCCTGTGGTAGACTGGTGCTACATACTAAGTTCCATACGTGAGAGGGTAGCTGAACGCCTTGTCCAAAACCATCTTACTTCTGAGAGTTGAGCTCAGCCTCAGTCCCTCACAGTTCCACACTGCCTGCAGAGTGAGTTTCGCAGGTCTTCAGCAGAGACGTTTGCCAGAGGCTTCTGAGACGCAGGGTAACAATGCAGACCTGGAGGGTATCCCCAGGTGCAGTCGACTGATAATCTTGGAACCTCCTGACTCAGAGTACTGCTACCTTCTCACTGCCATAGGAATGCAGCTAGTTGACAGCTGGCTTCAAGACATGCTTCCCTGTGAGAGCTGAGGACAGGGCAGAACCCTCCCGCATGCTGCCTGACTGTAGGAGTAGCTGCTAACATCCTTATGTTAGTGGCTGGGAGAGGTTGCGGGAAAAGCATGTGTGAGCACTGGGCCTGAACTCCCGTGTATCTGAGTTGAATACAGCGATTTCCAACGGCTTTCCTCAACCAGAGTGTAGCTAGGTTCCAAATCCCATGTACGAGCGGGTAGCAGAATCTGCCTCCCATGCATACACACTTCTGAGAGTTGAGCTTATGGCCTGTACCTCCACATCCAGCCTGCTGGTACCCTTGGCTTCTAAAAGGCCTAGGCTCGCTGTTTGACGGAAGTGCTGGGAGAGGTAATTGGAATCTCCCGGCACACAAGACGAGTGCCTCCAAGCTCAATTCACGATTTCCCAGTAATTCTTGTGGTAGACAGGTGCTACATACTAAGTTCCATATGTGAGAATGTAGCTGAACGCCTTGTCCAAAAGCATCTTACTTCTGAGAGTTGAGACGACCCTCAGTCCCTCACACTTCCACACTGCCTGCAGAGTGAGTTTCACACGTCTTCACCAGAGACGATTGCCAGAGGATTCTGAACAAGTTAACAATGCAGAACTGGAGGGTATCTCCAGGTGCAGTAGAGTGGTAATCTTGGAACCTCCTGACTCAGAGTACTGCTACCTTCTCACTGCCATAGGAATGCAGCTAGTTGACAGCTGGCTTCAAGACATGCTTCCCTGTGAGAGCTGAGGACAGGGCAGAACCCTCCCGCATCCTGCCTGACTGTAGGAGTAGCTGCTAACATCCTTATGTTAGTGGCTGGGAGAGGTTGCGGGAAAAGCATGTGTGAGCACTGGGCCTGAACTCCCGTGTATCTGAGTTGAATACAGCGATTTCCAACGGCTTTCCTCAACCAGAGTGTAGCTAGGTTCTAAATCCCATGTACGAGCGGGTAGCAGACATCTGCCTCCCATGCATACACACTTCTGAGAGTTGAGCTTATGGCCTGTACCTCCACATCCAGCCTGCTGGTACCCTTGGCTTCTAAAAGGCCTAGGCTCGCTGTTTGACGGAAGTGCTGGGAGAGGTAATTGGAATCTCCCGGCACAGAAGACGAGTGCCTCCAAGCTCAATTCATGATTTCCCAGTAATTCTTGTGGTAGACAGGTGCTACATACTAATTTCCATATGTGAGAAGGTAGCTGAACGCCTTGTCCAAAAGCATCTTACTTCTGAGAGTTGAGCCCACCCTCAGTCCCTCACACTTCCACACTGCCTGCAGAGTGAGTTTCACACGTCTTCACCAGAGACGATTGCCAGAGGCTTCTGAGTACAAGTTAACAATGCAGACCTGGAGGGTATCTCCAGGTGCAGTAGAGTGCTAATCTGGGAACCTCCTGACTCAGAGTACTGCTACCTTCTCACTGCCATAGGAATGCAGCTAGTTGACAGCTGGCTTCAAGACATGCTTCCCTGTGAGAGCTGAGGACAGGGCAGAACCCTCCCGCATCCTGCCTGACTGTAGGAGTAGCTGCTAACATCCTTATGTTAGTGGCTGGGAGAGGTTGCGGGAAAAGCATGTGTGAGCACTGGGCCTGAACTCCCGTGTATCTGAGTTGAATACAGCGATTTCCAATGGCCTTCTTCAATCACAGTGTAGCTAGGTTCCAACTCCCATGTCCGAGTGGGTAGCAGACATCTGCCTCCCATGCATACACACTTCTGAGAGTTGAGCTTATGGCCTGTACCTCCACATCCAGCCTGCTGGTACCCTTGGCTTCTAAAAGGCCTAGGCTCGCTGTTTGACGGAAGTGCTGGGAGAGGTAATTGGAATCACCCGGCACACAAGACTAGTGCCTCCAAGCTCAGTTCAGCGATTTCCTAGTAATTCCTGTGGTAGACTGGTGCTACATACTAAGTTCCATACGTGAGAGGGTAGCTGAACGCCTTGTCCAAAACCATCTTACTTCTGAGAGTTGAGCTCAGCCTCAGTCCCTCACAGTTCCACACTGCCTGCAGAGTGAGTTTCGCAGGTCTTCAGCAGAGACGTTTGCCAGAGGCTTCTGAGACGCAGGGTAACAATGCAGACCTGGAGGGTATCCCCAGGTGCAGTCGACTGGTAATCTTGGAACCTCCTGACTCAGAATACTGCTACCTTCTCACTGCCATAGGAATGCAGCTAGTTGACAGCTAGCTGGCTTCAAGACATGCTTCCCTGTGAGAGCTGAGGACAGGGCAGAACCCTCCCGCATGCTGCCTGACTGTAGGAGTAGCTGCTAACATCCTAATGTTAGTGGCTGGGAGAGGTTGCGGGAAAAGCATGTGTGAGCACTGGGCCTGAACTCCCGTGTATCTGAGTTGAATACAGCGATTTCCAACGGCTTTCCTCAACCAGAGTGTAGCTAGGTTCCAAATCCCATGTACGAGCGGGTAGCAGACATCTGCCTCCCATGCATACACACTTCTGAGAGTTGAGCTTATGGCCTGTACCTCCACAGCCAGCCTGCTGGTACCCTTGGCTTCTAAAAGGCCTAGGCTCGCTGTTTGACGGAAGTGCTGGGAGAGGTAATTGGAATCTCCCGGCACACAAGACGAGTGCCTCCAAGCTCAATTCACGATTTCCCAGTAATTCTTGTGGTAGACAGGTGATACATACTAAGTTCCATATGTGAGAAGGTAGCTGAACGCCTTGTCCAAAAGCATCTTACTTCTGAGAGTTGAGCTCACCCTCAGTCCCTCACAGTTCCACACTGCCTGCAGAGTGAGTTTCACACGTCTTCACAAGAGACGATTGCCAGAGGCTTCTGAGTACAAGTTAACAATGCAGAACTGGAGGGTATCTCCAGGTGCAGTAGAGTGGTAATCTTGGAACCTCCTGACTCAGAGTACTGCTACCTTCTCACTGCCATAGGAATGCAGCTAGTTGACAGCTGGCTTCAAGACATGCTTCCCTGTGAGAGCTGAGGACAGGGCAGAACCCTCCCGCATCCTGCCTGACTGTAGGAGTAGCTGCTAACATCCTTATGTTAGTGGCTGGGAGAGGTTGCGGGAAAAGCATGTGTGAGCACTGGGCCTGAACTCCCGTGTATCTGAGTTGAATACAGCGATTTCCAATGGCCTTCTTCAATCACAGTGTAGCTAGGTTCCAACTCCCATGTCCGAGTGGGTAGCAGACATCTGCCTCCCATGCATACACACTTCTGAGAGTTGAGCTTATGGCCTGAACCTCCAAATCCAGCCTGCTCATACCCTTGGCTTCTGAAAGGCCTAGGCTCGCTGTTTGACGGAAGTGCTGGGAGAGGTAATTGGAATCACCCGGCACACAAGACTAGTGCCTCCAAGCTCAGTTCAGGGATTTCCTAGTAATTCCTGTGGTAGACTGGTGCTACATACTAAGTTCCATACGTGAGAGGGTAGCTGAACGCCTTGTCCAAAACCATCTTACTTCTGAGAGTTGAGCTCAGCCTCAGTCCCTCACAGTTCCACACTGCCTGCAGAGTGAGTTTCGCAGGTCTTCAGCAGAGACGTTTGCCAGAGGCTTCTGAGACGCAGGGTAACAATGCAGACCTGGAGGGTATCCCCAGGTGCAGTCGACTGGTAATCTTGGAACCTCCTGACTCAGAATACTGCTACCTTCTCACTGCCATAGGAATGCAGCTAGTTGACAGCTGGCTTCAAGACATGCTTCCCTGTGAGACCTGAGGACAGGGCAGAACTCTCCCGCATGCTGCCTGACTGTAGGAGTGGCTGCTAACATCCTAATCTTAGTGGCTGGCAGAGGCTGCGGGAAAAGCATGTGTGAGCACTGGGCCTGAACTCCCGTGTATCTGAGTTGAATACAGCGATTTCCAACGGCTTTCCTCAAACAGAGTGTAGCTAGGTTCCAAATCCCATGTACGAGCGGGTAGCAGACATCTGCCTCCCATGCATACACACTTCTGAGAGTTGAGCTTATGGCCTGTACCTCCACAGCCAGCCTGCTGGTACCCTTGGCTTCTAAAAGGCCTAGGCTCGCTGTTTGACGGAAGTGCTGGGAGAGGTAATTGGAATCACCCGGCACACATGACTAGTGCCTCCAAGCTCAGTTCAGTGATTTCCTAGTAATTCCTGTGGTAGACTGGTGCTACATACTAAGTTCCATACGTGAGAGGGTAGCTGAACGCCTTGTCCAAAACCATCTTACTTCTGAGAGTTGTGCTCAGCCTCAGTCCCTCACAGTTCCACACTGCCTGCAGAGTGAGTTTCGCAGGTCTTCAGCAGAGACGTTTGCCAGAGGCTTCTGAGACGCAGGGTAACAATGCAGACCTGGAGGGTATCCCCAGGTGCAGTCGACTGATAATCTTGGAACCTCCTGACTCAGAATACTGCTACCTTCTCACTGCCATAGGAATGCAGCTAGTTGACAGCTGGCTTCAAGACATGCTTCCCTGTGAGAGCTGAGGACAGGGCAGAACCCTCCCGCATGCTGCCTGACTGTAGGAGTAGCTGCTAACATCCTTATGTTAGTGGCTGGGAGAGGTTGCGGGAAAAGCATGTGTGAGCACTGGGCCTGAACTCCCGTGTATCTGAGTTGAATACAGCGATTTCCAACGGCTTTCCTCAACCAGAGTGTAGCTAGGTTCCAAATCCCATGTACGAGCGGGTAGCAGAATCTGCCTCCCATGCATACACACTTCTGAGAGTTGAGCTTATGGCCTGTACCTCCACATCCAGCCTGCTGGTACCCTTGGCTTCTAAAAGGCCTAGGCTCGCTGTTTGACGGATGTGCTGGGAGAGGTAATTGGAATCTCCCGGCACACAAGACGAGTGCCTCCAAGCTCAATTCACGATTTCCCAGTAATTCTTGTGGTAGACAGGTGCTACATACTAAGTTCCATATGTGAGAAGGTAGCTGAACGCCTTGTCCAAAAGCATCTTACTTCTGAGAGTTGAGACCACCCTCAGTCCCTCACACTTCCACACTGCCTGCAGAGTGAGTTTCACACGTCTTCACCAGAGACGATTGCCAGAGGCTTCTGAGTACAAGTTAACAATGCAGAACTGGAGGGTATCTCCAGGTGCAGTAGAGTGGTAATCTTGGAACCTCCTGACTCAGAGTACTGCTACCTTCTCACTGCCATAGGAATGCAGCTAGTTGACAGCTGGCTTCAAGACACGCTTCCCCGTGAGAGCTGAGGACAGGGCAGAACCCTCCCGCATCCTGCCTACTGTAGGAGTAGCTGCTAACATCCTTATGTTAGTGGCTGGGAGAGGTTGCGGGAAAAGCATGTGTGAGCACTGGGCCTGAACTCCCGTGTATCTGAGTTGAATACAGCGATTTCCAATGCCCTTCTTCAATCACAGTGTAGCTAGGTTCCAACTCCCATGTCTGAGTGGGTAGCAGACATCTGCCTCCCATGCATACACACTTCTGAGAGTTGAGCTTATGGCCTGTACCTCCACATCCAGCCTGCTGGTACCCTTGGCTTCTAAAAGGCCTAGGCTCGCTGTTTGACGGAAGTGCTGGGAGAGGTAATTGGAATCACCCGGCACACAAGACTAGTGCCTCCAAGCTCAGTTCAGCGATTTCCTAGTAATTCCTGTGGTAGACTGGTGCTACATACTAAGTTCCATACGTGAGAGGGTAGCTGAACGCCTTGTCCAAAACCATCTTACTTCTGAGAGTTGAGCTCAGCCTCAGTCCCTCACAGTTCCACACTGCCTGCAGAGTGAGTTTCGCAGGTCTTCAGCAGAGACGTTTGCCAGAGGCTTCTGAGACGCAGGGTAACAATGCAGACCTGGATGTTATCCCCAGGTGCAGTCGACTGGTAATCTTGGAACCTCCTGACTCAGAATACTGCTACCTTCTCACTGCCATAGGAATGCAGCTAGTTGACAGCTGGCTTCAAGACATGCTTCCCTGTGAGAGCTGAGGACAGGGCAGAACCCTCCCGCATGCTGCCTGACTGTAGGAGTAGCTGCTAACATCCTTATGTTAGTGGCTGGGAGAGGTTGCGGGAAAAGCATGTGTGAGCACTGGGCCTGAACTCCCGTGTATCTGAGTTGAATACAGCGATTTCCAACGGCTTTCCTCAACCAGAGTGTAGCTAGGTTCCAAATCCCATGTACGAGCGGGTAGCAGACATCTGCCTCCCATGCATACACACTTCTGAGAGTTGAGCTTATGGCCTGTACCTCCACAGCCAGCCTGCTGGTACCCTTGGCTTCTAAAAGGCCTAGGCTCGCTGTTTGACGGAATTGCTGGGAGAGGTAACTGGAATCTCCCGGCACACAAGACGAGTGCCTCCAAGCTCAATTCACGATTTCCCAGTAATTCTTGTGGTAGACAGGTACTACATACTAAGTTCCATATGTGAGAAGGTAGCTGAACGCCTTGTCCAAAAGCATCTTACTTCTGAGAGTTGAGCACACCCTCAGTCTCTCACACTTCCACACTGCCTGCAGAGTGAGTTTCACACGTCTTCACCAGAGACGATTGCCAGAGGCTTCTGAGTACAAGTTAACAATGCAGACCTGGAGGGTATCTCCAGGTGCAGTAGAGTGGTAATCTTGGAACCTCCTGACTCAGAGTACTGCTACCTTCTCACTGCCATAGGAATGCAGCTAGTTGACAGCTGGCTTCAAGACATGCTTCCCTGTGAGAGCTGAGGACAGGGCAGAACCCTCCCGCATCCTGCCTGACTGTAGGATTAGCTGCTAACATCCTAATGTTAGTGGCTGGGAGAGGTTGCGGGAAAAGCATGTGTGAGCACTGGGCCTGAACTCCCGTGTATCTGAGTTGAATACAGCGATTTCCAATGGCCTTCGTCAATCACAGTGTAGCTAGGTTCCAACTCCCATGTCCGAGTGGGTAGCAGACATCTGCCTCCCATGCATACACACTTCTGAGAGTTGAGCTTATGGCCTGTACCTCCACATCAAGCCTGCTGGTACCCTTGGCTTATAAAAGGCCTAGGCTCGCTGTTTGACGGAAGTGCTGGGAGAGGTAATTGGAATCACCCGGCACACACTACTAGTGCCTCCAAGCTCAGTTCAGCGATTTCCTAGTAATTCCTGTGGTAGACTGGTGCTACATACTAAGTTCCATACGTGAGAGGGTAGCTGAACGCCTTGTCCAAAACCATCTTACTTCTGAGAGTTGAGCTCAGCCTCAGTCTCTCACAGTTCCACACTGCCTGCAGAGTGAGTTTCGCAGGTCTTCAGCAGAGACGTTTGCCAGAGGCTTCTGAGACGCAGGGTAACAATCCAGACCTGGAGGGTATCCCCAGGTGCAGTCGACTGGTAATCTTGGAACCTCCTGACTCAGAATACTGCTACCTTCTCACTGCCATAGGAATGCAGCTAGTTGACAGCTGGCTTCAAGACATGCTTCCCTGTGAGAGCTGAGGACAGGGCAGAACCCTCCCGCATGCTGCCTGACTGTAGGAGTAGCTGCTAACATCCTTATGTTAGTGCCTGGGAGAGGTTGCGGGAAAAGCATGTGTGAGCACTGGGCCTGAACTCCCGTGTATCTGAGTTGAATACAGCGATTTCCAACGGCTTTCCTCAACCAGAGTGTAGCTAGGTTCCAAATCCCATGTACGAGCGGGTAGCAGGCATCTGCCTCCCATGGATACACACTTCTGAGAGTTGAGCTTATGGCCTGTACCTCGACAGCCAGCCTGCTGGTACCCTTGGCTTCTAAAAGGCCTAGGCTCGCTGTTTGACGGAAGTGCTGGGAGAGGTAATTGGAATCTCCCGGCACACAAGACGAGTGCCTCCAAGCTCAATTCACGATTTCCCAGTAATTCTTGTGGTAGACAGGTGATACATACTAAGTTCCATATGTGAGAAGGTAGCTGAACGCCTTGTCCAAAAGCATCTTACTTCTGAGAGTTGAGCTCACCCTCAGTCCCTCACAGTTCCACACTGCCTGCAGAGTGAGTTTCACACGTCTTCACAAGAGACGATTGCCAGAGGCTTCTGAGTACAAGTTAACAATGCAGAACTGGAGGGTATCTCCAGGTGCAGTAGAGTGGTAATCTTGGAACCTCCTGACTCAGAGTACTGCTACCTTCTCACTGCCATAGGAATGCAGCTAGTTGACAGCTGGCTTCAAGACATGCTTCCCTGTGAGAGCTGAGGACAGGGCAGAACCCTCCCGCATCCTGCCTGACTGTAGGAGTAGCTGCTAACATCCTAATGTTAGTGGCTGGGAGAGGTTGCGGGAAAAGCATGTGTGAGCACTGGGCCTTAACTCCCGTGTATCTGAGTTGAATACAGCGATTTCCAATGGCCTTATTCAATCACAGTGTAGCTAGGTTCCAACTCCCATGTCCGAGTGGGTAGCAGACATCTGCCTCCCATGCATACACACTTCTGAGAGTTGAGCTTATGGCCTGTACCTCCACAGCCAGCCTGCTGGTACCCTTGGCTTCTAAAAGGCCTAGGCTCGCTGTTTGACGGAATTGCTGGGAGAGGTAACTGGAATCTCCCGGCACACAAGACGAGTGCCTCCAAGCTCAATTCACGATTTCCCAGTAATTCTTGTGGTAGACAGGTACTACATACTAAGTTCCATATGTGAGAAGGTAGCTGAACGCCTTGTCCAAAAGCATCTTACTTCTGAGAGTTGAGCACACCCTCAGTCTCTCACACTTCCACACTGCCTGCAGAGTGAGTTTCACACGTCTTCACCAGAGACGATTGCCAGAGGCTTCTGAGTACAAGTTAACAATGCAGACCTGGAGGGTATCTCCAGGTGCAGTAGAGTGGTAATCTTGGAACCTCCTGACTCAGAGTACTGCTACCTTCTCACTGCCATAGGAATGCAGCTAGTTGACAGCTGGCTTCAAGACATGCTTCCCTGTGAGAGCTGAGGACAGGGCAGAACCCTCCCGCATCCTGCCTGACTGTAGGATTAGCTGCTAACATCCTAATGTTAGTGGCTGGGAGAGGTTGCGGGAAAAGCATGTGTGAGCACTGGGCCTGAACTCCCGTGTATCTGAGTTGAATACAGCGATTTCCAATGGCCTTCGTCAATCACAGTGTAGCTAGGTTCCAACTCCCATGTCCGAGTGGGTAGCAGACATCTGCCTCCCATGCATACACACTTCTGAGAGTTGAGCTTATGGCCTGTACCTCCACATCAAGCCTGCTGGTACCCTTGGCTTCTAAAAGGCCTAGGCTCGCTGTTTGACGGAAGTGCTGGGAGAGGTAATTGGAATCACCCGGCACACACTACTAGTGCCTCCAAGCTCAGTTCAGCGATTTCCTAGTAATTCCTGTGGTAGACTGGTGCTACATACTAAGTTCCATACGTGAGAGGGTAGCTGAACGCCTTGTCCAAAACCATCTTACTTCTGAGAGTTGAGCTCAGCCTCAGTCTCTCACAGTTCCACACTGCCTGCAGAGTGAGTTTCGCAGGTCTTCAGCAGAGACGTTTGCCAGAGGCTTCTGAGACGCAGGGTAACAATCCAGACCTGGAGGGTATCCCCAGGTGCAGTCGACTGGTAATCTTGGAACCTCCTGACTCAGAGTACTGCTACCTTCTCACTGCCATAGGAATGCAGCTAGTTGACAGCTGGCTTCAAGACATGCTTCCCTGTGAGAGCTGAGGACAGGGCAGAACCCTCCCGCATCCTGCCTGACTGTAGGAGTAGCTGCTAACATCCTAATGTTAGTGGCTGGGAGAGGTTGCGGGAAAAGCATGTGTGAGCACTGGGCCTGAACTCCCGTGTATCTGAGTTGAATACAGCGATTTCCAATGGCCTTCTTCAATCACAGTGTAGCTAGGTTCCAACTCCCATGTCCGAGTGGGTAACAGACATCTGCCTCCCATGCATACACACTTCTGAGAGTTGAGCTTATGGCCTGTACCTCCACAGCCAGCCTGCTGGTACCCTTGGCTTCTAAAAGGCCTAGGCTCTCTGTTTGACGGAAGTGCTGGGAGAGGTAATTGGAATCACGCGGCACACAAGACTAGTGCCTCCAAGCTCAGTTCAGCGATTTCCTAGTAATTCCTGTGGTAGACTGGTGCTACATACTAAGTTCCATATGTGAGAGGGTAGCTGAACGCCTTGTCCAAAACCATCTTACTTCTGAGAGTTGAGCTCAGCCTCAGTCCCTCACAGTTCCACACTGCCTGCAGAGTGAGTTTCGCAGGTCTTCAGCAGAGACGTTTGCCAGAGGCTTCTGAGACGCAGGGTAACAATGCAGACCTGGAGGGTATCCCCAGGTGCAGTCGATTAGTAATCTTGGAACCTCCTGACTCAGAATACTGCTACCTTCTCACTGCCATAGGAATGTATCTAGTTGACAGCTGGCTTCAAGACATGCTTCCCTCTGAGAGCTGAGGACAGGGCAGAACCCTCCCGCATGCTGCCTGACTGTAGAAGTAGCTGCTAACATCCTTATGTTAGTGGCTGGGAGAGGTTGCGGGAAAAGCATGTGTGAGCACTGGGCCTGAACTCCCGTGTATCTGAGTTGAATAAGGCGATATCCAACGGCTTTCCTCAACCAGAGTGTAGCTAGATTCCAAATCCCATGTACCAGCGGGTACCAGACATCTGCCTCCCATGCATACACACTTCTGAGAGTTGAGCTTATGGCCTGTACCTCCACATCCAGCCTGCTGGTACCCTTGGCCTCTAAAAGGCCTAGGCTCGCTGTTTGACGGAAGTGCTGGGAGAGGTAATTGGAATCTCCCAGCACACAAGACGAGTGCCTCCAAGCTCAATTCACGATTTCCTAGTAATTCTTGTGGTAGAGAGGTGCTACATACTAAGTTCCAAATGTGAGAAGGTAGCTGAACGCCTTGTCCAAAAGCATCTTACTTCTCAGATTTGAGCACACCCTCAGTCCCTCACAATTCCACACTGCCTGCAGAGTGAGTTTCGCAGGTCTTCAGCAGAGACGATTGCCAGAGGCTTCTGAGTACAAGTTAAGAATGCAGACCTGGAGGGTATCTCCAGGTGCAGTAGAGTGGTAATCTTGGAACCTCCTGACTCAGAGTACTGCTACCTTCTCACTGCCATAGGAATGCAGCTAGTTGACAGCTGGCTTCAAGACATGCTTCCCTGTGAGAGCTGAGGACAGGGCAGAACCCTCCCGCATCCTGCCTGACTGTAGGAGTAGCTGCTAACATCCTTATGTTAGTGGCTGGGAGAGGTTGCGGAAAAAGCATGTGTGAGCACTGGGCCTGAACTCCCGTGTATCTGAGTTGAATACAGCGATTTCCAATGGCCTTCTTCAATCACAGTGTAGCTAGGTTCCAACTCCCATGTCCGAGTGGGTAGCAGACATCTGCCTCCCATGCATACACACTTCTGAGAGTTGAGCTTATGGCCTGTACCTCCACATCCAGCCTGCTCGTACCCTTGGCTTCTAAAAGGCCTAGGCTCGCTGTTTGACGGAAGTGCTGGGAGAGGTAATTGTAATCACCCGGCACACAAGACTAGTGCCTCCAAGCTCAGTTTAGCGATTTCCTAGTAATTCCTGTGGTAGACTGGTGCTACATACTAAGTTCCATACGTGAGAGGGTAGCTGAACGCCTTGTCCAAAACCATCTTACTTCTGAGAGTTGAGCTCAGCTTCAGTCCCTCACAGTTCCACACTTCCTGCAGAGTGAGTTTCGCAGGTCTTCATCAGAGACGTTTGCCAGAGGCTTCTGAGACGCAGGGTAACAATGCAGACCTGGAGGGTATCCCCAGGTGCAGTCGACTGGTAATCTTGGAACCTCCTGACTCAGAATACTGCTACCTTCTCACTGCCATAGGAATGCAGCTAGTTGACAGCTGGCTTCAAGACATTCTTCCCTGTGAGAGCTTAGGACAGGGCAGAACCCTCCCGCATCCTGCCTGACTGTAGGAGTAGCTGCTAACATCCTTATGTTAGTGGCTGGGAGAGGTTGCGGGAAAAGCATGTGTGAGCACTGGGCCTGAACTCCCGTGTATCTGAGTTGAATACAGCGATTTCCAACGGCTTTCCTCAACCAGAGTGTAGCTAGGTTCCAATTCCCATGTACGAGCGGGTAGCAGACATCTGCCTCCCATGCATACACACTTCTGAGAGTTGAGCTTATGGCCTGTACCTCCACATCCAGCCTGCTGGTACCCTTGGCTTCTAAAAGGCCTAGGCTCGCTGTTTGACGGAAGTGCTGGGAGAGGTAATTGGAATCTCCCGGCACACAAGACGAGTGCCTCCAAGCTCAATTCACGATTTCCCAGTAATTCTTGTGGTAGACAGGTGCTACATACTAAGTTCCATATGTGAGAAGGTAGCTGAACGCCTTCTCCAAAAGCATCTTACTTCTGAGAGTTGAGCCCACCCTCAGTCCCTCACACTTCCACACTGCCTGCAGAGTGAGTTTCACACGTCTTCACCAGAGACGATTGCCAGAGGCTTCTGAGTACAAGTTAACAATGCAGAACTGGAGGGTATCTCCAGGTGCAGTAGAGTGGTAATCTTGGAACCTCCTGACTCAGAGTACTGCTACCTTCTCACTGCCATAGGAATGCAGCTAGTTGACAGCTGGCTTCAAGACATGCTTCCCTGTGAGAGCTGAGGACAGGGCAGAACCCTCCCGCATCCTGCCTGACTGTAGGAGTAGCTGCTAACATCCTTATGTTAGTGGCTGGGAGAGGTTGCGGGAAAAGCATGTGTGAGCACTGGGCCTGAACTCCCGTGTATCTGAGTTGAATACAGCGATTTCCAATGGCCTTCTTCAATCACAGTGTAGCTAGGTTCCAACTCCCATGTCCGAGTGGGTAGCAGACATCTGCCTCCCATGCATACACACTTCTGAGAGTTGAGCTTATGGCCTGTACCTCCACATCCAGCCTGCTGGTACCCTTGGCTTCTAAAAGGCCTAGGCTCGCTGTTTGACGGAAGTGCTGGGAGAGGTATTTGGAATCACCCGGCACACAAGACTAGTGCCTCCAAGCTCAGTTCAGCGATTTCCTAGTAATTCCTGTGGTAGACTGGTGCTACATACTAAGTTCCATACGTGAGAGGGTAGCTGAACGCCTTGTCCAAAACCATCTTACTTCTGGAGTTAAGCTCAGCCTCAGTCCCTCACAGTTCCACACTGCCTGCAGAGTGAGTTTCGCAGGTCTTCAGCAGAGACGTTTGCCATAGGCTTCTGAGACGCAGGGTAACAATGCAGACCTGGAGGGTATCCCCAGGTGCAGTCGACTGGTAATCTTGGAACCTCCTGACTCAGAATACTGCTACCTTCTCACTGCCATAGGAATGCAGCTAGTTGACAGCTGGCTTCAAGACATGCTTCCCTGTGAGAGCTTAGGACAGGGCAGAACCCTCCCGCATGCTGCCTGACTGTAGGAGTAGCTGCTAACATCCTAATGTTAGTGGCTGGGAGAGGCTGCGGGAAAAGCATGTGTGAGCACTGGGCCTGAACTCCCGTGTATCTGAGTTGAATACAGCGATTTCCAACGGCTTTCCTCAACCAGAGTGTAGCTAGGTTCCAAATCCCATGTACGAGCGGGTAGCAGACATCTGCCTCCCATGCATACACACTTCTGAGAGTTGAGCTTATGGCCTGTACCTCCACAGCCAGCCTGCTGGTACCCTTGGCTTCTAAAAGGCCTAGGCTCGCTGTTTGATGGAAGTGCTGGGAGAGGTAATTGGAATCACCCGGCACACAAGACTAGTGCCTCCAAGCTCAGTTCAGTGATTTCCTAGTAATTCCTGTGGTAGACTGGTGCTACATACTAAGTTCCATACGTGAGAGGGTAGCTGAACGCCTTGTCCAAAACCATCTTACTTCTGAGAGTTGAGCTCAGCCTCAGTCCCTCACAGTTCCACACTGCCTGCAGAGTGAGTTTCGCAGGTCTTCAGCAGAGACGTTTGCCAGAGGCTTCTGAGACGCAGGGTAACAATGCAGACCTGGAGGGTATCCCCAGGTGCAGTCGACTGATAATCTTGGAACCTCCTGACTCAGAATACTGCTACCTTCTCACTGCCATAGGAATGCAGCTAGTTGACAGCTGGCTTCAAGACATGCTTCCCTGTGAGAGCTGAGGACAGGGCAGAACCCTCCCGCATGCTGCCTGACTGTAGGAGTAGCTGCTAACATCCTTATGTTAGTGGCTGGGAGAGGTTGCGGGAAAAGCATGTGTGAGCACTGGGCCTGAACTCCCGTGTATCTGAGTTGAATACAGCGATTTCCAACGGCTTTCCTCAACCAGAGTGTAGCTAGGTTCCAAATCCCATGTACGAGCGGGTAGCAGACATCTGCCTCCCATGCATACACACTTCTGAGAGTTGAGCTTATGGCCTGTACCTCCACATCCAGCCTGCTGGTACCCTTGGCTTCTAAAAGGCCTAGGCTCGCTGTTTGACGGAAGTGCTGGGAGAGGTAATTGAAATCTCCCGGCACACAAGACGAGTGCCTCCAAGCTCAATTCACGATTTCCCAGTAATTCTTGTGGTAGACAGGTGATACATACTAAGTTCCAAATGTGAGAAGGTAGCTGAACGCCTTGTCCAAAAGCATCTTACTTCTGAGATTTGAGCACACCCTCAGTCCCTCACACTTCCACACTGCCTGCAGAGTGAGTTTCACACGTCTTCACCAGAGACAATTGCCAGAGGCTTCTGAGTACAAGTTAACAATGCAGACCTGGAGGGTATCTCCAGGTGCAGTAGAATGGTAATCTTGGAACCTCCTGACTCAGAGTACTGCTACCTTCTCACTGCCATAGGAATTCAGCTAGTTGACAGCTGGCTTCAAGACATGCTTCCCTGTGAGAGCTGAGGACAGGGCAGAACCCTCCCGCATGCTGCCTGACTGTAGGAGTAGCTGCTAACATCCTTATGTTAGTGGCTGGGAGAGGTTGCGGGAAAAGCATGTGTGAGCACTGGGCCTGAACACCCGTGTATCTGAGTTGAATACAGCGATTTCCAATGGCCTTCTTCAATCACAGTGTAGCTAGGTTCCAACTCCCATGTCCGAGTGGGTAGCAGACATCTGCCTCCCATGCATACACACTTCTGAGAGTTGAGCTTATGGCCTGTACCTCCACATCCAGCCTGCTCGTACCCTGGCTTCTAAAAGGCCTAGGCTCGCTGTTTGACGGAAGTGCTGGGAGAGGTAATTGGAATCACCCGGCACACAAGACTAGTTCCTCCAAGCTCAGTTCAGCAATTTCCTAGTAATTCCTGTGGTAGAGTGGTGCTACATACTAAGTTCCATACGTGAGAGGGTAGCTGAACGCCTTGTCCAAAACCATCTTACTTCTGAGAGTTGAGCTCAGCCTCAGTCCCTCACAGTTCCACACTGCCTGCAGAGTGAGTTTCGCAGGTCTTCAGCAGAGACGTTTGCCAGAGGCTTCTGAGACGCAGGGTAACAATGCAGACCTGGAGGGTATCCCCAGGTGCAGTCGACTGGTAATCTTGGAACCTCCTGACTCAGAATACTGCTACCTTCTCACTGCCATAGGAATGCAGCTAGTTGACAGCTGGCTTCAAGACATGCTTCCCTGTGAGAGCTGAGGACAGGGCAGAACCCTCCCGCATGCTGCCTGACTGTAGGAGTAGCTGCTAACATCCTTATGTTAGTGGCTGGGAGATGCTGCGGGAAAAGCATGTGTGAGCACTGGGCCTGAACTCCCGGGTATCTGAGTTGAATACAGCGATTTCCAACGGCTTTCCTCAACCAGAGTGTAGCTAGGTTCCAAATCCCATGTACGAGCGGGTAGCAGACATCTGCCTCCCATGCATACACACTTCTGAGAGTTGAGCTTATGGCCTGTACCTCCACATCCAGCGTGCTGGTACCCTTGGCTTCTAAAAGGCCTAGGCTCGCTGTTTGACGGAAGTGCTGGGAGAGGTAATTGGAATCTCCCGGCACACAAGACGAGTGCCTCCAAGCTCAATTCACGATTTCCCAGTAATTCTTGTGGTAGACAGGTGCTACATACTAAGTTCCATATGTGAGATGGTAGCTGAACGCCTTGTCCAAAAGCATCTTACTTCTGAGAGTTGAGCCCACCCTCAGTCCCTCACACTTCCACACTGCCTGCAGAGTGAGTTTCACACGTCTTCACCAGAGACGATTGCCAGAGGCTTCTGAGTACAAGTTAACAATGCAGACCTGGAGGGTATCTCCAGGTGCAGTAGAGTGGTAATCTTGGAACCTCCTGACTCAGAGTACTGCTACCTTCTCACTGCCATAGGAATTCAGCTAGTTGACAGCTGGCTTCAAGACATGCTTCCCTGTGAGAGCTGAGGACAGGGCAGAACCCTCCCGCATGCTGCCTGACTGTAGGAGTAGCTGCTAACATCCTTATGTTAGTGGCTGGGAGAGGTTGCGGGAAAAGCATGTGTGAGCACTGGGCCTGAACTCCCGTGTATCTGAGTTGAATACAGCGATTTCCAATGGCCTTCTTCAATCACAGTGTAGCTAGGTTCCAACTCCCATGTCCGAGTGGGTAGCAGACATCTGCCTCCCATGCATACACACTTCTGAGAGTTGAGCTTATGGCCTGTACCTCCACATCCAGCCTGCTCGTACCCCTGGCTTCTAAAAGGCCTAGGCTCGCTGTTTGACGGAAGTGCTGGGAGAGGTAATTGGAATCACCCGGCACACAAGACTAGTGCCTCCAAGCTCAGTTCAGCAATTTCCTAGTAATTCCTGTGGTAGACTGGTGCTACATACTAAGTACCATACGTGAGAGGGTAGCTGAACGCCTTGTCCAAAACCATCTTACTTCTGAGAGTTGAGCTCAGCCTCAGTCCCTCACAGTTCCACACTGCCTGCAGAGTGAGTTTCGCAGGTCTTCATCAGAGACGTTTGCCAGAGGCTTCTGAGACGCAGGGTAACAATGCAGACCTGGAGGGTATCCCCAGGTGCAGTCGACTGGTAATCTTGGAACCTCCTGACTCAGAATACTGCTACCTCCTCACTGCCATAGGAATGCAGCTAGTTGACAGCTGGCTTCAAGACATGCTTCCCTGTGAGAGCTGAGGACAGGGCAGAACCCTCCCGCATGCTGCCTGACTGTAGGAGTAGCTGCTAACATCCTTATGTTAGTGGCTGGGAGATGCTGCGGGAAAAGCATGTGTGAGCACTGGGCCTGAACTCCCGGGTATCTGAGTTGAATACAGCGATTTCCAACGGCTTTCCTCAACCAGAGTGTAGCTAGGTTCCAAATCCCATGTACGAGCGGGTAGCAGACATCTGCCTCCCATGCATACACACTTCTGAGAGTTGAGCTTATGGCCTGTACCTCCACAGCCAGCCTACTGGTACCCTTGGCTTCTAAAAGGCCTAGGCTCGCTGTTTGACGGAAGTGCTGGGAGAGGTAATTGGAATCACCCGGCACACAAGACTAGTGCCTCCAAGCTCAGTTCAGTGATTTCCTAGTAATTCCTGTGGTAGACTGGTGCTACATACTAAGTTCCATACGTGAGAGGGTAGCTGAACGCCTTGTCCAAAACCATCTTACTTCTGAGAGTTGAGCTCAGCCTCAGTCCCTCACAGTTCCACACTGCCTGCAGAGTGAGTTTCGCAGGTCTTCAGCAGAGACGTTTGCCAGAGGCTTCTGAGACGCAGGGTAACAATGCAGACCTGGAGGGTATCCCCAGGTGCAGTCGACTGATAATCTTGGAACCTCCTGACTCAGAATACTGTTACCTTCTCACTGCCATAGGAATGCAGCTAGTTGACAGCTGGCTTCAAGACATGCTTCCCTGTGAGAGCTGAGGACAGGGCAGAACCCTCCCGCATCCTGCCTGACTGTAGGAGTAGCTGCTAACATCCTTATGTTAGTGGCTGGGAGAGGTTGCGGGAAAAGCATGTGTGAGCACTGGGCCTGAACTCCCGTGTATCTGAGTTGAATACAGAGATTTCCAATGGCCTTCTTCAATCACAGTGTAGCTAGGTTCCAACTCCCATGTCCGAGTGGGTAGCAGACATCTGCCTCCCATGCATACACACTTCTGAGAGTTGAGCTTATGGCCTGTACCTCCACATCCAGCCTGCTGGTACCCTTGGCTTCTAAAAGGCCTAGGCTCGCTGTTTGACGGAAGTGCTGGGAGAGGTAATTGGAATCACCCGGCACACAAGACTAGTGCCTCCAAGCTCAGTTCAGCGATTTCCTAGTAATTCCTGTGGTAGACTGGTGCTACATACTAAGTTCCATACGTGAGAGGGTAGCTGAACGCCTTGTCCAAAACCATCTTACTTCTGAGAGTTGAGCTCAGCCTCAGTCCCTCACAGTTCCACACTGCCTGCAGAGTGAGTTTCGCAGGTCTTCAGCAGAGACGTTTGCCAGAGGCTTCTGAGACGCAGGGTAACAATGCAGACCTGGAGGGTATCCCCAGGTGCAGTCGACTGGTAATCTTGGAACCTCCTGACTCAGAATACTGCTACCTTCTCACTGCCATAGGAATGCAGCTAGTTGACAGCTGGCTTCAAGACATGCTTCTCTGTGAGAGCTTAGGACAGGGCAGAACATTCCCGCATGCTGCCTGACTGTAGGAGTAGCTGCTAACATCCTAATGTTAGTGGCTGGGAGAGGCTGCGGGAAAAGCATGTGTGAGCACTGGGCCTGAACTCCCGTGTATCTGAGTTGAATACAGCGATTTCCAACGGCTTTCCTCAACCAGAGTGTAGCTAGGTTCCAAATCCCATGTACGAGCAGGTAGCAGACATCTGCCTCCCATGCATACACACTTCTGAGAGTTGAGCTTATGGCCTGTACCTCCACAGGCAGCCTGCTGGTACCCTTGGCTTCTAAAAGGCCTAGGCTCGCTGTTTGACGGAAGTGCTGGGAGAGGTAATTGGAATCACCCGGCACACAAGACTAGTGCCTCCAAGCTCAGTTCAGCGATTTCCTAGTAATTCCTGTGGTAGACTGGTGCTACATACTAAGTTCCATACGTGAGAGGGTAGCTGAACGCCTTGTCCAAAACCATCTTACTTCTGAGAGTTGAGCTCAGCCTCAGTCCCTCACAGTTCCACACTGCCTGCAGAGTGAGTTTCGCAGGTCTTCAGCAGAGACGTTTGCCAGAGGCTTCTGAGACGCAGGGTAACAATGCAGACCTGGAGGGTATCCCCAGGTGCAGTCGACTGGTAATCTTGGAACCTCCTGACTCAGAATACTGCTACCTTCTCACTGCCATAGGAATGCAGCTAGTTGACAGCTGGCTTCAAGACATGCTTCCCTGTGAGAGCTGAGGACAGGGCAGAACCTTCCCGAATGCTGCCTGACTGTAGGAGTAGCTGCTAACATCCTTATGTTAGTGGCTGGGAGATGTTGCGGGAAAAGCATGTGTGAGCACTGGGCCTGAACTCCCGTGTATCTGAGTTGAATACAGCGATTTCCAACGGCTTTCCTCAACCAGAGTGTAGCTAGGTTCCAAATCCCATGTACGAGCGGGTAGCAGACATCTGCCTCCCATGCATACACACTTCTGAGAGTTGAGCTTATGGCCTGTACCTCCACATCCAGCCTGCTGGTACCCTTGGCTTCTAAAAGGCCTAGGCTCGCTGTTTGACGGAAGTGCTGGGAGAGGTAATTGGAATCTCCCGGCACACAAGACGAGTGCCTCCAAGCTCAATTCACGATTTCCCAGTAATTCTTGTGGTAGACAGTTGCTACATACTAAGTTCCATATGTGAGATGGTAGCTGAACGCCTTGTCCAAAAGCATCTTACTTCTGAGAGTTGAGCCCACCCTCAGTCCCTCACACTTCCACACTGCCTGCAGAGTGAGTTTCACACATCTTCACCAGAGACGATTGCCAGAGGCTTCTGAGTACAAGTTAACAATGCAGACCTGGAGGGTATCTCCAGGTGCAGTAGAGTGGTAATCTTGGAACCTCCTGACTCAGAGTACTGCTACCTTCTCACTGCCATAGGAATGCAGCTAGTTGACAGCTGGCTTCAAGACATGCTTCCCTGTGAGAGCTAAGGACAGGGCAGAACCCTCCCGCATCCTGCCTGACTGTAGGAGTAGCTGCTAACATCCTAATGTTAGTGGCTGGGAGAGGTTGCGGGAAAAGCATGTGTGAGCACTGGGCCTGAACTCCCGTGTATCTGAGTTGAATACAGCGATTTCCAATGGCCTTCGTCAATCACAGTGTAGCTAGGTTCCAACTCCCATGTCCGAGTGGGTAGCAGACATCTGCCTCCCATGGATACACACTTCTGAGAGTTGAGCTTATGGACTGTACCTCCACATCCAGCATGCTGGTACCCTTGGCTTCTAAAAGGCCTAGGCTCGCTGTTTGACGGAAGTGCTGGGAGAGGTAATTGGAATCACCCGGCACACAAGACTAGTGCCTCCAAGCTCAGTTCAGCGATTTCCTAGTAATTCCTGTGGTAGACTGGTGCTACATACTAATTTCCATACGTGAGAGGGTAGCTGAACGCCTTGTCCAAAACCATCTTACTTCTGAGAGTTGAGCTCAGCCTCAGTCCCTCACAGTTCCACACTGCCTGCAGAGTGAGTTTCGCAGGTCTTCAGCAGAGACGTTTGCCAGAGGCTTCTGAGACGCAGGGTAACAATGCAGACCTGGAGGGTATCCCCAGGTGCAGTCGACTGGTAATCTTGGAACCTCCTGACTCAGAATACTGCTACCTTCTCACTGCCATAGGAATGCAGCTAGTTGACAGCTGGCTTCAAGACATGCTTCCCTGTGAGAGCTGAGGACAGGGCAGAACCCTCCCGCATGCTGCCTGACTGTAGGAGTAGCTGCTAACATCCTTATGTTAGTGGCTGGGAGATGCTGCGGGAAAAGCATGTGTGAGCACTGGGCCTGAACTCCCGGGTATCTGAGTTGAATACAGCGATTTCCAACGGCTTTCCTCAACCAGAGTGTAGCTAGGTTCCAAATCCCATGTACGAGCGGGTAGCAGACATCTGCCTCCCATGCATACACACTTCTGAGAGTTGAGCTTATGGCCTGTACCTCCACATCCAGCCTGCTGGTACCCTTGGCTTCTAAAAGGCCTAGGCTCGCTGTTTGACGGAAGTGCTGGGAGAGGTAATTGGAATCTCCCGGCACACAAGACGAGTGCCTCCAAGCTCAATTCACGATTTCCCAGTAATTCTTGTGGTAGACAGCTGCTACATACTAAGTTCCATATGTGAGAAGGTAGCTGAACGCCTTGTCCAAAAGCATCTTACTTCTGAGAGTTGAGCACACCCTCAGTCCCTCACACTTCCACACTGCCTGCAGAGTGAGTTTCACACGTCTTCACCAGAGACGATTGCCAGAGGCTTCTGAGTACAAGTTAACAATGCAGACCTGGAGGGTATCTCCAGGTGCAGTAGAGTGGTAATCTTGGAACCTCCTGACTCAGAGTACTGCTACCTTCTCACTGCCATAGGAATGCAGCTAGTTGACAGCTGGCTTCAAGACATGCTTCCCTGTGAGAGCTGAGGACAGGGCAGAACCCTCCCGCGTCCTGCCTGACTGTAGGATTAGCTGCTAACATCCTAATGTTAGTGGCTGGGAGAGGTTGCGGGAAAAGCATGTGTGAGCACTGGGCCTGAACTCCCGTGTATCTGAGTTGAATACAGCGATTTCCAATGGCCTTCGTCAATCACAGTGTAGCTAGGTTCCAACTCCCATGTCCGAGTGGGTAGCAGACATCTGCCTCCCATGCATACACACTTCTGAGAGTTGAGCTTATGGCCTGTACCTCCACATCAAGCCTGCTGGTACCCTTGGCTTCTAAAAGGCCTAGGCTCGCTGTTTGACGGAAGTGCTGGGAGAGGTAATTGGAATCACCCAGCACACAAGACTAGTGCCTCCAAGCTCAGTTCAGCGATTTCCTAGTAATTCCTGTGGTAGACTGGTGCTACATACTAAGTTCCATACGTGAGAGGTTAGCTGAACGCCTTGTCCAAAACCATCTTACTTCTGAGAGTTGAGCTCAGCCTCAGTCCCTCACAGTTCCACACTGCCTGCAGAGTGAGTTTCGCAGGTCTTCAGCAGAGACGTTTGCCAGAGGCTTCTGAGACGCAGGGTAACAATGCAGACCTGGAGGGTATCCCCAGGTGCAGTCGACTGGTAATCTTGGAACCTCCTGACTCAGAATACTGCTACCTTCTCACTGCCATAGGAATGCAGCTAGTTGACAGCTGGCTTCAAGACATGCTTCCCTGTGAGACCTGAGGACAGGGCAGAACCTTCCCGCATGCTGCCTGACTGTAGGAGTAGCTGCTAACATCCTTATGTTAGTGGCTGGGAGAGGTTGCGGGAAAAGCATGTGTGAGCACTGGGCCTGAACTCCCGTGTATCTGAGTTGAATACAGCGATTTCCAACGGCTTTCCTCAACCAGAGTGTAGCTAGGTTCCAAATCCCATGTACGAGCGGGTAGCAGACATCTGCCTCCCATGCATACACACTTCTGAGAGTTGAGCTTATGGCCTGTACCTCCACATCCAGCCTGCTGGTACCCTTGGCTTCTAAAAGGCCTAGGCTCGCTGTTTGACGGAAGTGCTGGGAGAGGTAATTGGAATCTCCCGGCACACAAGACGAGTGCCTCCAAGCTCAATTCACGATTTCCCAGTAATTCTTGTGGTAGACAGGTGCTACATACTAAGTTCCATATGTGAGATGGTAGCTGAACGCCTTGTCCAAAAGCATCTTACTTCTGAGAGTTGAGCCCACCCTCAGTCCCTCACACTTCCACACTGCCTGCAGAGTGAGTTTCACACGTCTTCACCAGAGACGATTGCCAGAGGCTTCTGAGTACAAGTTAACAATGCAGACCTGGAGGGTATCTCCAGGTGCAGTAGAGTGGTAATCTTGGAACCTCCTGACTCAGAGTACTGCTACCTTCTCACTGCCATAGGAATGCAGCTAGTTGACAGCTGGCTTCAAGACATGCTTCCCTGTGAGAGCTAAGGACAGGGCAGAACCCTCCCGCATCCTGCCTGACTGTAGGAGTAGCTGCTAACATCCTAATGTTAGTGGCTGGGAGAGGTTGCGGGAAAAGCATGTGTGAGCACTGGGCCTGAACTCCCGTGTATCTGAGTTGAATACAGCGATTTCCAATGGCCTTCGTCAATCACAGTGTAGCTAGGTTCCAACTCCCATGTCCGAGTGGGTAGCAGACATCTGCCTCCCATGGATACACACTTCTGAGAGTTGAGCTTATGGACTGTACCTCCACATCCAGCATGCTGGTACCCTTGGCTTCTAAAAGGCCTAGGCTCGCTGTTTGACGGAAGTGCTGGGAGAGGTAATTGGAATCACCCGGCACACAAGACTAGTGCCTCCAAGCTCAGTTCAGCGATTTCCTAGTAATTCCTGTGGTAGACTGGTGCTACATACTAATTTCCATACGTGAGAGGGTAGCTGAACGCCTTGTCCAAAACCATCTTACTTCTGAGAGTTGAGCTCAGCCTCAGTCCCTCACAGTTCCACACTGCCTGCAGAGTGAGTTTCGCAGGTCTTCAGCAGAGACGTTTGCCAGAGGCTTCTGAGACGCAGGGTAACAATGCAGACCTGGAGGGTATCCCCAGGTGCAGTCGACTGGTAATCTTGGAACCTCCTGACTCAGAATACTGCTACCTTCTCACTGCCATAGGAATGCAGCTAGTTGACAGCTGGCTTCAAGACATGCTTCCCTGTGAGAGCTGAGGACAGGGCAGAACCCTCCCGCATGCTGCCTGACTGTAGGAGTAGCTGCTAACATCCTTATGTTAGTGGCTGGGAGATGCTGCGGGAAAAGCATGTGTGAGCACTGGGCCTGAACTCCCGGGTATCTGAGTTGAAAACAGCGATTTCCAACGGCTTTCCTCAACCAGAGTGTAGCTAGGTTCCAAATCCCATGTACGAGCGGGTAGCAGACATCTGCCTCCCATGCATACACACTTCTGAGAGTTGAGCTTATGGCCTGTACCTCCACAGCCAGCCTGCTGGTACCCTTGGCTTCTAAAAGGCCTAGGCTCGCTGTTTGACGGAAGTGCTGGGAGAGGTAATTGGAATCTCCCGGCACACAAGACGAGTGCCTCCAAGCTCAATTCACGATTTCCCAGTAATTCTTGTGGTAGACAGCTGCTACATACTAAGTTCCATATGTGAGAAGGTAGCTGAACGCCTTGTCCAAAAGCATCTTACTTCTGAGAGTTGAGCACACCCTCAGTCCCTCACACTTCCACACTGCCTGCAGAGTGAGTTTCACACGTCTTCACCAGAGACGATTGCCAGAGGCTTCTGAGTACAAGTTAACAATGCAGACCTGGAGGGTATCTCCAGGTGCAGTAGAGTGGTAATCTTGGAACCTCCTGACTCAGAGTACTGCTACCTTCTCATTGCCATAGGAATGCAGCTAGTTGACAGCTGGCTTCAAGACATGCTTCCCTGTGAGAGCTGAGGACAGGGCAGAACCCTCCCGCGTCCTGCCTGACTGTAGGATTAGCTGCTAACATCCTAATGTTAGTGGCTGGGAGAGGTTGCGGGAAAAGCATGTGTGAGCACTGGGCCTGAACTCCCGTGTATCTGAGTTGAATACAGCGATTTCCAATGGCCTTCGTCAATCACAGTGTAGCTAGGTTCCAACTCCCATGTCCGAGTGGGTAGCAGACATCTGCCTCCCATGCATACACACTTCTGAGAGTTGAGCTTATGGCCTGTACCTCCACATCAAGCCTGCTGGTACCCTTGGCTTCTAAAAGGCCTAGGCTCGCTGTTTGACGGAAGTGCTGGGAGAGGTAATTGGAATCACCCAGCACACAAGACTAGTGCCTCCAAGCTCAGTTCAGCGATTTCCTAGTAATTCCTGTGGTAGACTGGTGCTACATACTAAGTTCCATACGTGAGAGGGTAGCTGAACGCCTTGTCCAAAACCATCTTACTTCTGAGAGTTGAGCTCAGCCTCAGTCCCTCACAGTTCCACACTGCCTGCAGAGTGAGTTTCGCAGGTCTTCAGCAGAGACGTTTGCCAGAGGATTCTGACACGCAGGGTAACAATGCAGACCTGGAGGGTATCCCCAGGTGCAGTCGACTGGTAATCTTGGAACCTCCTGACTCAGAATACTGCTACCTTCTCACTGCCATAGGAATGCAGCTAGTTGACAGCTAGCTGGCTTCAAGACATGCTTCCCTGAGAGAGCTGAGGACAGGGCAGAACCCTCCCGCATGCTGCCTGACTGTAGGAGTAACTGCTAACATCCTTATGTTAGTGGCTGGGAGAGGTTGCGGGAAAAGCATGTGTGAGCACTTGGCCTGAACTCCCGTGTATCTGAGTTGAATACAGCGATTTCCAACGGCTTTCCTCAACCAGAGTGTAGCTAGGTTCCAAATCCCATGTACGAGCGGGTAGCAGACATCTGCCTCCCATGCATACACACTTCTGAGAGTTGAGCTTATGGCCTGTACCTCCACAGCCAGCCTGCTGGTACCCTTGGCTTCTAAAAGGCCTAGGCTCGCTGTTTGACGGAAGTGCTGGGAGAGGTAATTGGAATCTCCCGGCACACAAGACGAGTGCCTCCAAGCTCAATTCACGATTTCCCAGTAATTCTTGTGGTAGACAGGTGCTACATACTAAGTTCCATATGTGAGATGGTAGCTGAACGCCTTGTCTAAAAGCATCTTACTTCTGAGAGTTGAGCCCACCCTCAGTCCCTCACAGTTCCACACTGCCTGCAGAGTGAGTTTCACACGTCTTCACCAGAGACGATTGCCAGAGGCTTCTGAGTACAAGTTAACAATGCAGACCTGGAGGGTATCTCCAGGTGCAGTAGAGTGGTAATCTTGGAACCTCCTGACTCAGAGTACTGCTACCTTCTCACTGCCATAGGAATGCAGCTAGTTGACAGCTGGCTTCAAGACATGCTTCCCTGTGAGAGCTGAGGACAGGGCAGAACCCTCCCGCATCCTGCCTGACTGTAGGAGTAGCTGCTAACATCCTATTGTTAGTGGCTGGGAGAGGTTGCGGGAAAAGCATGTGTGAGCACTGGGCCTGAACTCCCGTGTATCTGAGTTGAATACAGCGATTTCCAATGGCCTTCTTCAATCACAGTGTAGCTAGGTTCCAACTCCCATGTCCGAGTGGGTAGCAGACATCTGCCTCCCATGCATACACACTTCTGAGAGTTGAGCTTATGGCCTGTACCTCCACATCCAGCCTGCTCGTACCCTTGGCTTCTAAAAGGCCTAGGCTCGCTGTTTGACGGAAGTGCTGGGAGAGGTAATTGGAATCACCCGGCACACAAGACTGGTGCCTCCAAGCTCAGTTCAGCGATTTCCTAGTAATTCCTGTGGTAGACTGGTGCAACATACTAAGTTCCATACGTGAGAGGTTAGCTGAACGCCTTGTCCAAAACCATCTTACTTCTGAGAGTTGAGCTCAGCCTCAGTCCCTCACAGTTCCACACTGCCTGCAGAGTGAGTTTCGCAGGTCTTCAGCAGAGACGTTTGCCAGAGGCTTCTGAGACGCAGGGTAACAATGCAGACCTGGAGGGTATCCCCAGGTGCACTCGACTGGTAATCTTGGAACCTCCTGACTCAGAATACTGCTACCTTCTCACTGCCATAGGAATGCAGCTAGTTGACAGCTGGCTTCAAGACATGCTTCCCTGTGAGAGCTGAGGACAGGGCAGAACCCTCCCGCATGCTGCCTGACTGTAGGAGTAGCTGCTAACATCCTTATGTTAGTGGCTGGGAGAGGTTGCGGGAAAAGCATGTGTGAGCACTGGGCCTGAACTCCCGTGTATCTGAGTTGAATACAGCGATTTCTAACGGCTTTCTTCAACCAGAGTGTAGCTAGGTTCCAAATCCCATGTACGAGCGGGTAGCAGACATCTGCCTCCCATGCATACACACTTCTGAGAGTTGAGCTTATGGCCTGTACCTCCACAGCCAGCCTGCTGGTACCCTTGGCTTCTAAAAGGCCTAGGCTCGCTCTTTGACGGAAGTGCTGGGAGAGGTAATTGGAATCTCCCGGCACACAAGACGAGTGCCTCCAAGCTCAATTCACGATTTCCCAGTAATTCTTGTGGTAGACAGGTGCTACATACTAAGTTCCATATGTGAGAAGGTAGCTGAACGCCTTGTCCAAAAGCATCTTACTTCTGAGAGTTGAGCACACCCTCAGTCCCTCACACTTCCACACTGCCTGCAGAGTGAGTTTCACACGTCTTCACCAGAGACGATTGCCAGAGGCTTCTGAGTACAAGTTAACAATGCAGACCTGGAGGGTATCTCCAGGTGCAGTAGAGTGGTAATCTTGGAACCTCCTGACTCAGAGTACTGCTACCTTCTCACTGCCATAGGAATGCTGCTAGTTGACAGCTGGCTTCAAGACATGCTTCCCTGTGAGAGCTGAGGACAGGGCAGAACCCTCCCGCATCCTGCCTGACTGTAGGAGTAGCTGCTAACATCCTTATGTTAGTGGCTGGGAGAGGTTGCGGGAAAAGCATGTGTGAGCACTGGGCCTGAACTCCCGTGTATCTGAGTTGAATACAGCGATTTCCAATGGCCTTCTTCAATCACAGTGTAGCTAGGTTCCAACTCCCATGTCCGAGTGGGTAGCAGACATCTGCCTCCCATGCATACACACTTCTGAGAGTTGAGCTTACGGCCTGTACCTCCACATCCAGCCTGCTGGTACCCTTGGCTTCTAAAAGGCCTAGGCTTGCTGTTTGACGGAAGTGCTGGGAGAGGTAATTGGAATCACCCGGCACACAAGACTAGTGCCTCCAAGCTCAGTTCAGCGATTTCCTAGTAATTCCTGTGGAAGACTGGTGCTACATACTAAGTTCCATACGTGAGAGGGTAGCTGAACGCCTTGTCCAAAACCATCTTACTTCTGAGAGTTGAGCTCAGCCTCAGTCCCTCACAGTTCCACACTGCGTGCAGAGTGAGTTTCGCAGGTCTTCAGCAGAGACGTTTGCCAGAGGATTCTGACACGCAGGGTAACAATGCAGACCTGGAGGGTATCCCCAGGTGCAGTCGACGGGTAATCTTGGAACCTCCTGACTCAGAATACTGCTACCTTCTCACTGCCATAGGAATGCAGCTAGTTGACAGCTAGCTGGCTTCAAGACATGCTTCCCTGAGAGAGCTGAGGACAGGGCAGAACCCTCCCGCATGCTGCCTGACTGTAGGAGTAGCTGCTAACATCCTTATGTTAGTGGCTGGGAGAGGTTGCGGGAAAAGCATGTGTGAGCACTGGGCCTGAACTCCCGTGTATCTGAGTTGAATACAGCGATTTCCAACGGCTTTCCTCAACCAGAGTGTAGCTAGGTTCCAAATCCCATGTACGAGCGGGTAGCAGACATCTGCCTCCCATGCATACACACTTCTGAGAGTTGAGCTTATGGCCTGTACCTCCACAGCCAGCCTGCTGGTACCCTTGGCTTCTAAAAGGCCTAGACTCGCTGTTTGACGGAAGTGCTGGGAGAGGTAATTGGAATCTCCCGGCACACAAGACGAGTGCCTCCAAGCTCAATTCACGATTTCCCAGTAATTCTTGTGGTAGACAGGTGCTACATACTAAGTTCCATATGTGAGATGGTAGCTGAACGCCTTGTCTAAAAGCATCTTACTTCTGAGAGTTGAGCCCACCCTCAGTCCCTCACAGTTCCACACTGCCTGCAGAGTGAGTTTCACACGTCTTCACCAGAGACGATTGCCAGAGGCTTCTGAGTACAAGTTAACAATGCAGACCTTGAGGGTATCTCCAGGTGCAGTAGAGTGGTAATCTTGGAACCTCCTGACTCAGAGTACTGCTACCTTCTCACTGCCATAGGAATGCAGCTAGTTGACAGCTGGCTTCAAGACATGCTTCCCTGTGAGAGCTGAGGACAGGGCAGAACCCTCCCGCATCCTGCCTGACTGTAGGAGTAGCTGCTAACATCCTTATGTTAGTGGCTGGGAGAGGTTGCGGGAAAAGCATGTGTGAGCACTGGGCCTGAACTCCCGTGTATCTGAGTTGAATACAGCGATTTCCAATGGCCTTCTTCAATCACAGTGTAGCTAGGTTCCAACTCCCATGTCCGAGTGGGTAGCAGACATCTGCCTCCCATGCATACACACTTCTGAGAGTTGAGCTTATGGCCTGTACCTCCACATCCAGCCTGCTGGTACCCTTGGCTTCTAAAAGGCCTAGGCTCGCTGTTTGACGGAAGTGCTGGGAGAGGTAATTGGAATCACCCGGCACACAAGACTAGTGCCTCCAAGCTCAGTTCAGCGATTTCCTAGTAATTCCTGTGGTAGACTGGTGCTACATACTAATTTCCATACGTGAGAGGGTAGCTGAACGCCTTGTCCAAAACCATCTTACTTCTGAGAGTTGAGCTCAGCCTCAGTCCCTCACAGTTCCACACTGCCTGCAGAGTGAGTTTCGCAGGTCTTCAGCAGAGACGTTTGCCAGAGGCTTCTGAGACGCAGGGTAACAATGCAGACCTGGAGGGTATCCCCAGGTGCAGTCGACTGGTAATCTTGGAACCTCCTGACTCAGAATACTGCTACCTTCTCACTGCCATAGGAATGCAGCTAGTTGACAGCTGGCTTCAAGACATGCTTCCCTGTGAGAGCTGAGGACAGGGCAGAACCCTCCCGCATGCTGCCTGACTGTAGGAGTAGCTGCTAACATCCTTATGTTAGTGGCTGGGAGAGGTTGCGGGAAAAGCATGTGTGAGCACTGGGCCTGAACTCCCGTGTATCTGAGTTGAATACAGCGATTTCCAACGGCTTTCCTCAACCAGAGTGTAGCTAGGTTCCAAATCCCATGTACGAGCGGGTAGCAGACATCTGCCTCCCATGCATACACACTTCTGAGAGTTGAGCTTATGGCCTGTACCTCCACATCCAGCCTGCTGGTACCCTTGGCTTCTAAAAGGCCTAGGCTCGCTGTTTGACGGAAGTGCTGGGAGAGGTAATTGGAATCTCCCGGCACACAAGACGAGTGCCTCCAAGCTCAATTCACGATTTCCCAGTAATTCTTGTGGTAGACAGGTGCTACATACTAAGTTCCATATGTGAGAAGGTAGCTGAACGCCTTGTCCAAAAGCATCTTACTTCTGAGAGTTGAGCACACCCTCAGTCCCTCACACTTCCACACTGCCTGCAGAGTGAGTTTCACACGTCTTCACCAGAGACGATTGCCAGAGGCTTCTGAGTACAAGTTAACAATGCAGACCTGGAGGGTATCTCCAGGTGCAGTAGAGTGGTAATCTTGGAACCTCCTGACTCAGAGTACTGCTACCTTCTCACTGCCATAGGAATGCAGCTAGTTGACAGCTGGCTTCAAGACATGCTTCCCTGTGAGAGCTGAGGACAGGGCAGAACCCTCCCGCATCGTGCCTGACTGTAGGAGTAGCTGCTAACATCCTTATGTTAGTGGCTGGGAGAGGTTGCGGGAAAAGCATGTGTGAGCACTGGGCCTGAACTCCCGTGTATCTGAGTTGAATACAGCGATTTCCAATGGCCTTCTTCAATCACAGTGTAGCTAGGTTCCAACTCCCATGTCCGAGTGGGTAGCAGACATCTGCCTCCCATGCATACACACTTCTGAGAGTTGAGCTTATGGCCTGTACCTTCACATCCAGCCTGCTGGTACCCTTGGCTTCTAAAAGGCCTAGCTTCGCTGTTTGACGGAAGTGCTGGGAGAGGTAATTGGAATCACCCGGCACACAAGACTAGTGCCTCCAAGCTCAGTTCAGCGATTTCCTAGTAATTCCTGTGGTAGACTGGTGCTACATACTAAGTTCCATACGTGAGAGGTTAGTTGAACGCCTTGTCCAAAACCATCTTACTTCTGAGAGTTGAGCTCAGCCTCAGTCCCTCACAGTTCCACACTGCCTGCAGAGTGAGTTTCGCAGGTCTTCAGCAGAGACGTTTGCCAGAGGCTTCTGAGACGCAGGGTAACAATGCAGACCTGGAGGGTATCCCCAGGTGCAGTCGACTGGTAATCTTGGAACCTCCTGACTCAGAATACTGCTACCTTCTCACTGCCATAGGAATGCAGCTAGTTGACAGCTGGCTTCAAGACATGCTTCCCTGTGAGAGCTGAGGACAGGGCAGAACCCTCCCGCATGCTGCCTGACTGTAGGAGTAGCTGCTAACATCCTTATGTTAGTGGCTGGGAGAGGTTGCGGGAAAAGCATGTGTGAGCACTGGGCCTGAACTCCCGTGTATCTGAGTTGAATACAGCGATTTCCAACGGCTTTCCTCAACCAGAGAGTAGCTAGGTTCCAAATCCCATGTACGAGCGGGTAGCAGACATCTGCCTCCCATGCATACACACTTCTGAGAGTTGAGCTTATGGCCTGTACCTCCACATCCAGCCTGCTGGTACCCTTGGCTTCTAAAAGGCCTAGGCTCGCTGTTTGACGGAAGTGCTGGGAGAGGTAATTGGAATCTCCCGGCACACAAGACGAGTGCCTCCAAGCTCAATTCACGATTTCCCAGTAATTCTTGTGGTAGACAGGTGCTACATACTAAGTTCCATATGTGAGAAGGTAGCTGAACGCCTTGTCCAAAAGCATCTTACTTCTGAGAGTTGAGCACACCCTCAGTCCCTCACACTTCCACACTGCCTGCAGAGTGACTTTCACACGTCTTCACCAGAGACGATTGCCAGAGGCTTCTGAGTACAAGTTAACAATGCAGACCTGGAGGGTATCTCCAGGTGCAGTAGAGTGGTAATCTTGGAACCTCCTGACTCAGAGTACTGCTACCTTCTCACTGCCATAGGAATGCAGCTAGTTGACAGCTGGCTTCAAGACATGCTTCCCTGTGAGAGCTGAGGACAGGGCAGAACCCTCCCGCATCGTGCCTGACTGTAGGAGTAGCTGCTAACATCCTTATGTTAGTGGCTGGGAGAGGTTGCGGGAAAAGCATGTGTGAGCACTGGGCCTAAACTCCCGTGTATCTGAGTTGAATACAGCGATTTCCAATGGCCTTCTTCAATCACAGTGTAGCTAGGTTCCAACTCCCATGTCCGAGTGGGTAGCAGACATCTGCCTCCCATGCATACACACTTCTGAGAGTTGAGCTTATGGCCTGTACCTCCACATCCAGCCTGCTGGTACCCTTGGCTTCTAAAAGGCCTAGGCTCGCTGTTTGACGGAAGTGCTGGGAGTGGTAATTGGAATCACCCGGCACACAAGACTAGTGCCTCCAAGCTCAGTTCAGCGATTTCCTAGTAATTCCTGTGGTAGACTGGTGCTACATACTAAGTTCCATACGTGAGAGGGTAGCTGAACGCCTTGTCCAAAACCATCTTACTTCTGAGAGTTGAGCTCAGCCTCAGTCCCTCACAGTTCCACACTGCCTGCAGAGTGAGTTTCGCAGGTCTTCAGCAGAGACGTTTGCCAGAGGCTTCTGAGACGCAGGGTAACAATGCAGACCTGGAGGATATCCCCAGGTGCAGTCGACTGGTAATCTTGGAACCTCCTGACTCAGAATACTGCTACCTTCTCACTGTCATAGGAATGCAGCTAGTTGACAGCTGGCTTCAAGACATGCTTCCCTGTGAGAGCGGAGGACAGGGCAGAACCCTCCCGCATGCTGCCTGACTGTAGGAGTAGCTGCTAACATCCTTATGTTAGTGGCTGGGAGAGGTTGCGGGAAAAGCATGTGTGAGCACTGGGCCTGAACTCCCGTGTATCTGAGTTGAATACAGCGATTTCCAACGGCTTTCCTCAACCAGTGTAGCTAGGTTCCAAATCCCATGTACGAGCGGGTAGCAGACATCTGCCTCCCATGCATACACACTTCTGAGAGTTGAGCTTATGGCCTGTACCTCCACATCCAGCCTGCTGGTACCCTTGGCTTCTAAAAGGCCTAGGCTCGCTGTTTGACGGAAGTGCTGGGAGAGGTAATTGGAATCTCCCGGCACACAAGACGAGTGCCTCCAAGCTCAATTCACGATTTCCCAGTAATTCTTGTGGTAGACAGGTGCTACATACTAAGTTCCATATGTGAGAAGGTAGCTGAACGCCTTGTCCAAAAGCATCTTACTTCTGAGAGTTGAGCACACCCTCAGTCCCTCACACTTCCACACTGCCTGCAGAGTGAGTTTCACACGTCTTCACCAGAGACGATTGCCAGAGGCTTCTGAGTACAAGTTAACAATGCAGACCTGGAGGGTATCTCCAGGTGCAGTAGAGTGGTAATCTTGGAACCTCCTGACTCAGAGTACTGCTACCTTCTCACTGCCATAGGAATGCAGCTAGTTGACAGCTGGCTTCAAGACATGCTTCCCTGTGAGAGCTGAGGACAGGGCAGAACCCTCCCGCATCGTGCCTGACTGTAGGAGTAGCTGCTAACATCCTTATGTTAGTGGCTGGGAGAGGTTGCGGGAAAAGCATGTGTGAGCACTGGGCCTGAACTCCCGTGTATCTGAGTTGAATACGGCGATTTCCAATGGCCTTCTTCAATCACAGTGTAGCTAGGTTCCAACTCCCATGTCCGAGTGGGTATCAGACATCTGCCTCCCATGCATACACACTTCTGAGAGTTGAGCTTATGGCCTGTACCTTCACATCCAGCCTGCTGGTACCCTTGGCTTCTAAAAGGCCTAGCTTCGCTGTTTGACGGAAGTGCTGGGAGAGGTAATTGGAATCACCCGGCACACAAGACTAGTGCCTCCAAGCTCAGTTCAGCGATTTCCTAGTAATTCCTGTGGTAGACTGGTGCTACATACTAAGTTCCATACGTGAGAGGTTAGCTGAACGCCTTGTCCAAAACCATCTTACTTCTGAGAGTTGAGCTCAGCCTCAGTCCCTCACAGTTCCACACTGCCTGCAGAGTGAGTTTCGCAGGTCTTCAGCAGAGACGTTTGCCAGAGGCTTCTGAGACGCAGGGTAACAATGCAGACCTGGAGGGTATCCCCAGGTGCACTCGACTGGTAATCTTGGAACCTCCTGACTCAGAATACTGCTACCTTCTCACTGCCATAGGAATGCAGCTAGTTGACAGCTGGCTTCAAGACATGCTTCCCTGTGAGAGCTGAGGACAGGGCAGAACCCTCCCGCATGCTGCCTGACTGTAGGAGTAGCTGCTAACATCCTTATGTTAGTGGCTGGGAGAGGTTGCGGGAAAAGCATGTGTGAGCACTGGGCCTGAACTCCCGTGTATCTGAGTTGAATACAGCGATTTCCAACGGCTTTCCTCAACCAGAGTGTAGCTAGGTTCCAAATCCCATGTACGAGCGGGTAGCAGACATCTGCCTCCCATGCATACACACTTCTGAGAGTTGAGCTTATGGCCTGTACCTCCACAGCCAGCCTGCTGGTACCCTTGGCTTCTAAAAGGCCTAGGCTCGCTCTTTGACGGAAGTGCTGGGAGAGGTAATTGGAATCTCCCGGCACACAAGACGAGTGCCTCCAAGCTCAATTCACGATTTCCCAGTAATTCTTGTGGTAGACAGGTGCTACATACTAAGTTCCATATGTGAGAAGGTAGCTGAACGCCTTGTCCAAAAGCATCTTACTTCTGAGAGTTGAGCACACCCTCAGTCCCTCACACTTCCACACTGCCTGCAGAGTGAGTTTCACACGTCTTCACCAGAGACGATTGCCAGAGGCTTCTGAGTACAAGTTAACAATGCAGACCTGGAGGGTATCTCCAGGTGCAGTAGAGTGGTAATCTTGGAACCTCCTGACTCAGAGTACTGCTACCTTCTCACTGCCATAGGAATGCTGCTAGTTGACAGCTGGCTTCAAGACATGCTTCCCTGTGAGAGCTGAGGACAGGGCAGAACCCTCCCGCATCCTGCCTGACTGTAGGAGTAGCTGCTAACATCCTTATGTTAGTGGCTGGGAGAGGTTGCGGGAAAAGCATGTGTGAGCACTGGGCCTGAACTCCCGTGTATCTGAGTTGAATACAGCGATTTCCAATGGCCTTCTTCAATCACAGTGTAGCTAGGTTCCAACTCCCATGTCCGAGTGGGTAGCAGACATCTGCCTCCCATGCATACACACTTCTGAGAGTTGAGCTTATGGCCTGTACCTCCACATCCAGCCTGCTGGTACCCTTGGCTTCTAAAAGGCCTAGGCTCGCTGTTTGACGGAAGTGCTGGGAGAGGTAATTGGAATCACCCGGCACACAAGACTAGTGCCTCCAAGCTCAGTTCAGCGATTTCCTAGTAATTCCTGTGGTAGACTGGTGCTACATACTAAGTTCCATACGTGAGAGGGTAGCTGAACGCCTTGTCCAAAACCATCTTACTTCTGAGAGTTGAGCTCAGCCTCAGTCCCTCACAGTTCCACACTGCGTGCAGAGTGAGTTTCGCAGGTCTTCAGCAGAGACGTTTGCCAGAGGATTCTGACACGCAGGGTAACAATGCAGACCTGGAGGGTATCCCCAGGTGCAGTCGACTGGTAATCTTGGAACCTCCTGACTCAGAATACTGCTACCTTCTCACTGCCATAGGAATGCAGCTAGTTGACAGCTAGCTGGCTTCAAGACATGCTTCCCTGAGAGAGCTGAGGACAGGGCAGAACCCTCCCCCATGCTGCCTGACTGTAGGAGTAGCTGCTAACATCCTTATGTTAGTGGCTGGGAGAGGTTGCGGGAAAAGCATGTGTGAGCACTGGGCCTGAACTCCCGTGTATCTGAGTTGAATACAGCGATTTCCAACGGCTTTCCTCAACCAGAGTGTAGCTAGGTTCCAAATCCCATGTACGAGCGGGTAGCAGACATCTGCCTCCCATGCATACACACTTCTGAGAGTTGAGCTTATGGCCTGTACCTCCACAGCCAGCCTGCTGGTACCCTTGGCTTCTAAAAGGCCTAGGCTCGCTGTTTGACGGAAGTGCTGGGAGAGGTAATTGGAATCTCCCGGCACACAAGACGAGTGCCTCCAAGCTCAATTCACGAGTTCCCAGTAATTCTTGTGGTAGACAGGTGCTACATACTAAGTGCCATATGTGAGATGGTAGCTGAACGCCTTGTCTAAAAGCATCTTACTTCTGAGAGTTGAGCCCACCCTCAGTCCCTCACAGTTCCACACTGCCTGCAGAGTGAGTTTCACACGTCTTCACCAGAGACGATTGCCAGAGGCTTCTGAGTACAAGTTAACAATGCAGACCTGGAGGGTATCTCCAGGTGCAGTAGAGTGGTAATCTTGGAACCTCCTGACTCAGAGTACTGCTACCTTCTCACTGCCATAGGAATGCAGCTAGTTGACAGCTGGCTTCAAGACATGCTTCCCTGTGAGAGCTGAGGACAGGGCAGAACCCTCCCGCATCCTGCCTGACTGTAGGAGTAGCTGCTAACATCCTTATGTTAGTGGCTGGGAGAGGTTGCGGGAAAAGCATGTGTGAGCACTGGGCCTGAACTCCCGTGTATCTGAGTTGAATACAGCGATTTCCAATGGCCTTCTTCAATCACAGTGTAGCTAGGTTCCAACTCCCATGTCCGAGTGGGTAGCAGACATCTGCCTCCCATGCATACACACTTCTGAGAGTTGAGCTTATGGCCTGTACCTCCACATCCAGCCTGCTGGTACCCTTGGCTTCTAAAAGGCCTAGGCTCGCTGTTTGACGGAAGTGCTGGGAGAGGTAATTGGAATCACCCGGCACACAAGACTAGTGCCTCCAAGCTCAGTTCAGCGATTTCCTAGTAATTCCTGTGGTAGACTGGTGCTACATACTAAGTTCCATACGTGAGAGGGTAGCTGAACGCCTTGTCCAAAACCATCTTACTTCTGAGAGTTGAGCTCAGCCTCAGTCCCTCACAGTTCCACACTGCCTGCAGAGTGAGTTTCGCAGGTCTTCAGCAGAGACGTTTGCCAGAGGCTTCTGAGACGCAGGGTAAAAATGCAGACCTGGAGGGTATCCCCAGGTGCAGTCGACTGGTAATCTTGGAACCTCCTGACTCAGAATACTGCTACCTTCTCACTGCCATAGGAATGCAGCTAGTTGACAGCTGACTTCAAGACATGCTTCCCTGTGAGAGCTGAGGACAGGGCAGAACCCTCCCGCATGCTGCCTGACTGTAGGAGTAGCTGCTAACATCCTTATGTTAGTGGCTGGGAGAGGTTGCGGGAAAAGCATGTGTGAGCACTGGGCCTGAACTCCCGTGTATCTGAGTTGAATACAGCGATTTCCAACGGCTTTCCTCAACCAGAGTGTAGCTAGGTTCCAAATCCCATGTACGAGCGGGTAGCAGACATCTGCCTCCCATGCATACACACTTCTGAGAGTTGAGCTTATGGCCTGTACCTCCACATCCAGCCTGCTGGTACCCTTGGCTTCTAAAAGGCCTAGGCTCGCTGTTTGACGGAAGTGCTGGGAGAGGTAATTGGAATCTCCCGGCACACAAGACGAGTGCCTCCAAGCTCAATTCACGATTTCCCAGTAATTCTTGTGGTAGACAGGTGCTACATACTAAGTTCCGTATGTGAGAAGGTAGCTGAACGCCTTGTCCAAAAGCATCTTACTTCTGAGAGTTGAGCACACCCTCAGTCCCTCACAGTTCCACACTGCCTGCAGAGTGAGTTTCACACGTCTTCACCAGAGACGATTGCCAGAGGCTTCTGAGTACAAGTTAACAATGCAGACCTGGAGGGTATCTCCAGGTGCAGTAGAGTGGTAATCTTGGAACCTCCTGACTCAGAGTACTGCTACCTTCTCACTGCCATAGGAATGCAGCTAGTTGACAGCTGGCTTCAAGACATGCTTCCCTGTGAGAGCTGAGGACAGGGCAGAACCCTCCCGCATCGTGCCTGACTGTAGGAGTAGCTGCTAACATCCTTATGTTAGTGGCTGGGAGAGGTTGCGGGAAAAGCATGTGTGAGCACTGGGCCTGAACTCCCGTGTATCTGAGTTGAATACAGCGATTTCCAATGGCCTTCTTCAATCACAGTGTAGCTAGGTTCCAACTCCCATGTCCGAGTGGGTACCAGACATCTGCCTCCCATGCATACACACTTCTGAGAGTTGAGCTTATGGCCTGTACCTCCACATCCAGCCTGCTGGTACCCTTGGCTTCTAAAAGGCCTAGGCTCGCTGTTTGACGGAAGTGCTGGGAGAGGTAATTGGAATCACCCGGCACACAAGACTAGTGCCTCCAAGCTCAGTTCAGCGATTTCCTAGTAATTCCTGTGGTAGACTGGTGCTACATACTAAGTTCCATACGTGAGAGGGTAGCTGAACGCCTTGTCCAAAACCATCTTACTTCTGAGAGTTGAGCTCAGCCTCAGTCCCTCACAGTTCCACACTGCCTGCAGAGTGAGTTTCGCAGGTCTTCAGCAGAGACGTTTGCCAGAGGCTTCTGAGACGCAGGGTAACAATGCAGACCTGGAGGGTATCCCCAGGTGCAGTCGACTGGTAATCTTGGAACCTCCTGACTCAGAATACTGCTACCTTCTCACTGCCATAGGAATGCAGCTAGTTGACAGCTGGCTTCAAGACATGCTTCCCTGTGAGAGCTGAGGACAGGGCAGAACCCTCCCGCATGCTGCCTGACTGTAGGAGTAGCTGCTAACATCCTTATGTTAGTGGCTGGGAGAGGTTGCGGGAAAAGCATGTGTGAGCACTGGGCCTGAACTCCCGTGTATCTGAGTTGAATACAGCGATTTCCAACGGCTTTCCTCAACCAGAGTGTAGCTAGTTTCCAAATCCCATGTACGAGCGGGTAGCAGACATCTGCCTCCCATGCACACACACTTCTGAGAGTTGAGCTTATGGCCTGTACCTCCACATCCAGCCTGCTGGTACTCTTGGCTTCTAAAAGGCCTAGGCTCGCTCTTTGACGGAAGTGCTGGGAGAGGTAATTGGAATCTCCCGGCACACAAGACGAGTGCCTCCAAGCTCAATTCACGATTTCCCAGTAATTCTTGTGGTAGACAGGTGCTACATACTAAGTTCCATATGTGAGAAGGTAGCTGAACGCCTTGTCCAAAAGCATCTTACTTCTGAGAGTTGAGCACACCCTCAGTCCCTCACACTTCCACACTGCCTGCAGAGTGAGTTTCACACGTCTTCACCAGAGACGATTGCCAGAGGCTTCTGAGTACAAGTTAACAATGCAGACCTGGAGGGTATCTCCAGGTGCAGTAGAGTGGTAATCTTGGAACCTCCTGACTCAGAGTACTGCTACCTTCTCACTGCCATAGGAATGCTGCTAGTTGACAGCTGGCTTCAAGACATGCTTCCCTGTGAGAGCTGAGGACAGGGCAGAACCCTCCCGCATCCTGCCTGACTGTAGGAGTAGCTGCTAACATCCTTATGTTAGTGGCTGGGAGAGGTTGCGGGAAAAGCATGTGTGAGCACTGGGCCTGAACTCCCGTGTATCTGAGTTGAATACAGCGATTTCCAATGGCCTTCTTCAATCACAGTGTAGCTAGGTTCCAACTCCCATGTCCGAGTGGGAAGCAGACATCTGCCTCCCATGCATACACACTTCTGAGAGTTGAGCTTATGGCCTGTACCTCCACATCCAGCCTGCTGGTACCCTTGGCTTCTAAAAGGCCTAGGCTCGCTGTTTGACGGAAGTGCTGGGAGAGGTAATTGGAATCACCCGGCACACAAGACTAGTGCCTGCAAGCTCAGTTCAGCGATTTCCTAGTAATTCCTGTGGTAGACTGGTGCTACATACTAAGTTCCATACGTGAGAGGGTAGCTGAACGCCTTGTCCAAAACCATCTTACTTCTGAGAGTTGAGCTCAGCCTCAGTCCCTCACAGTTCCACACTGCGTGCAGAGTGAGTTTCGCAGGTCTTCAGCAGAGACGTTTGCCAGAGGATTCTGACACGCAGGGTAACAATGCAGACCTGGAGGGTATCCCCAGGTGCAGTCGACTGGTAATCTTGGAACCTCCTGACTCAGAATACTGCTACCTTCTCACTGCCATAGGAATGCAGCTAGTTGACAGCTAGCTGGCTTCAAGACATGCTTCCCTGAGAGAGCTGAGGACAGGGCAGAACCCTCCCGCATGCTGCCTGACTGTAGGAGTAGCTGCTAACATCCTTATGTTAGTGGCTGGGAGAGGTTGCGGGAAAAGCATGTGTGAGCACTGGGCCTGAACTCCCGTGTATCTGAGTTGAATACAGCGATTTCCAACGGCTTTCCTCAACCAGAGTGTAGCTAGGTTCCAAATCCCATGTACGAGCGGGTAGCAGACGTCTGCCTCCCATGCATACACACTTCTGAGAGTTGAGCTTATGGCCTGTACCTGCACAGCCAGCCTGCTGGTACCCTTGACTTCTAAAAGGCCTAGGCTCGCTGTTTGAAGGAAGTGCTGGGAGAGGTAATTGGAATCTCCCGGCACACAAGACGAGTGCCTCCAAGCTCAATTCACGAGTTCCCAGTAATTCTTGTGGTAGACAGGTGCTACATACTAAGTTCCATATGTGAGATGGTAGCTGAACGCCTTGTCTAAAAGCATCTTACTTCTGAGAGTTGAGCCCACCCTCAGTCCCTCACAGTTCCACACTGCCTGCAGAGTGAGTTTCACACGTCTTCACCAGAGATGATTGCCAGAGGCTTCTGAGTACAAGTTAACAATGCAGACCTTGAGGGTATCTCCAGGTGCAGTAGAGTGGTAATCTTGGAACCTCCTGTCTCAGAGTACTGCTACCTTCTCACTGCGATAGGAATGCAGCTAGTTGACATCTGGCTTCAAGACATGCTTCCCTGTGAGAGCTGAGGACAGGGCAGAACCCTCCCGCATCCTGCCTGACTGTAGGAGTAGCTGCTAACATCCTTATGTTAGTGGCTGGGAGAGGTTGCGGGAAAAGCATGTGTGAGCACTGGGCCTGAACTCCCGTGTATCTGAGTTGAATACAGCGATTTCCAATGGCCTTCTTCAATCACAGTGTAGTTGGTTCCAACTCCCATGTCCGAGTGGGTAGCAGACATCTGCCTCCCATGCATACACACTTCTGAGAGTTGAGCTTATGGCCTGTACCTCCACATCCAGCCTGCTGGTACCCTTGGCTTCTAAAAGGCCTAGGCTCGCTGTTTGACGGAAGTGCTGGGAGAGGTAATTGGAATCACCCGGCACACAAGACTAGTGCCTCCAAGCTCAGTTCAGCGATTTCCTAGTAATTCCTGTGGTAGACTGGTGCTACATACTAAGTTCCATACGTGAGAGGGTAGCTGAACGCCTTGTCCAAAACCATCTTACTTCTGAGAGTTGAGCTCAGCCTCAGTCCCTCACATTCCACACTGCCTGCAGAGTGAGTTTCGCAGGTCTTCAGCAGAGACGTTTGCCAGAGGCTTCTGAGACGCAGGGTAACAATGCAGACCTGGAGGGTATCCCCAGGTGCAGTCGACTGGTAATCTTGGATCCTCCTGACTCAGAATACTGCTACCTTCTCACTGCCATAGGAATGCAGCTAGTTGACAGCTGGCTTCAAGACATGCTTCTCTGTGAGAGCTGAGGACAGGGCAGAACCCTCCCGCATGCTGCCTGACTGTAGGAGTAGCTGCTAACATCCTTATGTTAGTGGCTGGGAGAGGTTGCGGGAAAAGCATGTGTGAGCACTGGGCCTGAACTCCCGTGTATCTGAGTTGAATACAGCGATTTCCAACGGCTTTCCTCAACCAGAGTGTAGCTAGGTTCCAAATCCCATGTACGAGCGGGTAGCAGACATCTGCCTCCCATGCATACACACTTCTGAGAGTTGAGCTTATGGCCTGTACCTCCACATCCAGCCTGCTGGTACTCTTGGCTTCTAAAAGGCCTAGGCTCGCTGTTTGACGGAAGTGCTGGGAGAGGTAATTGGAATCTCCCGGCACACAAGACGAGTTCCTCCAAGCTCAATTCACGATTTCCCAGTAATTCTTGTGGTAGACAGGTGCTACATACTAAGTTCCATATGTGAGAAGGTAGCTGAACGCCTTGTCCAAAAGCATCTTACTTCTGAGAGTTGAGCACACCCTCAGTCCCTCACACTTCCACACTGCCTGCAGAGTGAGTTTCACACGTCTTCACCAGAGACGATTGCCAGAGGCTTCTGAGTACAAGTTAACAATGCAGACCTGGAGGGTATCTCCAGGTGCAGTAGAGTGGTAATCTTGGAACCTCCTGACTCAGAGTACTGCTACCTTCTCACTGCCATAGGAATGCAGCTAGTTGACAGCTGGCTTCAAGACATGCTTCCCTGTGAGAGCTGAGGACAGGGCAGAACCCTCCCGCATCCTGCCTGACTGTAGGATTAGCTGCTAACATCCTAATGTTAGTGGCTGGGAGAGGTTGCGGGAAAAGCATGTGTGAGCACTGGGCCTGAACTCCCGTGTATCTGAGTTGAATACAGCGATTTCCAATGGCCTTCGTCAATCACAGTGTAGCTAGGTTTCAACTCCCATGTCCGAGTGGGTAGCAGACATCTGCCTCCCATGCATACACACTTCTGAGAGTTGAGCTTATGGCCTGTACCTCCACATCAAGCCTGCTGGTACCCTTGGCTTCTAAAAGGCCCAGGCTCGCTGTTTGACGGAAGTGCTGGGAGAGGTAATTGGAATCACCCGGCACACAAGACTAGTGCCTCCAAGCTCAGTTCAGCGATTTCCTAGTAATTCCTGTGGTAGACTGGTGCTACATACTAAGTTTCATACGTGAGAGGGTAGCTGAACGCCTTGTCCAAAACCATCTTACTTCTGAGAGTTGAGCTCAGCCTCAGTCCCTCACAGTTCCACACTGCCTGCAGAGTGAGTTTCGCAGGTCTTCAGCAGAGACGTTTGCCAGAGGCTTCTGAGACGCAGGGTAACAATGCAGACCTGGATGGTATCCCCAGGTGCAGTCGACTGGTAATCTTGGAACCTCCTGACTCAGAGTACTGCTACCTTCTCACTGCCATAGGAATGCAGCTAGTTGACAGCTAGCTGGCTTCAATACATGCTTCCCTGAGAGAGCTGAGGACAGGGCAGCACCCTCCCGCATGCTGCCTGACTGTAGGAGTAGCTGCTAACATCCTAATGTTAGTGGCTGGGAGAGGTTGCGCGAAAAGCATATGTGAGCACTGGGCCTGAACTCCCGTGTATCTGAGTTGAATACAGCGATTTCCAACGGCTTTCCTCAACCAGAGTGTAGCTAGGTTCCAAATCCCATGTACGAGCGGGTACCAGACATCTGCCTCCCATGCATACACACTTCTGAGAGTTGAGCTTATGGCCTGTACCTCCACAGCCAGCCTGCTGGTACCCTTGGCTTCTAAAAGGCCTAGGCTCGCTGTTTGACGGAAGTGCTGGGAGAGGTAATTGGAATCTCCCGGCACACAAGACGAGTGCCTCCAAACTCAATTCACGATTTCCCAGTAATTCTTGTGGTAGACAGGTGCTACATACTAAGTTCCATATGTGAGATGGTAGCTGAACGCCTTGTCTAAAAGCATCTTACTTCTGAGAGTTGAGCCCACCCTCAGTCCCTCACAGTTCCACACTGCCTGCAGAGTGAGTTTCACACGTCTTCACCAGAGACGATTGCCAGAGGCTTCTGAGTACAAGTTAACAATGCAGACCTGGAGGGTATCTCCAGGTGCAGTAGAGTGGTAATCTTGGAACCTCCTGACTCAGAGTACTGCTACCTTCTCACTGCCATAGGAATGCCGCTAGTTGACAGCTGGCTTCAAGACCTGCTTCCCTGTGAGAGCTGAGGACAGGGCAGAACCCTCCCGCATCCTGCCTGACTGTAGGAGTAGCTGCTAACATCCTTATGTTAGTGGCTGGGAGAGGTTGCGGGAAAAGCATGTGTGAGCACTGGGCCTGAACTCCCGTGTATCTGAGTTGAATACAGCGATTTCCAATGGCCTTCTTCAATCACAGTGTTGCTAGGTTCCAACTCCCATGTTCGAGTGGGTAGCAGACATCTGCCTCCCATGCATACACACTTCTGAGAGTTGAGCTTATGGCCTGTACCTCCACATCCAGCCTGCTGGTACCCTTGGCTTCTAAAAGGCCTAGGCTCGCTGTTTGACGGAAGTGCTGGGAGAGGTAATTGGAATCACCCGGCACACAAGACTAGTGACTCCAAGCTCAGTTCAGCGATTTCCTAGTAATTCCTGTGGTAGACTGGTGCTACATACTAAGTTCTATACGTGAAAGGGTAGCTGAACGCCTTGTCCAAAACCATCTCATTTCTGAGAGTTGAGCTCAGCCTCAGTCCCTCACAGTTCCACACTGCCTGCAGAGTGAGTTTCGCAGGTCTTCAGCAGAGACGTTTGCCAGAGGCTTCTGAGACGCAGGGTAACAATGCAGACCTGGAGGGTATCCCCAGGTGCACTCGACTGGTAATCTTGGAACCTCCTGACTCAGAATACTGCTACCTTCTCACTGCCATAGTAATGCAGCTAGTTGACAGCTGGCTTCAAGACATGCTTCCCTGTGAGAGCTGAGGACAGGGCAGAACCCTCCCGCATGCTGCCTGACTGTAGGAATAGCTGCTAACATCCTTATGTTAGTGGCTGGGAGAGGTTGCGGGAAAAGCATGTGTGAGCACTGGGCCTGAACTTCCGTGTATCTGAGTTGAATACAGCGATTTCCAACGGCTTTCCTCAACCAGAGTGTCGCTAGGTTCCAACTCCCATGTCCGAGTGGGTAGCAGACATCTGCCTCCCATGCATACACACTTCTGAGAGTTGAGCTTATGGCCTGTACCTCCACATCCAGCCTGCTGGTACCCTTGGCTTCTAAAAGGCCTAGGCTCGCTGTTTGACGGAAGTGCTGGGAGAGGTAATTGGAATCTCCCGGCACACAAGACGAGTGCCTCCAAGTTCAATTCACGATTTCCCGGTAATTCTTGTGGTAGACAGGTGCTACATACTAAGTTCCATATGTGAAAAGGTAGCTGAACGCCTTGTCCAAAAGCATCTTACTTCTGAGATTTGAGCACACCCTCAGTCCCTCACACTTCCACAGTGTCTGCAGAGTGAGTTTCACACGTCTTCACCAGAGACGATTTCCAGAGGCCTCTGAGTACAAGTTAACAATGCAGACCTGGAGGTTATTTCCAGGTGCAGTAGAGTGGTAATCTTGGAAACTCCTGAATCAGAGTACTGCTACCTTCTCACTGCCATAGGAATGCAGCTAGTTGACAGCTGGCTTCAAGACATGCTTCCCTGTGAGAGCTGAGGACAGGGCAGAACCCTCCCGCATCCTGCCTGACTGTAGGAGTAGCTGCTAACATCCTAATGTTAGTGGCTGGGAGAGGTTGCGGGAAAAGCATGTGTGAACACTGGGCCTGAACTCCCGTGTATCTGAGTTGAATACAGCGATTTCCAATGGTCTTCTTCAATCACAGTGTAGCTAGGTTCCAACTCCCATGTACGAGCGGGTAGCAGACATCTGCCTCCCATGCATACACACTTCTGAGAGTTGAGCTTATGGCCTGTACCTCCACATCCAGCCTGCTGGTACCCTTGGCTTCTAAAAGGCCTAGGCTCGCTGTTTGACGGAAGTGCTGGGAGAGGTAATTGGAATCTCCCGGCACACAAGACGAGTGCCTCCAAGCTCAATTCACGATTTCCCAGTAATTCTTGTGGTAGACAGGTGCTACATACTAAGTTCCATATGTGAGAAGGTAGCTGAACGCCTTGTCCAAAAGCATCTTACTTCTGAGAGTTGAGCCCACCCTCAGTCCCTCACACTTCCACACTGCCTGCAGAGTGAGTTTCACACGTCTTCACCAGAGACGATTGCCAGAGGCTTCTGAGTACAAGTTAACAATGCAGACCTGGAGGGTATCTCCAGGTGCAGTAGAGTGGTAATCTTGGAACCTCCTGACTCAGAGTACTGCTACCTTCTCACTGCCATAGGAATGCAGCTAGTTGACAGCTGGCTTCAAGACATGCTTCCCTGTGAGAGCTGAGGACAGGGCAGAACCCTCCCGCATCCTGCGTGACTGTAGGAGTAGCTGCTAACATCCTTATGTTAGTGGCTGGGAGAGGTTGCGGGAAAAGCATGTGTGAGCACTGGGCCTGAACTCCCGTGTATCTGAGTTGAATACAGCGATTTCCAATGGCCTTCTTCAATCACAGTGTAGCTAGGTTCCAACTCCCATGTCCGAGTGGGTAGCAGACATCTGCCTCCCATGCATACACACTTCTGAGAGTTGAGCTTATGGCCTGTACCTCCACAGCCAGCCTGCTGGTACCCTCGGCTTCTAAAAGTCCTAGGCTCGCTGTTTGACGGAAGTGCTGGGAGAGGTAATTGGAATCTCCCGGCACACAAGACGAGTGCCTCCAAGCTCAATTCACGATTTCCCAGTAATTCTTGTGGTAGACAGGTGCTACATATTAAGTTCCATATGTGAGATGGTAGCGGAACGCCTTGTCCAAAAGCATCTTACTTCTGAGAGTTGAGCCCACCCTCAGTCCCTCACAGTTCCACACTGCCTGCAGAGTGAGTTTCACACGTCTTCACCAGAGACGATTGCCAGAGGCTTCTGAGTACAAGTTAACAATGCAGAACTGGAGGGTATCTCCAGGTGCAGTAGAGTGGTAATCTTGGAACCTCCTGACTCAGAGTACTGCTACATTCTCACTGCCATAGGAATGCAGCTAGTTGACAGCTGGCTTCAAGACATGCTTCCCTGTGAGAGCTGAGGACAGGGCAGAACCCTCCCGCATCCTGCTGACTGTAGGAGTAGCTGCTAACATCCTTATGTTAGTGGCTGGGAGAGGTTGCGGGAAAAGCATGTGTGAGCACTGGGCTTGAACTCCCGTGTATCTGAGTTGAATACAGCGATTTCCAATGGCCTTCTTCAATCACAGTGTAGCTAGGTTCCAACTCCCATGTCCGAGTGGGTAGCAGACATCTGCCTCCCATGCATACACACTTCTGAGAGTTGAGCTTATGGCCTGTACGTCCACATCCAGCCTGCAGGTACCCTTGGCTTCTAAAAGGCCTAGGCTCGCTGTTTGACGGAAGTGCTGGGAGAGGTAATTGGAATCACACGGCACACAAGACTAGTGCCTCCAAGCTCAGTTCAGCGATTTCCTAGTAATTCCTGTGGTAGACTGGTGCTACATACTAAGTTCCGTACGTGAGAGGGTAGCTGAACGACTTGTCCAAAACCATCTTACTTCTGAGAGTTGAGCTCAGCCTCAGTCCCTCACAGTTCCACACTGCCTGCAGAGTGAGTTTCGCAGGTCTTCAGCAGAGACGTTTTCCAGAGGCTTCTGAGACGCAGGGTAACAATGCAGACCTGGAGGGTATCCCCAGGTGTAGTCGACTGGTAATCTTGGAACCTCCTGACTCAGAATACTGCTACCTTCTCACTGCCATAGGAATGCAGCTAGTTGACAGCTGGCTTCAAGACATGCTTCCCTGTGAGAGCTGAGGACAGGGCAGAACCCTCCCGCATCCTGCCTGACTGTAGGAGTAGCTGCTAACATCCTTATGTTAGTGGCGGTGAGAGGTTGCGGGAAAAGCATGTGTGAGCACTGGGCCTGAACTCCCGTGTATCTGAGTTGAATACAGCGATTTCCAACGGCTTTCCTCAACCAGAGTGTAGCTAGGTTCCAAATCCCATGTACGAGCGGGTAGCAGACATCTGCCTCCCATGCATACACACTTCTGAGAGTTGAGCTTATGGCCTGTACCTCCACAGCCAGCCTGCTGGTACCCTTGGCTTCTAAAAGGCCTAGGCTCGCTCTTTGACGGAAGTGCTGGGAGAGGTAATTGGAATCTCCCGGCACACAAGACGAGTGCCTCCAAGCTCAATTCACGATTTCCCAGTAATTCTTGTGGTAGACAGGTGCTACATACTAAGTTCCATATGTGAGAAGGTAGCTGAACGCCTTGTCCAAAAGCATCTTACTTCTGAGATTTGAGCCCACCCTCAGTCCCTCACAGTTCCACACTGCCTGCAGAGTGAGTTTCACACGTCTTCACCAGAGACGATTGCCAGAGGCTTCTGAGTGCAAGTTAGCAATGCAGACCTGGAGGGTATCTCCAGGTGCAGTAGAGTGGTAATCTTGGAACCTCCTGACTCAGAGTACTGCTACCTTCTCACTGCCATAGGAATGCAGCTAGTTGACAGCTGGCTTCAAGACATGCTTCCCTGTGAGAGCTGAGGACAGGGCAGAACCCTCCCGCATCCTGCCTGACTGTAGCAGTAGCTGCTAACATCCTAATGTTAGTGGCTGGGAGAGTTTGCCGGAAAAGCATGTGTGAGCACTGGGCCTGAACTCCCGTGTATCTGAGTTGAATACAGCGATTTCCAATGGCCTTCCTCAATCACAGTGTAGCTAGGTTCCAACTCCCATGTCCGAGTGGGTAGCAGACATCTGCCTCCCATGCATACACACTTCTGAGAGTTGAGCTTATGGCCTGTACCTCCACATCCAGCCTGCTGGTACCCTTGGCTTCTAAAAGACCTAGGCTCGCTGTTTGACGGAAGTGCTGGGAGAGGTAATTGGAATCACCCGGCACACAAGACTAGTGCCCCCAAGCTCAGTTCAGCGATTTCCTAGTAATTCCTGTGGTAGACTGGTGCTACATACTAAGTTCCATACGTGAGAGGGTAGCTGAACGCCTTGTCCAAAACCATCTTACTTCTGAAAGTTGAGCTCAGCCTCAGTCCCTCACAGTTCCACACTGCCTACAGAGTGAGTTTCGCAGGTCTTCAGCAGAGACGTTTGCCAGAGGCTTCTGAGACGCAGGGTAACAATGCAGACCTGGAGGGTATCCCCAGGTGCAGTCGACTGGTAATCTTGGAACCTCCTGACTCAGAATACTGCTACCTTCTCACTGCCATAGGAATGCAGCTAGTTGACAGATAGCTGGCTTCAAGACATGCTTCCCTGAGAGAGCTGAGGACAGGGCAGAACCCTCCCGCATGCTGCCTGACTGTAGGAGTAGCTGCTAACATGCTTATGTTAGTGGCTGGGAGAGGTTGCGGGAAAAGCATGTGTGAGCACTGGGCCTGAACTCCCGTGTATCTGAGTTGAATACAGCGATTTCCAACGGCTTTCCTCAACCAGAGTGTAGCTAGGTTCCAAATCCCATGTACGAGCGGGTAGCAGACATCTGCCTCCCATGCATACACACTTCTGAGAGTTGAGCTTATGGCCTGTACCTCCACATCCAGCCTGCTGGTACCCTTGTCTTCTAAAAGTCCTAGGCTCGCTGTTTGACGGAAGTGCTGGGAGAGGTAATTGGAATCTCCCGGCACACAAGACGAGTGCCTCCAAGCTCAATTCACGATTTCCCAGTAATTCTTGTGGTAGACAGGTGCTACATACTAAGTTCCATATGTAAGATGGTAGCTGAACGCCTTGTCCAAAAGCATCTTACTTCTGAGAGTTGAGCCCACCCTCATTCCCTCACAGTTCCACACTGCCTGCAGAGTGAGTTTCACACGTCTTCACCAGAGACGATTGCCAGAGGCTTCTGAGTACAAGTTAACAATGCAGAACTGGAGGGTATCTCCATGTGCAGTAGACTGGTAATCTTGGAACCTCCTGACTCAGAGTACTGCTACGTTCTCACTGCCATAGGAATGCAGCTAGTTGACAGCTGGCTTCAAGACATGCTTCCCTGTGAGAGCTGAGGACAGGGCAGAACCCTCCCGCATCCTGCCTGACTGTAGGAGTAGCTCCTAACATCCTTATGTTAGTGCCTGGGAGACGTTGCGGGAAAAGCATGTGTGAGCACTGGGCCTGAACTCCCGTGTATCTGAGTTGAATACAGCGATTTCCAATGGCCTTCTTTAATCACAGTGGAGCTAGGTTCCAACTCCCATGTCCGAGTGGGTAGCAGACATCTGCCTCCCATGCATACACACTTCTGAGAGTTGAGCTTATGGCCTGTACCTCCACATCCAGCCTGCTGGTACCCTTGGCTTCTAAAAGGCCTAGGCTCGCTGTTTGACGGAAGTGCTGGGAGAGGTAATTGGAATCTCCCGGCACACAAGACGAGTGCCTCCAAGCTCAATTCACGATTTCCCGGTAATTCTTGTGGTAGACAGGTGCTACATACTAAGTTCCATATGTGAGAAGGTAGCTGAACGCCTTGTCCAAAAGCATCTTACTTCTGAGATTTGAGCACACCCTCAGTCCCTCACACTTCCACACTGCCTGCAGAGTGAGTTTCACACGTCTTCACCAGAGACGATTGCCAGAGGCTTCTGAGTACAAGTTAACAATGCAGACCTGGAGGGTATTTCCAGGTGCAGTAGAGTGGTAATCTTGGAACCTCCTGACTCAGAGTACTGCTACCTTCTCACTGCCATAGGAATGCAGCTAGTTGACAGCTGGCTTCAAGACATGCTTCCCTGTGAGAGCTGAGGACAGGGCAGAACCCTCCAGCATCCTGCCTGACTGTAGGAGTAGCTGCTAACATCCTTATGTTAGTGGCTGGGAGAGGTTGCGGGAAAAGCATGTGTGAGCACTGGGCCTGAACTCCCGTGTATCTGAGTTGAATACAGCGATTTCCAATGGCCTTCTTCAATCACAGTGTAGCTAGGTTCCAACTCCCATGTCCGAGTGGGTAGCAGACATCTGCCTCCCATGCATACACACTTCTGAGAGTTGAGCTTATGGCCTGTACCTCCACATCCAGCCTGCTGGTACCCTTGGCTTCTAAAAGGCCTAGGCTCGCTGTTTGACGGAAGTGCTGGGAGAGGTAATTGGAATCACCCGGCACACAAGACTAGTGCCTCCAAGCTCAGTTCAGCGATTTCCTAGTAATTCCTGTGGTAGACTGGTGCTACATACTAAGTTCCATACGTGAGAGGGTAGCTGAACGCCTTGTCCAAAACCATCTTACTTCTGAGAGTTGAGCTCACCCTCAGTCCCTCACATTTCCACACTGCCTGCAGAGTGAGTTTCGCAAGTCTTCAGCAGAGACGTTTGCCAGAGGCTTCTGAGACGCAGGGTAACAATGCAGACCTGTAGGGTATCCCCAGGTGCAGTCGACTGGTAATCTTGGAACCTCCTGACTCAAAATACTGCTACCTTCTCACTGCCATAGGAATGCAGCTTGTTGACAGCTAGCTGGCTTCAAGACTTGCTTCCCTGAGAGAGCTGAGGACAGGGCAGAACCCTCCCGCATGCTGCCTGACTGTAGGAGTAGCTGCTAACATCCTAATGTTAGTGGCTGGGAGAGGTTGCGGGAAAAGCATGTGTGAGCACTGGGACTGAACTCCCGTGTATCTGAGTTGAATACAGCGATTTCCAACGGCTTCCCTCAACCAGAGTGTAGCTAGGTTCCAAATCCCATGTACGAGCGGGTAGCAGACATCTGCCTCCCATGCATACACACTTCTGAGAGTTGAGCTTATGGCCTGTACCTGCACAGCCAGCCTGCTGGTACCCTTGGCTTCTAAAAGGCCTAGGCTCGCTGTTTGACGGAAGTGCTGGGAGAGGTAATTGGAATCTCCCGGCACACAAGACGAGTGCCTCCAAGCTCAATTCACGATTTCCCAGTAATTCTTGTGGTAGACAGCTGCTACATACTAAGTTCCATATGTGAGATGGTAGCTGAACGCCTTGTCCAAAAGCATCTTACTTCTGAGAGTTGAGCCCAACCTCAGTCCCTCACAGTTCCACATTGCCTGCAGAGTGAGTTTCACACGTCTTCACCAGAGACGATTGCCAGAGGCTTCTGAGTACAAGTTAACAATGCAGACCTGGAGGGTATCTCCAGGTGCAGTAGAGTGGTAATCGTGGAACCTCCTGACTCAGAGTACTGCTACCTTCTCACTGCCATAGGAATGCAGCTAGTTGACAGCTGGCTTCAAGACATGCTTCCCTGAGAGAGCTGAGGACAGGGCAGAATCCTCCCGCATGCTGCCTGACTGTAGGAGTAGCTGCTAACATCCTAATGTTAGTGGCTGGGAGAGGTTGCAGGAAAAGCATGTGTGAGCACTGGGCCTGAACTCCCGTGTATCTGAGTTGAATACAGCGATTTCCAACGGCTTTCCTCAACCAGAGTGTAGCTAGGTTCCAAATCCCATGTACGAGCGGGTAGCAGACATCTGCCTCCCATGCATACACACTTCTGAGAGTTGAGCTTATGGCCTGTACCTCCACAGCCAGCCTGCTGGTACCCTTGGCTTCTAAAAGGCCTAGGCTCGCTGTTTGACGGAAGTGCTGGGAGAGGTAATTGGAATCTCCCGGCACACAAGACGAGTGCCTCCAAGCTCAATTCACGATTTCCCGGTAATTCTTGTGGTAGACAGGTGCTACATACTAAGTTCCATATGTGAGAAGGTAGCTGAACGCCTTGTCCAAAAGCATCTTACTTCTGAGAGTTGAGCACACCCTCAGTCCCTCACACTTCCACACTGCCTGCAGAGTGAGTTTCACACGTCTTCACCAGAGACGATTGCCAGAGGCTTCTGAGTACAAGTTAACAATGCAGACCTGGAGGGTATCTCCAGGTGCAGTAGAGTGGTAATCTTGGAACCTCCTGACTCAGAGTACTGCTACCTTCTCACTGCCATAGGAATGCTGCTAGTTGACAGCTGGCTTCAAGACATGCTTCCCTGTGAGAGCTGAGGACAGGGCAGAACCCTCCCGCATCCTGCCTGACTGTAGGAGTAGCTGCTAACATCCTTATGTTAGTGGCTGGGAGAGGTTGCGGGAAAAGCATGTGTGAGCACTGGGCCTGAACTCCCGTGTATCTGAGTTGAATACAGCGATTTCCAATGGCCTTCTTCAATCACAGTGTAGCTAGGTTCCAACTCCCATGTCCGAGTGGGTAGCAGACATCGGCCTCCCATGCATACACACTTCTGAGAGTTGAGCTTATGGCCTTTACCTCCACATCCAGCCTGCTGGTACCCTTGGCTTCTAAAAGGCCTAGGCTCGCTGTTTGACGGAAGTGCTGGGAGAGGTAATTGGAATCACCCGGCACACATGACTAGTGCCTCCAAGCTCAGTTCAGCGATTTCCTAGTAATTCCTGTGGTAGACTGGTGCTACATACTAAGTTCCATACGTGAGAGGGTAGCTGAACGCCTTGTCCAAAACCATCTTACTTCTGAGAGTTGAGCTCAGCCTCAGTCCCTCACAGTTCCACACTGCGTGCAGAGTGAGTTTCGCAGGTCTTCAGCAGAGACGTTTGCCAGAGGCTTCTGAGACGCAGGGTAACAATGAAGACCTGGAGGGTATCCCCAGGTGCAGTCGACTGGTAATCTTGGAACCTCCTGACTCAGAGTACTGCTAACTTCTCACTGCCATAGGAATGCAGCTAGTTGACAGCTAGCTGGCTTCAAGACATGCTTCCCTGAGAGAGCTGAGGACAGGGCAGAACCCTCCCGCATGCTGCCTGACTGTAGGAGTAGCTGCTAACATCCTAATGTTAGTGGCTGGGAGAGGTTGCGCGAAAAGCATGTGTGAGCACTGGGCCTGAACTCCCGTGTATCTGAGTTGAATACAGCGATTTCCAACGGATTTCCTCAACCAGAGTGTAGCTAGGTTCCAAATCCCATGTACGAGCGGGTAGCAGACATCTGCCTCCCATCCATACACACTTCTGAGAGTTGAGCTTATGGCCTGTACCTCCACAGCCAGCCTGCTGGTACCCTTGGCTTCTAAAAGGCCTAGGCTCGCTGTTTGACGGAAGTGCTGGGAGAGGTAATTGGAATCTCCCGGCACACAAGACGAGTGCCTCCAAGCTCAATTCACGATTTCCCAGTAATTCTTGTGGTAGACAGGTGCTACATACTAAGTTCCATATGTGAGATGGTAGCTGAACGCCTTGTCTAAAAGCATCTTACTTCTGAGAGTTGAGCCCACCCTCAGTCCCTCACAGTTCCACACTGCCTGCAGAGTGAGTTTCACACGTCTTCACCAGAGACGATTGCCAGAGGCTTCTGAGTACAAGTTAACAATGCAGACCTGGAGGGTATCTCCAGGTGCAGTAGAGTGGTAATCCTGGAACCTCCTGACTCAGAATACTGCTACCTTCTCACTGCCATAGGAATGCAGCTAGTTGACAGCTGGCTTCAAGACATGCTTCCCTGTGAGAGCTGAGGACAGGGCAGAACCCTCCCGCATGCTGCCTGACTGTAGGAGTAGCTGCTAACATCCTTATGTTAGTGGCTGGGAGAGGTTGCGGGAAAAGCATGTGTGAGCACTGGGCCTGAACTCCCGTGTATCTGAGTTGAATACAGCGATTTCCAACGGCTTTCCTCAACCAGAGTGTAGCTAGGTTCCAAATCCCATGTACGAGCGGGTAGCAGACATCTGCCTCCCATGCATACACACTTCTGAGAGTTGAGCTTATGGCCTGTACCTCCACAGCCAGCCTGCTGGTACCCTTGGCTTCTAAAAGGCCTAGGCTCGCTGTTTGACGGAAGTGCTGGGAGAGGTAATTGGAATCTCCCGGCACACAAGACGAGTGCCTCCAAGCTCAATTCACGATTTCCCAGTAATTCTTGTGGTAGACAGGTGCTACATACTAAGTTCCATATGTAAGATGGTAGCTGAACGCCTTGTCCAAAAGCATCTTACTTCTGAGAGTTGAGCCCACCCTCATTCCCTCACAGTTCCACACTGCCTGCAGAGTGAGTTTCACACGTCTTCACCAGAGACGATTGCCAGAGGCTTCTGAGTACAAGTTAACAATGCAGACCTGAGGGTATCTCCAGGTGCAGTAGAGTGGTAATCTTGGAACATCCTGAATCAGAGTACTGCTACCTTCTCACTGCCATAGGAATGCAGCTAGTTGACAGCTGGCTTCAAGACATGCTTCCCTGTGAGAGCTGAGGACAGGGCAGAACCCTCCCGCATCCTGCCTGACTGTAGGAGTAGCTCCTAACATCCTTATGTTAGTGCCTGGGAGACGTTGCGGGAAAAGCATGTGTGAGCACTGGGCCTGAACTCCCGTGTATCTGAGTTGAATACAGCGATTTCCAATGGCCTTCTTTAATCACAGTGCAGCTAGGTTCCAACTCCCATGTCCGAGTGGGTAGCAGACATCTGCCTCCCATGCATACACACTTCTGAGAGTTGAGCTTATGGCCTGTACCTCCACATCCAGCCTGCTGGTACCCTTGGCTTCTAAAAGGCCTAGGCTCGCTGTTTGACGGAAGTGCTGGTAGAGGTAATTGGAATCTCCCGGCACACAAGACGAGTGCCTCCAAGTTCAATTCACGATTTCCCGGTAATTCTTGTGGTAGACAGGTGCTACATACTAAGTTCCATATGTGAGAAGGTAGCTGAACGCCTTGTCCAAAAGCATCTTACTTCTGAGATTTGAGCACACCCTCAGTCCCTCACACTTCCACACTGTCTGCAGAGTGAGTTTCACACGTCTTCACCAGAGACGATTGCCAGAGGCTTCTGAGTACAAGTTAACAATGCAGACCTGGAGGGTATTTCCAGGTGCAGTAGAGTGGTAATCTTGGAACCTCCTGACTCAGAGTACTGCTACCTTCTCACTGCCATAGGAATGCAGCTAGTTGACAGCTGGCTTCAAGACATGCTTCCCTGTGAGAGCTGAGGACAGGGCAGAACCCTCCCGCATCCTGCCTGACTGTAGGAGTAGCTGCTAACATCCTAATGTTAGTGGCTGGGAGAGGTTGCGGGAAAAGCATGTGTGAACACTGGGCCTGAACTCCCGTGTATCTGAGTTGAATACAGCGATTTCCAATGGTCTTCTTCAATCACAGTGTAGCTAGGTTCCAACTCCCATGTACGAGCGGGTAGCAGACATCTGCCGCCCATGCATACACACTTCTGAGAGTTGAGCTTATGGCCTGTACCTCCACATCCAGCCTGCTGGTACCCTTGGCTTCTAAAAGGCCTAGGCTCGCTGTTTGACGGAAGTGCTGGGAGAGGTAATTGGAATCTCCCGGCACACAAGACGAGTGCCTCCAAGCTCAATTCACGATTTCCCAGTAATTCTTGTGGTAGACAGGTGCTACATATTAAGTTCCATATGTGAGAAGGTAGCTGAACGCCTTGTCCAAAAGCATCTTACTTCTGAGAGTTGAGCCCACCCTCAGTCCCTCACACTTCCACACTGCCTGCAGAGTGAGTTTCACACGTCTTCACCAGAGACGATTGCCAGAGGCTTCTGAGTACAAGTTAACAATGCAGACCTGGAGGGTATCTCCAGGTGCAGTAGAGTGGTAATCTTGGAACCTCCTGACTCAGAGTACTGCTACCTTCTCACTGCCATAGGAATGCAGCTAGTTGACAGCTGGCTTCAAGACATGCTTCCCTGTGAGAGCTGAGGACAGGGCAGAACCCTCCCTCATCCTGCCTGACTGTAGGAGTACCTGCTAACATCCTTATGTTAGTGGCTGGGAGAGGTTGCGGGAAAAGCATGTGTGAGCACTGGGCCTGAACTCCCGTGTATCTGAGTTGAATACAGCGATTTCCAATGGCCTTCTTCAATCACAGTGTAGCTAGGTTCCAACTCCCATGTCCGAGTGGGTAGCAGACATCTGCCTCCCATGCATACACACTTCTGAGAGTTGAGCTTATGGCCTGTACCTCCACAGCCAGCCTGCTGGTACCCTCGGCTTCTAAAAGGCCTAGGCTCGCTGTTTGACGGAAGTGCTGGGAGAGGTAATTGGAATCTCCCGGCACACAAGACGAGTGCCTCCAAGCTCAATTCACGATTTCCCAGTAATTCTTATGGTAGACAGGTGCTACATATTAAGTTCCATATGTGAGATGGTAGCGGAACGCCTTGTCCAAAAGCATCTTACTTCTGAGAGTTGAGCCCACCCTCAGTCCCTCACACTTCCACACTGCCTGCAGAGTGAGTTTCACACGTCTTCACCAGAGACGATTGCCAGAGGCTTCTGAGTACAAGTTAACAATGCAGAACTGGAGGGTATCTCCAGGTGCAGTAGAGTGGTAATCTTGGAACCTCCTGACTCAGAGTACTGCTACCTTCTCACTGCCATAGGAATGCAGCTAGTTGACAGCTGGCTTCAAGACATGCTTCCCTGTGAGAGCTGAGGACAGGGCAGAACCCTCCCGCATCCTGCTGACTGTAGGAGTAGCTGCTAACATCCTTATGTTAGTGGCTGGGAGAGGTTGCGGGAAAAGCATGTGTGAGCACTGGGCCTGAACTCCCGTGTATCTGAGTTGAATACAGCGATTTCCAATGGCCTTCTTCAATCACAGTGTAGCTAGGTTCCAACTCCCATGTCCGAGTGGGTAGCAGACATCTGCCTCCCATGCATACACACTTCTGAGAGTTGAGCTTATGGCCTGTACCTCCACAGCCAGCCTGCTGGTACCCTTGGCTTCTAAAAGGCCTAGGCTCGCTGTTTGACGGAAGTGCTGGGAGAGGTAATTGGAATCACACGGCACACAAGACTAGTGCCTCCAAGCTCAGTTCAGCGATTTCCTAGTAATTCCTGTGGTAGACTGGTGCTACATACTAAGTTCCGTACGTGAGAGGGTAGCTGAACGACTTGTCCAAAACCATCTTACTTCTGAGAGTTGAGCTCAGCCTCAGTCCCTCACAATTCCACACTGCCTGCAGAGTGAGTTTCGCAGGTCTTCAGCAGAGACGTTTGCCAGAGGCTTCTGAGACGCAGGGTAACAATGCAGACCTGAAGGGTATCCCCAGGTGTAGTCGACTGGTAATCTTGGAACCCCCTGACTCAGAATACTGCTACCTTCTCACTGCCATAGGAATGCAGCTAGTTGACAGCTGGCTTCAAGACATGCTTCCCTGTGAGAGCTGAGGACAGGGCAGAACCCTCCCGCATCCTGCCTGACTGTAGGAGTAGCTGCTAACATCCTTATGTTAGTGGCGGTGAGAGGTTGCGGGAAAAGCATGTGTGAGCACTGGGCCTGAACTCCCGTGTATCTGAGTTGAATACAGCGATTTCCAACGGCTTTCCTCAACCAGAGTGTAGCTAGGTTCCAAATCCCATGTACGAGCGGGTAGCAGACATCTGCCTCCCATGCATACACACTTCTGAGAGTTGAGCTTATGGCCTGTACCTCCACAGCCAGCCTGCTGGTACCCTTGGCTTCTAAAAGGCCTAGGCTCGCTGTTTGACGGAAGTGCTGGGAGAGGTAATTGGAATCTCCCGGCACACAAGACGAGTGCCTCCAAGCTCAATTCACGATTTCCCAGTAATTCTTGTGGTAGACAGGTGCTACATACTAAGTTCCATATGTGAGAAGGTAGCTGAACGCCTTGTCCAAAAGCATCTTACTTCTGAGATTTGAGCCCACCCTCAGTCCCTCACCGTTCCACACTGCTGCAGAGTGAGTTTCACACGTCTTCACCAGAGACGATTGCCAGAGGCTTCTGAGTGCAAGTTAACAATGCAGACCTGGAGGGTATCTCTAGGTGCAGTAGAGTGGTAATCTTGGAAACTCCTGACTCAGAGTACTGCTACCTTCTCACTGCCATAGGAATGCAGCTAGTTGACAGCTGGCTTCAAGACATGCTTCCCTGTGAGAGCTGAGGACAGGGCAGAAACCTCCCGCATCCTGCCTGACTGTAGCAGTAGCTGCTAACATCCTAATGTTAGTGGCTGGGAGAGTTTGCCGGAAAAGCATGTGTGAGCACTGGGCCTGAACTCCCGTGTATCTGAGTTGAATACAGCGATTTCCAATGGCCTTCTTCAATCACAGTGTAGCTAGGTTCCAACTCCCATGTCCGAGTGGGTAGCAGACATCTGCCTCCCATGCATACACACTTCTGAGAGTTGAGCTTATGGCCTGTACATCCACATCCAGCCTGCTGGTACCCTTGGCTTCTAAAAGGCCTAGGCTCGCTGTTTGACGGAAGTGCTGGGAGAGGTAATTGGAATCACCCGGCACACAAGACTAGTGCCTCCAAGCTCAGTTCAGCGATTTCCTAGTAATTCCTGTGGTAGACTGGTGCTACATACTAAGTTCCATACGTGAGAGGGTAGCTGAACGCCTTGTCCAAAACCATCTTACTTCTGAAAGTTGAGCTCAGCCTCAGTCCCTCACAGTTCCACACTGCCTGCAGAGTGTGTTTCGCAGGTCTTCAGCAGAGACGTTTGCCAGAGGCTTCTGAGACGCAGGGTAACAATGCAGACCTGGAGGGTATCCCCAGGTGCAGTCGACTGGTAATCTTGGAACCTCCTGACTCAGAATACTGCTACCTTCTCACTGCCATAGGAATGCAGCTAGTTGACAGCTAGCTGGCTTCAAGACATGCTTCCCTGAGAGAGCTGAGGACAGGGCAGAACCCTCCCGCATGCTGCCTGACTGTAGGAGTAGCTGCTAACATCCTTATGTTAGTGGCTGGGAGAAGTTGCGGGAAAAGCATGTGTGAGCACTGGGCCTGAACTCCCGTGTATCTGAGTTGAATACAGCGATTTCCAACGGCTTTCCTCAACCAGAGTGTAGCTAGGTTCCAAATCCCATGTACGAGCGGGTAGCAGACATCTGCCTCCCATGCATACACACTTCTGAGAGTTGAGCTTATGGCCTGTACCTCCACATCCAGCCTGCTGGTACCCTTGTCTTCTAAAAGTCCTAGGCTCGCTGTTTGACGGAAGTGCTGGGAGAGGTAATTGGAATCTCCCGGCACACAAGACGAGTGCCTCCAAGCTCAATTCACGATTTCCCAGTAATTCTTGTGGTAGACAGGTGCTACATACTAAGTTCCATATGTGAGAAGGTAGCTGAACGCCTTGTCCAAAAGCATCTTACTTCTGAGAGTTGAGCCCACCCTCATTCCCTCACAGTTCCACACTGCCTGCAGAGTGAGTTTCACACGTCTTCACCAGAGACGATTGCCAGAGGCTTCTGAGTACAAGTTAACAATGCAGAACTGGAGGGTATCTCCAGGTGCAGTAGACTGGTAATCTTGGAACCTCCTGACTCAGAGTACTGCTACCTTCTCACTGCCATAGGAATGCAGCTAGTTGACAGCTGGCTTCAAGACATGCTTCCCTGTGAGAGCTGAGGACAGGGCAGAACCCTCCCGCATCCTGCCTGACTGTAGGAGTAGCTCCTAACATCCTTATGTTAGTGCCTGGGAGACGTTGCGGGAAAAGCATGTGTGAGCACTGGGCCTGAACTCCCGTGTATCTGAGTTGAATACAGCGATTTCCAATGGCCTTCTTTAATCACAGTGCAGCTAGGTTCCAACTCCCATGTCCGAGTGGGTAGCAGACATCTGCCACCCATGCATACACACTTCTGAGAGTTGAGCTTATGGCCTGTACCTCCACATCCAGCCTGCTGGTACCCTTGGCTTCTAAAAGGCCTAGGCTCGCTGTTTGACGGAAGTGCTGGGAGAGGTAATTGGAATCTCCCGGCACACAAGACGAGTGCCTCCAAGCTCAATTCACGATTTCCCGGTAATTCTTGTGGTAGACAGGTGCTACATACTAAGTTCCATATGTGAGAAGGTAGCTGAACGCCTTGTCCAAAAGCATCTTACTTCTGAGATTTGAGCACACCCTCAGTCCCTCACACTTCCACCCTGCCTGCAGAGTGAGTTTTACACGTCTTCACCAGAGACGATTGCCAGAGGCTTCTGAGTACAAGTTAACAATGCAGACCTGGAGGGTATTTCCAGGTGCAGTAGAGTTCTAATCTTGGAACCTCCTGACTCAGAGTACTGCTACCTTCTCACTGCCATAGGAATGCAGCTAGTTGACAGCTGGCTTCAAGACATGCTTCCCTGTGAGTGCTGAGGACAGGGCAGAACCCTCCCGCATCCTGCCTGACTGTAGGAGTAGCTGCTAACATCCTTATGTTAGTGGCTGGGAGAGGTTGCGGGAAAAGCATGTGTGAGCACTGGGCCTGAACTCCCGTGTATCTGAGTTGAATACAGCGATTTCCAATGGCCTTCTTCAATCACAGTGTAGCTAGGTTCCAACTCCCATGTCCGAGTGGGTAGCAGACATCTGCCTCCCATGCATACACACTTCTGAGAGTTGAGCTTATGGCCTGTACCTCCACATCCAGCCTGCTGGTACCCTTGGCTTCTAAAAGGCCTAGGCTCGCTGTTTGACGGAAGTGCTGGGAGAGGTAATTGGAATCACCCGGCACACAAGACTAGTGCCTCCAAGCTCAGTTCAGCGATTTCCTAGTAATTCCTGTGGTAGACTGGTGCTACATACTAAGTTCCATACGTGAGAGGGTAGCTGAACGCCTTGTCCAAAACCATCTTACTTCTGAGAGTTGAGCTCACCCTCAGTCCCTCACATTTCCACACTGCCTGCAGAGTGAGTTTCGCAGGTCTTCAGCAGAGACGTTTGCCAGAGGCTTCTGAGACGCAGGGTAACAATGCAGACCTGGAAGTTATCCCCATGTGCAGTCGACTGGTAATCTTGGAACCTCCTGACTCAGAATACTGCTACCTTCTCACTGCCATAGGAATGCAGCTTGTTGACAGCTAGCTGGCTTCAAGACTTGCTTCCCTGAGAGAGCTGAGGACAGGGCAGAACCCTCCCGCATCCTGCCTGACTGTAGGAGTAGCTGCTAACATCCTAATGTTAGTGGCTGGGAGAGGTTGCGGGAAAAGCATGTGTGAGCACTGGGACTGAACTCCCGTGTATCTGAGTTGAATACAGCGATTTCCAACGGCTTCCCTCAACCAGAGTGTAGCTAGGATCCAAATCCCCTGTACGAGCGGGTAGCAGACATCTGCCTCCCATGCATACACACTTCTGAGAGTTGAGCTTATGGCCTGTACCTGCACAGCCAGCCTGCTGGTAACCTTGGCTTCTAAAAGGCCTAGGCTCGCTGTTTGACGGAAGTGCTGGGAGAGGTAATTGGAATCTCCCGGCACACAAGACGAGTGCCTCCAAGCTCAATTCACGATTTCCCAGTAATTCTTGTGGTAGACAGCTGCTACATACTAAGTTCCATATGTGAGATGGTAGCTGAACGCCTTGTCCAAAAGCATCTTACTTCTGAGAGTTGAGCCCACCCTCAGTCCCTCACAGTTCCACACTGCCTGCAGAGTGAGTTTCACACGTCTTCACCAGTGACGATTGCCAGAGGCTTCTGAGACGCAGGGTAACAATGCAGACCTGGAGGGTATCCCCAGGTGCAGTCGACTGGTAATCTTGGAACCTGCTGACTCAGAATACTGCTACCTTCTCACTGCCATAGGAATGCAGCTAGTTGACAGCTGGCTTCAAGACATGCTTCCCTGTGAGAGTTTAGGACAGGGCAGAACCCTCCCGCATGCTGCCTGACTGTAGGAGTAGCTGCTAACATCCTAATGTTAGTGGCTGGGAGAGGCTGCGGGAAAAGCATGTGTGAGCACTGGGCCTGAACTCCCGTGTATCTGAGTTGAATACAGCGATTTCCAACGGCTTTCCTCAACCAGAGTGTAGCTAGGTTCCAAATCCCATGTACGAGCGGGTAGCAGACATCTGCCTCCCATGCATACACACTTCTGAGAGTTGAGCTTATGGCCTGTACCTCCACAGCCAGCCTGCTGGTACCCTTGGCTTCTAAAAGGCCTAGGCTCGCTGTTTGACGGAAGTGCTGGGAGAGGTAATTGGAATCACCCGGCACACAAGACTAGTGCCTCCAAGCTCAGTTCAGGGATTTCCTAGTAATTCCTGTGCTAGAGTGGTGCTACATACTAAGTTCCATACGTGAGAGGGTAGCTGAACGCCTTGTCCAAAACCATCTTACTTCTGAGAGTTGAGCTCAGCCTCAGTCCCTCACAGTTCCACACTGCCTGCAGAGTGAGTTTCGCAGGTCCTCAGCAGAGACGTTTGCCAGAGGCTTCTGAGACGCAGGGTAACAATGCAGACCTGGAGGGTATCCCCAGGTGCAGTCGACTGATAATCTTGGAACCTCCTGACTCAGAATACTGCTACCTTCTCACTGCCATAGGAATGCAGCTAGTTGACAGCTGGCTTCAAGACATGCTTCCCTGTGAGAGCTGAGGACAGGGCAGAACCCTCCCGCATGCTGCCTGACTGTAGGAGTAGCTGCTAACATCCTTATGTCAGTGGCTGGGAGAGGTTGCGGGAAAAGCATGTGTGAGCACTGGGCCTGAACTCCCGTGTATCTGAGTTGAATACAGCGATTTCCAATGGCCTTCTTTAATCACAGTGCAGCTAGGTTCCAACTCCCATGTCCGAGTGGGTAGCAGACATCTGCCTCCCATGCATACACACTTCTGAGAGTTGAGCTTATGGCCTGTACCTCCACATCCAGCCTGCTGGTACCCTTGGCTTCTAAAAGGCCTAGGCTCGCTGTTTGACGGAAGTGCTGGGAGAGGTAATTGGAATCTCCCGGCACACAAGACGAGTGCCTCCAAGCTCAATTCACGATTTCCCGGTAATTCTTGTGGTAGACAGGTGCTACATAATAAGTTCCATATGTGAGAAGGTAGCTGAACGCCTTGTCCAAAAGCATCTTACTTCTGAGATTTGAGCACACCCTCAGTCCCTCACACTTCCACACTGCCTGCAGAGTGAGTTTCACACGTCTTCACCAGAGACGATTGCCAGAGGCTTCTGAGTACAAGTTAACAATGCAGACCTGGAGGGTATTTCCAGGTGCAGTAGAGTGGTAATCTTGGAACCTCCTGACTCAGAGTACTGCTACCTTCTCACTGCCATAGGAATGCAGCTAGTTGACAGCTGGCTTCAAGACATGCTTCCCTGTGAGAGCTGAGGACAGGGCAGAACCCTCCCGCATCCTGCCTGACTGTAGGAGTAGCTGGTAACATCCTTATGTTAGTGGCTGGGAGAGGTTGCGGGAAAAGCATGTGTGAGCACTGGGCCTGAACTCCCGTGTATCTGAGTTGAATACAGCGATTTCCAATGGCCTTCTTCAATCACAGTGTAGCTAGGTTCCAACTCCCATGTCCGAGTGGGTAGCAGACATCTGCCTCCCATGCATACACACTTCTGAGAGTTGAGCTTATGGCCTGTACCTCCACATCCAGCCTGCTGGTACCCTTGGCTTCTAAAAGGCCTAGGCTCGCTGTTTGACGGAAGTGCTGGGAGAGGTAATTGGAATCACCCGGCACACAAGACTAGTGCCTCCAAGCTCAGTTCAGCGATTTCCTAGTAATTCCTGTGGTAGACTGGTGCTACATACTAAGTTCCATACGTGAGAGGGTAGCTGAACGCCTTGTCCAAAACCATCTTACTTCTGAGAGTTGAGCTCACCCTCAGTCCCTCACATTTCCACACTGCCTGCAGAGTGAGTTTCGCAGGTCTTCAGCAGAGACGTTTGCCAGAGGCTTCTGAGACGCAGGGTAACAATGCAGACCTGGAGGGTATCCCCAGGTGCAGTCGACTGGTAATCTTGGAACCTCCTGACTCAGAATACTGCTACCTTCTCACTGCCATAGGAATGCAGCTTGTTGACAGCTAGCTGGCTTCAAGACTTGCTTCCCTGAGAGAGCTGAGGACAGGGCAGAACCCTCCCGCATGCTGCCTGACTGTAGGAGTAGCTGCTAACATCCTAATATTAGTGGCTGGGAGAGGTTGCGGGAAAAGCATGTGTGAGCACTGGGAATGAACTCCCGTGTATCTGAGTTGAATACAGCGATTTCCAACGGCTTCCCTCAACCAGAGTGTAGCTAGGTTCCAAATCCCCTGTACGAGCGGGTAGCAGACATCTGCCTCCCATGCATACACACTTCTGAGAGTTGAGCTTATGGCCTGTACCTGAACAGCCAGCCTGCTGGTACCCTTGGCTTCTAAAAGGCCTAGGCTCGCTGTTTGACGGAAGTGCTGGGAGAGGTAATTGGAATCTCCCGGCACACAAGACGAGTGCCTCCAAGCTCAATTCACGATTTCCTAGTAATTCTTGTGGTAGACAGCTGCTACATACTAAGTTCCATATGTGAGATGGTAGCTGAACGCCTTATCCAAAAGCATCTTACTTCTGAGAGTTGAGCCCAACCTCAGTCCCTCACAGTTCCACATTGCCTGCAGAGTGAGTTTCACACGTCTTCACCAGAGACGATTGCCAGAGGCTTCTGAGTACAAGTTAACAATGCAGACCTGGAGGGTATCTCCAGGTGCAGTAGAGTGGTAATCTTGGAACCTCCTGACTCAGAGTACTGCTACCTTCTCACTGCCATAGGAATGCAGCTAGTTGACAGCTGGCTTCAAGACATGCTTCCCTGAGAGAGCTGAGGACAGGGCAGAATCCTCCCGCATGCTGCCTGACTGTAGGAGTAGCTGCTAACTTCCTAATGTTAGTGGCTGGGAGAGGTTGCAGGAAAAGCATGTGTGAGCACTGGGCCTGAACTCCCGTGTATCTGAGTTGAATACAGCGATTTCCAACGGCTTTCCTCAACCAGAGTGTAGCTAGGTTCCAAATCCCATGTACGAGCGGGTAGCAGACATCTGCCTCCCATGCATACACACTTCTGAGAGTTGAGCTTATGGCCTGTACCTCCACATCCAGCCTGCTGGTACCCTTGGCTTCTAAAAGGCCTAGGCTCGCTGTTTGACGGAAGTGCTGGGAGAGGTAATTGGAATCTCCCGGCACACAAGACGAGTGCCTCCAAGCTCAATTCACGATTTCCTGGTAATTCTTGTGGTAGACAGGTGCTACATACTAAGTTCCATATGTGAGAAGGTAGCTGAACGCCTTGTCCAAAAGCATCTTACTTCTGAGATTTGAGCACACCCTCAGTCCCTCACACTTCCACACTGCCTGCAGAGTGAGTTTCACACGTCTTCACCAGAGACGATTGCCAGAGGCTTCTGAGTACAAGTTAACAATGCAGACCTGGAGGGTATTTCCAGGTGCAGTAGAGTGGTAATCTTGGAACCTCCTGACTCAGAGTACTGCTACCTTCTCACTGCCATAGGAATGCAGCTAGTTGACAGCTGGCTTCAAGACATGCTTCCCTGTGAGAGCTGAGGACAGGGCAGAACCCTCCCGCATCCTGCCTGACTGTAGGAGTAGCTGCTAACATCCTTATGTTAGTGGCTGGGAGAGGTTTCGGGAAAAGCATGTGTGAGCACTGGGCCTGAACTCCCGTGTATCTGAGTTGAATACAGCGATTTCCAATGGCCTTCTTCAATCACAGTGTAGCTAGGTTCCAACTCCCATGTCCGAGTGGGTAGCAGACATCTGCCTCCCATGCATACACACTTCTGAGAGTTGAGCTTATGGCCTGTACCTCCACATCCAGCCTGCTGGTACCCTTGGGTTCTAAAAGGCCTAGGCTCGCTGTTTGACGGAAGTGCTGGGAGAGGTAATTGGATCACCCGGCACACAAGACTAGTGCCTCCAAGCTCAGTTCAGCGATTTCCTAGTAATTCCTGTGGTAGACTGGTGCTACATACTAAGTTCCATACGTGAGAGGGTAGCTGAACGCCTTGTCCAAAACCATCTTACTTCTGAGAGTTGAGCTCACCCTCAGTCCCTCACAGTTCCACACTGCCTGCAGAGTGAGTTTCGCAGGTCTTCAGCAGAGACGTTTGCCAGAGTCTTCTGAGACGAAGGGTAACAATGCAGACCTGGAGGGTATCCCCAGGTGCAGTCGACTGGTAATCTTGGAACCTCCTGACTCAGAATACTGCTACCTTCTCACTGCCATAGGAATGCAGCTAGTTGACAGCTGGCTTCAAGACATGCTTCCCTGTGAGAGCTTAGGACACGGCAGAACCCTCCCGCATGCTGCCTGACTGTAGGAGTAGCTGCTAACATCCTAATGTTAGTGGCTGGGAGAGGCTGCGGGAAAAGCATGGGTGAGCACTGGGCCTGAACTCCCGTGTATCTGAGTTGAATACAGCGATTTCCAACGGCTTTCCTCAACCAGAGTGTAGCTGGGTTCCAAATCCCATGTACGAGCGGGTAGCAGACATCTGCCTCCCATGCATACACACTTCTGAGAGTTGAGCTTATGGCCTGTACCTCCACAGCCAGCCTGCTGGTACCCTTGGCTTCTAAAAGGCCTAGGCTCGCTGTTTGACGGAAGTGCTGGGAGAGGTAATTGGAATCACCCGGCACACAAGACTAGTGCCTCCAAGCTCAGTTCAGGGATTTCCTAGTAATTCCTGTGGTAGAGTGGTGCTACATACTAAGTTCCATACGTGAGAGGGTAGCTGAACGCCTTGTCCAAAACCATCTTACTTCTGAGAGTTGAGCTCAGCCTCAGTCCCTCACAGTTCCACACTGCCTGCAGAGTGAGTTTCGCAGGTCTTCAGCAGAGACGTTTGCCAGAGGCTTCTGAGACGCAGGGTAACAATGCAAACATGGAGGGTATCCCCAGGTGCAGTCGACTGATAATCTTGGAACCTCCTGACTCAGAATACTGCTACCTTCTCACTGCCATAGGAATGCTGCTAGTTGACAGCTGGCTTCAAGACATGCTTCCCTGTGAGAGCTGAGGACAGGGCAGAACCCTCCCGCATGGTGCCTGACTGTAGGAGTAGCTGCTAACATCCTTATGTTAGTGGCTGGGAGAGGTTGCGGGAAAAGCATGTGTGAGCACTGGGCCTGAACTCCCGTGTATCTGAGTTGAATACAGCGATTTCCAACGGCTTTCCTCAACCAGAGTGTAGCTAGGTTCCAAATCCCATGTACGAGCGGGTAGCAGACATCTGCCTCCCATGCATACACACTTCTGAGAGTTGAGCTTATGGCCTGTACCTCCACATCCAGCCTGCTGGTACCCTTGGCTTCTAAAAGGCCTAGGCTCACTGTTTGACGGAAGTGCTGGGAGAGGTAATTGGAATCTCCCGGCACACAAGACGAGTGCCTCCAAGCTCAATTCACGATTTCCCAGTAATTCTTGTGGTAGACAGGTGCTACATACAAAGTTCCATATGTGAGAAGGTAGCTGAACGCCTTGTCTAAAAGCATCTTACTTCTGAGAGTTGAGCACACCCTCAGTCCCTCACACTTCCACACTGCCTGCAGAGTGAGTTTCACACGTCTTCACCAGAGACGATTGCCAGAGGCTTCTGAGTACAAGTTAACAATGCAGACCTGGAGGGTATCTCCAGGTGCAGTAGAGTGGTAATCTTGGAACCTCCTGACTCAGAGTACTGCTACCTTCTCACTGCCATAGGAATGCAGCTAGTTGACAGTTGGCTTCAAGACATGCTTCCCTGTGAGAGCTGAGGACAGGGCAGAACCCTCCCGCATCCTGCCTGACTGTAGGAGGAGCTGCTAACATCCTAATGTTAGTGGCTGGGAGAGGTTGCGGGAAAAGCGTGTGTGAGCACTGGGCCTGAACTCCCGTATATCTGAGTTGAATACAGCGATTTCCAATGGCCTTCTTCAATCACAGTGTAGCTAGGTTCCAACTCCCATGTCCGAGTGGGTAGCAGACATCAGCCTCCCATGCATACACACTTCTGAGAGTTGAGCTTATGGCCTGTACCTCCACATCCAGCCTGCTGGTACCCTTGGCTTCTAAAAGGCCTAGGCTCGCTTTTTGACGGAAGTGCTGGGAGAGGTAATTGGAATCACCGGGCACACAAGACTAGTGCCTCCAAGCTCAGTTCAGCGATTTCCTAGTAATTCCTGTGGTAGACTGGTGCTACATACTAAGTTCCATACGTGAGAGGGTAGCTGAACGCCTTGTCCAAAACCATCTTACTTCTGAGAGTTGAGCTCAGCCTCAGTCCCTCACAGTTCGACACTGCCTGCAGAGTGAGTTTCGCAGATCTTCAGCAGAGACGTTTGCCAGAGGCTTCTGAGACGCAGGGTAACAATGCAGACCTGGAGGGTATCCCCAGGTGCAGTCGACTGGTAATCTTGGAACCTCCTGACTCAGAATACTGCTACCTTCTCACTGCCATAGGAATGCAGCTAGTTGACAGCTGGCTTCAAGACATGCTTCCCTCTGAGATCTGAGGACAGGGCAGAACCCTCCCGCATGCTGCCTGACTGTAGGAGTAGCTGCTAACATCCTTATGTTAGTGGCTGTGAGAGGTTGCGGGAAAAGCATGTGTGAGCACTGGGCCTGAACTCCCGTGTATCTGAGTTGAATACAGCGATTTCCAACGGCTTTCCTCAACCAGAGTGTAGCTAGGTTCCAAATCCTATGTACGAGCGGGTAGCGGACATCTGCCTCCCATGCATACACACTTCTGAGAGTTGAGCTTATGGCCTGTACCTCCACAGCCAGCCTGCTGGTACCCTTGGCTTCTAAAAGGCCTAGGCTCGCTGTTTGACGGAAGTGCTGGGAGAGGTAATTGGAATCTCCCGGCACACAAGACGAGTGCCTCCAAGCTCAATTCACGATTTCCCAGTAATTCTTGTGGTAGGTGCTACATACTAAGTTCCAAATGTGAGAAGGTAGCTGAACGCCTTGTCCAAAAGCATCTTACTTCTGAGATTTGAGCACACCCTCAGTCCCTCACACTTGCACACTGCCTGCAGAGTGAGTTTCGCAGGTCTTCAGCAGAGACGATTGCCAGAGGCTTCTGAGTACAAGTTAACAATGCAGACCTGGAGGGTATCTCCAGGTGCAGTAGAGTGGTAATCTTGGAACCTCCTGACTCAGAGTACTGCTACCTTCTCACTGCCATAGGAATGCTGCTAGTTGACAGCTGGCTTCAAGACATGCTTCCCTGTGAGAGCTGAGGAAAGGGCAGAACCCTCCCGCATCCTGCCTGACTGTAGGAGTAGCTGCTAACATCCTTATGTTAGTGGCTGGGAGAGGTTGCGGGAAAAGCATGTGTGAGCACTGGGCCTGAACTCCCGTGTATCTGAGTTGAATACAGCGATTTCCAATGGCCTTCTTCAATCACAGTGTAGCTAGGCTCCAACTCCCATGTCCGAGTGGGTAGCAGACATCTGCCTCCCATGCATACACACTTCTGAGAGTTGAGCTTATGGCCTTTACCTCCACATACAGCCTGCTGGTACCCTTGGCTTCTAAAAGGCCTAGGCTCGCTGTTTGACGGAAGTGCTGGGAGAGGTAATTGGAATCACACGGCACACATGACTAGTGCCTCCAAGCTCAGTTCAGCGATTTCCTAGTAATTCCTGTGGTAGACTGGTGCTACATACTAAGTTCCATACGTGAGAGGGTAGCTGAACGCCTTGTCCAAAACCATCTTACTTCTGAGAGTTGAGCTCAGCCTCAGTCCCTCACAGTTCCACACTGCGTGCAGAGTGAGTTTCGCAGGTCTTCAGCAGAGACGTTTGCCAGAGGATTCTGACACGCAGGGTAACAATGCAGACCTGGAGGGTATCCCCAGGTGCAGTCGACTGGTAATCTTGGAACCTCCTGACTCAGAATACTGCTACCTTCTCACTGCCATAGGAATGCAGCTAGTTGACAGCTAGCTGGCTTCAAGACATGCTTCCCTGAGAGAGCTGAGGACAGGGCAGAACCCTCCCGCATGCTGCCTGACTGTAGGAGTAGCTGCTAACATCCTTATGTTAGTGGCTGGGAGAGGTTGCGGGAAAAGCATGTGTGAGCACTGGGCCTGAACTCCCGTGTATCTGAGTTGAATACAGCGATTTCCAACGGCTTTCCTCAACCAGAGTGTAGCTAGGTTCCAAATCCCATGTACGAGCGGGTAGCAGACATCTGCCTCCCATGCATACACACTTCTGAGAGTTGAGCTTATGGCCTGTACCTCCACAGCCAGCCTGCTGGTACCCTTGGCTTCTAAAAGGCCTAGGATCGCTGTTTGACAGAAGTGCTGGGAGAGGTAATTGGAATCTCCCGGCACACAAGACGAGTGCCTCCAAGCTCAATTCACGATTTCCCAGTAATTCTTGTGGTAGACAGGTGCTACATACTAAGTTCCATATGTGAGATGGTAGCTGAACGCCTTGTCTAAAAGCATCTTACTTCTGAGAGTTGAGCCCACCCTCAGTCCCTCACAGTTCCACACTGCCTGCAGAGTGAGTTTCACACGTCTTCACCAGAGACGATTGCCAGAGGCTTCTGAGTACAAGTTAACAATGCAGACCTTGAGGATATCTCCAGGTGCAGTAGAGTGGTAATCTTGGAACCTCCTGACTCAGAGTACTGCTACCTTCTCACTGCCATAGGAATGCAGCTAGTTGACAGCTGGCTTCAAGACATGCTTCCCTGTGAGAGCTGAGGACAGGGCAGAACCCTCCCGCATCCTGCCTGACTGTAGGAGTAGCTGCTAACATCCTTATGTTAGTGGCTGGGAGAGGTTGCGGGAAAAGCATGTGTGAGCACTGGGCCTGAACTCCCGTTTATCTGAGTTGAATACAGCGATTTCCAATGGCCTTCTTCAATCACAGTGTAGCTAGGTTCCAACTCCCATGTCCGAGTGGGTAGCAGACATCTGCCTCCCATGCATACACACTTCTGAGAGTTGAGCTTATGGCCTGTACCTCCACATCCAGCCTGCTGGTACCCTTGGCTTCTAAAAGGCCTAGGCTCGCTGTTTGACGGAAGTGCTGGGAGAGGTAATTGGAATCACCCGGCACACAAGACTAGTGCCTCCAAGCTCAGTTCAGCGATTTCCTAGTAATTCCTGTGGTAGACTGGTGCTACATACTAAGTTCCATACGTGAGAGGGTAGCTGAACGCCTTGTCCAAAACCATCTTACTTCTGAGAGTTGAGCCCACCCTCAGTCCCTCACAGTTCCACATTGCCTGCAGAGTGAGTTTCACACGTCTTCACCAGAGACGATTGCCAGAGGCTTCTGAGTACAAGTTAACAATGCAGACCTTGAAGGTATCTCCAGGTGCAGTAGAGTGGTAATCTTGGAACCTCCTGACTCAGAGTACTGCTACCTTCTCACTGCCATAGGAATGCAGCTAGTTGACAGCTGGCTTCAAGACATGCTTCCCTGTGAGAGCTGAGGACAGGGCAGAACCCTCCCGCATCCTGCCTGACTGTAGGAGTAGCTGCTAACATCCTTATGTTAGTGGCTGGGAGAGGTTGCGGGAAAAGCATGTGTGAGCACTGGGCCTGAACTCCCGTGTATCTGAGTTGAATACAGCGATTTCCAATGGCCTTCTTCAATCACAGTGTAGCTAGGTTCCAACTCCCATGTCCGAGTGGGTAGCAGACATCTGCCTCCCATGCATACACACTTCTGAGAGTTGAGCTTATGGCCTGTACCTCCACATCCAGCCTGCTGGTACCCTTGGCTTCTAAAAGGCCTAGGCTCGCTGTTTGACGGAAGTGCTGGGAGAGGTAATTGGAATCACCCGGCACACAAGACTAGTGCCTCCAAGCTCAGTTCAGCGATTTCCTAGTAATTCCTGTGGTAGACTGGTGCTACATACTAAGTTCCATACGTGAGAGGGTAGCTGAACGCCTTGTCCAAAACCATCTTACTTCTGAGAGTTGAGCTCAGCCTCAGTCCCTCACAGTTCCACACTGCCTGCAGAGTGAGTTTCGCAGGTCTTCAGCAGAGACGTTTGCCAGAGGCTTCTGAGACGCAGGGTAACAATGCAGACCTGGAGGGTATCCCCAGGTACAGTCGACTGGTAATCTTGGAACCTCCTGACTCAGAATACTGCTACCTTCTCACTGCCATAGGAATGCAGCTAGTTGACAGCTGGCTTCAAGACATGCTTCCCTGTGAGAGCTGAGGACAGGGCAGAACCCTCCCGCATGCTGCCTGACTGTAGGAGTAGCTGCTAACATCCTTATGTTAGTGGCTGGGAGAGGTTGCGGGAAAAGCATGTGTGAGCACTGGGCCTGAACTCCCGTGTATCTGAGTTGAATACAGCGATTTCCAACGGCTTTCCTCAACCAGAGTGTAGCTAGGTTCCAAATCCCATGTACGAGCGGGTAGCAGACATCTGCCTCCCATGCATACACACTTCTGAGAGTTGAGCTTATGGCCTGTACCTCCACATCCAGCCTGCTGGTACCCTTGGCTTCTAAAAGGCCTAGGCTCGCTGTTTGACGGAAGTGCTGGGAGAGGTAATTGGAATCTCCCGGCACACAAGACGAGTGCCTCCAAGCTCAATTCACGATTTCCCAGTAATTCTTGTGGTAGACAGGTGCTACATACTAAGTTCCATATGTGAGAAGGTAGCTGAACGCCTTGTCCAAAAGCATCTTACTTCTGAGAGTTGAGCACACCCTCAGTCCCTCACACTTCCACACTGCCTGCAGAGTGAGTTTCACACGTCTTCACCAGAGACGATTGCCAGAGGCTTCTGAGTACAAGTTAACAATGCAGACCTGGAGGGTATCTCCAGGTGCAGTAGAGTGGTAATCTTGGAACCTCCTGACTCAGAGTACTGCTACCTTCTCACTGCCATAGGAATGCAGCTAGTTGACAGCTGGCTTCAAGACATGCTTCCCTGTGAGAGCTGAGGACAGGGCAGAACCCTCCCGCATCGTGCCTGACTGTAGTAGTAGCTGCTAACATCCTTATGTTAGTGGCTGGGAGAGGTTGCGGGAAAAGCATGTGTGAGCACTGGGCCTGAACTCCCGTGTATCTGAGTTGAATACAGCGATTTCCAATGGCCTTCTTCAATCACAGTGTAGCTAGGTTCCAACTCCCATGTCCGAGTGGGTAGCAGACATCTGCCTCCCATGCATACACACTTCTGAGAGTTGAGCTTATGGCCTGTACCTCCACATCCAGCCTGCTGGTACCCTTGGCTTCTAAAAGTCCTAGGCTCGCTGTTTGACGGAAGTGCTGGGAGAGGTAATTGGAATCACCCGGCACACAAGACTAGTGCCTCCAAGCTCAGTTCAGCGATTTCCTAGTAATTCCTGTGGTAGACTGGTGCTACATACTAAGTTCCATACGTGAGAGGGTAGCTGAACGCCTTGTCCAAAACCATCTTACTTCTGAGAGTTGAGCTCAGCCTCAGTCCCTCACAGTTCCACACTGCCTGCAGAGTGAGTTTCGCAGGTCTTCAGCAGAGACGTTTGCCAGAGGCTTCTGAGACGCAGGGTAACAATGCAGACCTGGAGGGTATCCCCAGGTGCAGTCGACTGGTAATCTTGGAACCTCCTGACTCAGAATACTGCTACCTTCTCACTGCCATAGGAATGCAGCTTGTTGACAGCTAGCTGGCTTCAAGACTTGCTTCCCTGAGAGAGCTGAGGACAGGGCAGAACCCTCCCGCATGCTGCCTGACTGTAGGAGTAGCTGCTAACATCCTAATATTAGTGGCTGGGAGAGGTTGCGGGAAAAGCATGTGTGAGCACTGGGAATGAACTCCCGTGTATCTGAGTTGAATACAGCGATTTCCAACGGCTTCCCTCAACCAGAGTGTAGCTAGGTTCCAAATCCCCTGTACGAGCGGGTAGCAGACATCTGCCTCCCATGCATACACACTTCTGAGAGTTGAGCTTATGGCCTGTACCTGAACAGCCAGCCTGCTGGTACCCTTGGCTTCTAAAAGGCCTAGGCTCGCTGTTTGACGGAAGTGCTGGGAGAGGTAATTGGAATCTCCCGGCACACAAGACGAGTGCCTCCAAGCTCAATTCACGATTTCCTAGTAATTCTTGTGGTAGACAGCTGCTACATACTAAGTTCCATATGTGAGATGGTAGCTGAACGCCTTATCCAAAAGCATCTTACTTCTGAGAGTTGAGCCCAACCTCAGTCCCTCACAGTTCCACATTGCCTGCAGAGTGAGTTTCACACGTCTTCACCAGAGACGATTGCCAGAGGCTTCTGAGTACAAGTTAACAATGCAGACCTGGAGGGTATCTCCAGGTGCAGTAGAGTGGTAATCTTGGAACCTCCTGACTCAGAGTACTGCTACCTTCTCACTGCCATAGGAATGCAGCTAGTTGACAGCTGGCTTCAAGACATGCTTCCCTGAGAGAGCTGAGGACAGGGCAGAATCCTCCCGCATGCTGCCTGACTGTAGGAGTAGCTGCTAACTTCCTAATGTTAGTGGCTGGGAGAGGTTGCAGGAAAAGCATGTGTGAGCACTGGGCCTGAACTCCCGTGTATCTGAGTTGAATACAGCGATTTCCAACGGCTTTCCTCAACCAGAGTGTAGCTAGGTTCCAAATCCCATGTACGAGCGGGTAGCAGACATCTGCCTCCCATGCATACACACTTCTGAGAGTTGAGCTTATGGCCTGTACCTCCACATCCAGCCTGCTGGTACCCTTGGCTTCTAAAAGGCCTAGGCTCGCTGTTTGACGGAAGTGCTGGGAGAGGTAATTGGAATCTCCCGGCACACAAGACGAGTGCCTCCAAGCTCAATTCACGATTTCCTGGTAATTCTTGTGGTAGACAGGTGCTACATACTAAGTTCCATATGTGAGAAGGTAGCTGAACGCCTTGTCCAAAAGCATCTTACTTCTGAGATTTGAGCACACCCTCAGTCCCTCACACTTCCACACTGCCTGCAGAGTGAGTTTCACACGTCTTCACCAGAGACGATTGCCAGAGGCTTCTGAGTACAAGTTAACAATGCAGACCTGGAGGGTATTTCCAGGTGCAGTAGAGTGGTAATCTTGGAACCTCCTGACTCAGAGTACTGCTACCTTCTCACTGCCATAGGAATGCAGCTAGTTGACAGCTGGCTTCAAGACATGCTTCCCTGTGAGAGCTGAGGACAGGGCAGAACCCTCCCGCATCCTGCCTGACTGTAGGAGTAGCTGCTAACATCCTTATGTTAGTGGCTGGGAGAGGTTTCGGGAAAAGCATGTGTGAGCACTGGGCCTGAACTCCCGTGTATCTGAGTTGAATACAGCGATTTCCAATGGCCTTCTTCAATCACAGTGTAGCTAGGTTCCAACTCCCATGTCCGAGTGGGTAGCAGACATCTGCCTCCCATGCATACACACTTCTGAGAGTTGAGCTTATGGCCTGTACCTCCACATCCAGCCTGCTGGTACCCTTGGGTTCTAAAAGGCCTAGGCTCGCTGTTTGACGGAAGTGCTGGGAGAGGTAATTGGATCACCCGGCACACAAGACTAGTGCCTCCAAGCTCAGTTCAGCGATTTCCTAGTAATTCCTGTGGTAGACTGGTGCTACATACTAAGTTCCATACGTGAGAGGGTAGCTGAACGCCTTGTCCAAAACCATCTTACTTCTGAGAGTTGAGCTCACCCTCAGTCCCTCACAGTTCCACACTGCCTGCAGAGTGAGTTTCGCAGGTCTTCAGCAGAGACGTTTGCCAGAGTCTTCTGAGACGAAGGGTAACAATGCAGACCTGGAGGGTATCCCCAGGTGCAGTCGACTGGTAATCTTGGAACCTCCTGACTCAGAATACTGCTACCTTCTCACTGCCATAGGAATGCAGCTAGTTGACAGCTGGCTTCAAGACATGCTTCCCTGTGAGAGCTTAGGACACGGCAGAACCCTCCCGCATGCTGCCTGACTGTAGGAGTAGCTGCTAACATCCTAATGTTAGTGGCTGGGAGAGGCTGCGGGAAAAGCATGGGTGAGCACTGGGCCTGAACTCCCGTGTATCTGAGTTGAATACAGCGATTTCCAACGGCTTTCCTCAACCAGAGTGTAGCTGGGTTCCAAATCCCATGTACGAGCGGGTAGCAGACATCTGCCTCCCATGCATACACACTTCTGAGAGTTGAGCTTATGGCCTGTACCTCCACAGCCAGCCTGCTGGTACCCTTGGCTTCTAAAAGGCCTAGGCTCGCTGTTTGACGGAAGTGCTGGGAGAGGTAATTGGAATCACCCGGCACACAAGACTAGTGCCTCCAAGCTCAGTTCAGGGATTTCCTAGTAATTCCTGTGGTAGAGTGGTGCTACATACTAAGTTCCATACGTGAGAGGGTAGCTGAACGCCTTGTCCAAAACCATCTTACTTCTGAGAGTTGAGCTCAGCCTCAGTCCCTCACAGTTCCACACTGCCTGCAGAGTGAGTTTCGCAGGTCTTCAGCAGAGACGTTTGCCAGAGGCTTCTGAGACGCAGGGTAACAATGCAAACATGGAGGGTATCCCCAGGTGCAGTCGACTGATAATCTTGGAACCTCCTGACTCAGAATACTGCTACCTTCTCACTGCCATAGGAATGCTGCTAGTTGACAGCTGGCTTCAAGACATGCTTCCCTGTGAGAGCTGAGGACAGGGCAGAACCCTCCCGCATGGTGCCTGACTGTAGGAGTAGCTGCTAACATCCTTATGTTAGTGGCTGGGAGAGGTTGCGGGAAAAGCATGTGTGAGCACTGGGCCTGAACTCCCGTGTATCTGAGTTGAATACAGCGATTTCCAACGGCTTTCCTCAACCAGAGTGTAGCTAGGTTCCAAATCCCATGTACGAGCGGGTAGCAGACATCTGCCTCCCATGCATACACACTTCTGAGAGTTGAGCTTATGGCCTGTACCTCCACATCCAGCCTGCTGGTACCCTTGGCTTCTAAAAGGCCTAGGCTCACTGTTTGACGGAAGTGCTGGGAGAGGTAATTGGAATCTCCCGGCACACAAGACGAGTGCCTCCAAGCTCAATTCACGATTTCCCAGTAATTCTTGTGGTAGACAGGTGCTACATACAAAGTTCCATATGTGAGAAGGTAGCTGAACGCCTTGTCTAAAAGCATCTTACTTCTGAGAGTTGAGCACACCCTCAGTCCCTCACACTTCCACACTGCCTGCAGAGTGAGTTTCACACGTCTTCACCAGAGACGATTGCCAGAGGCTTCTGAGTACAAGTTAACAATGCAGACCTGGAGGGTATCTCCAGGTGCAGTAGAGTGGTAATCTTGGAACCTCCTGACTCAGAGTACTGCTACCTTCTCACTGCCATAGGAATGCAGCTAGTTGACAGTTGGCTTCAAGACATGCTTCCCTGTGAGAGCTGAGGACAGGGCAGAACCCTCCCGCATCCTGCCTGACTGTAGGAGGAGCTGCTAACATCCTAATGTTAGTGGCTGGGAGAGGTTGCGGGAAAAGCGTGTGTGAGCACTGGGCCTGAACTCCCGTATATCTGAGTTGAATACAGCGATTTCCAATGGCCTTCTTCAATCACAGTGTAGCTAGGTTCCAACTCCCATGTCCGAGTGGGTAGCAGACATCAGCCTCCCATGCATACACACTTCTGAGAGTTGAGCTTATGGCCTGTACCTCCACATCCAGCCTGCTGGTACCCTTGGCTTCTAAAAGGCCTAGGCTCGCTTTTTGACGGAAGTGCTGGGAGAGGTAATTGGAATCACCGGGCACACAAGACTAGTGCCTCCAAGCTCAGTTCAGCGATTTCCTAGTAATTCCTGTGGTAGACTGGTGCTACATACTAAGTTCCATACGTGAGAGGGTAGCTGAACGCCTTGTCCAAAACCATCTTACTTCTGAGAGTTGAGCTCAGCCTCAGTCCCTCACAGTTCGACACTGCCTGCAGAGTGAGTTTCGCAGATCTTCAGCAGAGACGTTTGCCAGAGGCTTCTGAGACGCAGGGTAACAATGCAGACCTGGAGGGTATCCCCAGGTGCAGTCGACTGGTAATCTTGGAACCTCCTGACTCAGAATACTGCTACCTTCTCACTGCCATAGGAATGCAGCTAGTTGACAGCTGGCTTCAAGACATGCTTCCCTCTGAGATCTGAGGACAGGGCAGAACCCTCCCGCATGCTGCCTGACTGTAGGAGTAGCTGCTAACATCCTTATGTTAGTGGCTGTGAGAGGTTGCGGGAAAAGCATGTGTGAGCACTGGGCCTGAACTCCCGTGTATCTGAGTTGAATACAGCGATTTCCAACGGCTTTCCTCAACCAGAGTGTAGCTAGGTTCCAAATCCTATGTACGAGCGGGTAGCGGACATCTGCCTCCCATGCATACACACTTCTGAGAGTTGAGCTTATGGCCTGTACCTCCACAGCCAGCCTGCTGGTACCCTTGGCTTCTAAAAGGCCTAGGCTCGCTGTTTGACGGAAGTGCTGGGAGAGGTAATTGGAATCTCCCGGCACACAAGACGAGTGCCTCCAAGCTCAATTCACGATTTCCCAGTAATTCTTGTGGTAGGTGCTACATACTAAGTTCCAAATGTGAGAAGGTAGCTGAACGCCTTGTCCAAAAGCATCTTACTTCTGAGATTTGAGCACACCCTCAGTCCCTCACACTTGCACACTGCCTGCAGAGTGAGTTTCGCAGGTCTTCAGCAGAGACGATTGCCAGAGGCTTCTGAGTACAAGTTAACAATGCAGACCTGGAGGGTATCTCCAGGTGCAGTAGAGTGGTAATCTTGGAACCTCCTGACTCAGAGTACTGCTACCTTCTCACTGCCATAGGAATGCTGCTAGTTGACAGCTGGCTTCAAGACATGCTTCCCTGTGAGAGCTGAGGAAAGGGCAGAACCCTCCCGCATCCTGCCTGACTGTAGGAGTAGCTGCTAACATCCTTATGTTAGTGGCTGGGAGAGGTTGCGGGAAAAGCATGTGTGAGCACTGGGCCTGAACTCCCGTGTATCTGAGTTGAATACAGCGATTTCCAATGGCCTTCTTCAATCACAGTGTAGCTAGGCTCCAACTCCCATGTCCGAGTGGGTAGCAGACATCTGCCTCCCATGCATACACACTTCTGAGAGTTGAGCTTATGGCCTTTACCTCCACATACAGCCTGCTGGTACCCTTGGCTTCTAAAAGGCCTAGGCTCGCTGTTTGACGGAAGTGCTGGGAGAGGTAATTGGAATCACACGGCACACATGACTAGTGCCTCCAAGCTCAGTTCAGCGATTTCCTAGTAATTCCTGTGGTAGACTGGTGCTACATACTAAGTTCCATACGTGAGAGGGTAGCTGAACGCCTTGTCCAAAACCATCTTACTTCTGAGAGTTGAGCTCAGCCTCAGTCCCTCACAGTTCCACACTGCGTGCAGAGTGAGTTTCGCAGGTCTTCAGCAGAGACGTTTGCCAGAGGATTCTGACACGCAGGGTAACAATGCAGACCTGGAGGGTATCCCCAGGTGCAGTCGACTGGTAATCTTGGAACCTCCTGACTCAGAATACTGCTACCTTCTCACTGCCATAGGAATGCAGCTAGTTGACAGCTAGCTGGCTTCAAGACATGCTTCCCTGAGAGAGCTGAGGACAGGGCAGAACCCTCCCGCATGCTGCCTGACTGTAGGAGTAGCTGCTAACATCCTTATGTTAGTGGCTGGGAGAGGTTGCGGGAAAAGCATGTGTGAGCACTGGGCCTGAACTCCCGTGTATCTGAGTTGAATACAGCGATTTCCAACGGCTTTCCTCAACCAGAGTGTAGCTAGGTTCCAAATCCCATGTACGAGCGGGTAGCAGACATCTGCCTCCCATGCATACACACTTCTGAGAGTTGAGCTTATGGCCTGTACCTCCACAGCCAGCCTGCTGGTACCCTTGGCTTCTAAAAGGCCTAGGATCGCTGTTTGACAGAAGTGCTGGGAGAGGTAATTGGAATCTCCCGGCACACAAGACGAGTGCCTCCAAGCTCAATTCACGATTTCCCAGTAATTCTTGTGGTAGACAGGTGCTACATACTAAGTTCCATATGTGAGATGGTAGCTGAACGCCTTGTCTAAAAGCATCTTACTTCTGAGAGTTGAGCCCACCCTCAGTCCCTCACAGTTCCACACTGCCTGCAGAGTGAGTTTCACACGTCTTCACCAGAGACGATTGCCAGAGGCTTCTGAGTACAAGTTAACAATGCAGACCTTGAGGATATCTCCAGGTGCAGTAGAGTGGTAATCTTGGAACCTCCTGACTCAGAGTACTGCTACCTTCTCACTGCCATAGGAATGCAGCTAGTTGACAGCTGGCTTCAAGACATGCTTCCCTGTGAGAGCTGAGGACAGGGCAGAACCCTCCCGCATCCTGCCTGACTGTAGGAGTAGCTGCTAACATCCTTATGTTAGTGGCTGGGAGAGGTTGCGGGAAAAGCATGTGTGAGCACTGGGCCTGAACTCCCGTTTATCTGAGTTGAATACAGCGATTTCCAATGGCCTTCTTCAATCACAGTGTAGCTAGGTTCCAACTCCCATGTCCGAGTGGGTAGCAGACATCTGCCTCCCATGCATACACACTTCTGAGAGTTGAGCTTATGGCCTGTACCTCCACATCCAGCCTGCTGGTACCCTTGGCTTCTAAAAGGCCTAGGCTCGCTGTTTGACGGAAGTGCTGGGAGAGGTAATTGGAATCACCCGGCACACAAGACTAGTGCCTCCAAGCTCAGTTCAGCGATTTCCTAGTAATTCCTGTGGTAGACTGGTGCTACATACTAAGTTCCATACGTGAGAGGGTAGCTGAACGCCTTGTCCAAAACCATCTTACTTCTGAGAGTTGAGCCCACCCTCAGTCCCTCACAGTTCCACATTGCCTGCAGAGTGAGTTTCACACGTCTTCACCAGAGACGATTGCCAGAGGCTTCTGAGTACAAGTTAACAATGCAGACCTTGAAGGTATCTCCAGGTGCAGTAGAGTGGTAATCTTGGAACCTCCTGACTCAGAGTACTGCTACCTTCTCACTGCCATAGGAATGCAGCTAGTTGACAGCTGGCTTCAAGACATGCTTCCCTGTGAGAGCTGAGGACAGGGCAGAACCCTCCCGCATCCTGCCTGACTGTAGGAGTAGCTGCTAACATCCTTATGTTAGTGGCTGGGAGAGGTTGCGGGAAAAGCATGTGTGAGCACTGGGCCTGAACTCCCGTGTATCTGAGTTGAATACAGCGATTTCCAATGGCCTTCTTCAATCACAGTGTAGCTAGGTTCCAACTCCCATGTCCGAGTGGGTAGCAGACATCTGCCTCCCATGCATACACACTTCTGAGAGTTGAGCTTATGGCCTGTACCTCCACATCCAGCCTGCTGGTACCCTTGGCTTCTAAAAGGCCTAGGCTCGCTGTTTGACGGAAGTGCTGGGAGAGGTAATTGGAATCACCCGGCACACAAGACTAGTGCCTCCAAGCTCAGTTCAGCGATTTCCTAGTAATTCCTGTGGTAGACTGGTGCTACATACTAAGTTCCATACGTGAGAGGGTAGCTGAACGCCTTGTCCAAAACCATCTTACTTCTGAGAGTTGAGCTCAGCCTCAGTCCCTCACAGTTCCACACTGCCTGCAGAGTGAGTTTCGCAGGTCTTCAGCAGAGACGTTTGCCAGAGGCTTCTGAGACGCAGGGTAACAATGCAGACCTGGAGGGTATCCCCAGGTACAGTCGACTGGTAATCTTGGAACCTCCTGACTCAGAATACTGCTACCTTCTCACTGCCATAGGAATGCAGCTAGTTGACAGCTGGCTTCAAGACATGCTTCCCTGTGAGAGCTGAGGACAGGGCAGAACCCTCCCGCATGCTGCCTGACTGTAGGAGTAGCTGCTAACATCCTTATGTTAGTGGCTGGGAGAGGTTGCGGGAAAAGCATGTGTGAGCACTGGGCCTGAACTCCCGTGTATCTGAGTTGAATACAGCGATTTCCAACGGCTTTCCTCAACCAGAGTGTAGCTAGGTTCCAAATCCCATGTACGAGCGGGTAGCAGACATCTGCCTCCCATGCATACACACTTCTGAGAGTTGAGCTTATGGCCTGTACCTCCACATCCAGCCTGCTGGTACCCTTGGCTTCTAAAAGGCCTAGGCTCGCTGTTTGACGGAAGTGCTGGGAGAGGTAATTGGAATCTCCCGGCACACAAGACGAGTGCCTCCAAGCTCAATTCACGATTTCCCAGTAATTCTTGTGGTAGACAGGTGCTACATACTAAGTTCCATATGTGAGAAGGTAGCTGAACGCCTTGTCCAAAAGCATCTTACTTCTGAGAGTTGAGCACACCCTCAGTCCCTCACACTTCCACACTGCCTGCAGAGTGAGTTTCACACGTCTTCACCAGAGACGATTGCCAGAGGCTTCTGAGTACAAGTTAACAATGCAGACCTGGAGGGTATCTCCAGGTGCAGTAGAGTGGTAATCTTGGAACCTCCTGACTCAGAGTACTGCTACCTTCTCACTGCCATAGGAATGCAGCTAGTTGACAGCTGGCTTCAAGACATGCTTCCCTGTGAGAGCTGAGGACAGGGCAGAACCCTCCCGCATCGTGCCTGACTGTAGTAGTAGCTGCTAACATCCTTATGTTAGTGGCTGGGAGAGGTTGCGGGAAAAGCATGTGTGAGCACTGGGCCTGAACTCCCGTGTATCTGAGTTGAATACAGCGATTTCCAATGGCCTTCTTCAATCACAGTGTAGCTAGGTTCCAACTCCCATGTCCGAGTGGGTAGCAGACATCTGCCTCCCATGCATACACACTTCTGAGAGTTGAGCTTATGGCCTGTACCTCCACATCCAGCCTGCTGGTACCCTTGGCTTCTAAAAGTCCTAGGCTCGCTGTTTGACGGAAGTGCTGGGAGAGGTAATTGGAATCACCCGGCACACAAGACTAGTGCCTCCAAGCTCAGTTCAGCGATTTCCTAGTAATTCCTGTGGTAGACTGGTGCTACATACTAAGTTCCATACGTGAGAGGGTAGCTGAACGCCTTGTCCAAAACCATCTTACTTCTGAGAGTTGAGCTCAGCCTCAGTCCCTCACAGTTCCACACTGCCTGCAGAGTGAGTTTCGCAGGTCTTCAGCAGAGACGTTTGCCAGAGGCTTCTGAGACGCAGGGTAACAATGCAGACCTGGAGGGTATCCCCAGGTGCAGTCGACTGGTAATCTTGGAACCTCCTGACTCAGAATACTGCTACCTTCTCACTGCCATAGGAATGCAGCTAGTTGACAGCTGGCTTCAAGACATGCTTCCCTGTGAGAGCTGAGGACAGGGCAGAACCCTCCCGCATGCTGCCTGACTGTAGGAGTAGCTGCTAACATCCTTATGTTAGTGGCTGGGAGAGGTTGCGGGAAAAGCATGTGTGAGCACTGGGCCTGAACTCCCGTGTATCTGAGTTGAATACAGCGATTTCCAACGGCTTTCCTCAACCAGAGTGTAGCTAGGTTCCAAATCCCATGTACGAGCGGGTAGCAGACATCTGCCTCCCATGCATACACACTTCTGAGAGTTGAGCTTATGGCCTGTACCTCCACATCCAGCCTGCTGGTACTCTTGGCTTCTAAAAGGCCTAGGCTCGCTGTTTGACGGAAGTGCTGGGAGAGGTAATTGGAATCTCCCGGCACACAAGACGAGTGCCTCCAAGCTCAATTCACGATTTCCCAGTAATTCTTGTGGTAGACAGGTGCTACATACTAAGTTCCATATGTGAGAAGGTAGCTGAACGCCTTGTCCAAAAGCATCTTACTTCTGAGAGTTGAGCACACCCTCAGTCCCTCACAGTTCCACACTGCCTTCAGAGTGAGTTTCGCAGGTCTTCAGCAGAGACGTTTGCCAGAGGCTTCTGAGACGCAGGGTAACAATGCAGACCTGGAGGGTATCCCCAGGTGCAGTCGACTGGTAATCTTGGAACCTCCTGACTCAGAGTACTGCTACCTTCTCACTGCCATAGGAATGCAGCTAGTTGACAGCTAGCTGGCTTCAAGACATGCTTCCCTGTGAGAGCTGAGGACAGGGCAGAACCCTCCCGCATCCTGCCTGACTGTAGGAGTAGCTGCTAACATCCTTATGTTAGTGGCGGTGAGAGGTTGCGGGAAAAGCATGTGTGAGCACTGGGCCTGAACTCCCGTGTATCTGAGTTGAATACAGCGATTTCCAACGGCTTTCCTCAACCAGAGTGTAGCTAGGTTCCAAATCCCATGTACGAGCGGGTAGCAGACATCTGCCTCCCATGCATACACACTTCTGAGAGTTGAGCTTATGGCCTGTACCTCCACAGCCAGCCTGCTGGTACCCTTGGCTTCTAAAAGGCCTCGGCTCGCTGTTTGACGGAAGTGCTGGGAGAGGTAATTGGAATCTCCCGGCACACAAGACGAGTGCCTCCAAGCTCAATTCACGATTTCCCAGTAATTCTTGTGGTAGACAGGTGCTACATACTAAGTTCCATATGTGAGAAGGTAGCTGAACGCCTTGTCCAAAAGCATCTTACTTCTGAGATTTGAGCCCACCCTCAGTCCCTCACAGTTCCACACTGCCTGCAGAGTGAGTTTCACACGTCTTCACCAGAGACGATTGCCAGAGGCTTCTGAGTGCAAGTTAACAATGCAGACCTGGAGGGTATCTCCAGGTGCAGTAGAGTGGTAATCTTGGAACCTCCTGACTCAGAGTACTGCTACCTTCTCACTGCCATAGGAATGCAGCTAGTTGACAGCTGGCTTCAAGACATGCTTCCCTGTGAGAGCTGAGGACAGGGCAGAACCCTCCCGCATCCTGCCTGACTGTAGCAGTAGCTGCTAACATCCTAATGTTAGTGGCTGGGAGAGTTTGCCGGAAAAGCATGTGTGAGCACTGGGCCTGAACTCCCGTGTATCTGAGTTGAATACAGCGATTTCCAATGGCCTTCTTCAATCACAGTGTAGCTAGGTTCCAACTCCCATGTCCGAGTGGGTAGCAGACATCTGCCTCCCATGCATACACACTTCTGAGAGTTGAGCTTATGGCCTGTACCTCCACATCCAGCCTGCTGGTACCCTTGGCTTCTAAAAGGCCTAGGCTCGCTGTTTGACGGAAGTGCTGGGAGAGGTAATTGGAATCACCCGGCACACAAGACTAGTGCCTCCAAGCTCAGTTCAGCGATTTCCTAGTAATTCCTGTGGTAGACTGGTGCTACATACTAAGTTCCATACGTGAGAGGGTAGCTGAACGCCTTGTCCAAAACCATCTTACTTCTGAAAGTTGAGCTCAGCCTCAGTCCCTCACAGTTCCACACTGCCTGCAGAGTGAGTTTCGCAGGTCTTCAGCAGAGACGTTTGCCAGAGGCTTCTGAGACGCAGGGTAACAATGCAGACCTGGAGGGTATCCCCAGGTGCAGTCGACTGGTAATCTTGGAACCTCCTGACTCAGAATACTGCTACCTTCTCACTGCCATAGGAATGCAGCTAGTTGACAGCTAGCTGGCTTCAAGACATGCTTCCCTGAGAGAGCTGAGGACAGGGCAGAACCCTCCCGCATGCTGCCTGACTGTAGGAGTAGCTGCTAACATCCTTATGTTAGTGGCTGGGAGAGGTTGCGGGAAAAGCATGTGTGAGCACTGGGCCTGAACTCCCGTGTATCTGAGTTGAATACAGAGATTTCCAACGGCTTTCCTCAACCAGAGTGTAGCTAGGTTCCAAATCCCATGTACGAGCGGGTAGCAGACATCTGCCTCCCATGCATACACACTTCTGAGAGTTGAGCTTATGGCCTGTACCTCCACATCCAGCCTGCTGGTACCCTTGTCTTCTAAAAGTCCTAGGCTCGCTGTTTGACGGAAGTGCTGGGAGAGGTAATTGGAATCTCCCGGCACACAAGACGAGTGCCTCCAAGCTCAATTCACGATTTCCCAGTAATTCTTGTGGTAGACAGGTGCTACATACTAAGTTCCATATGTAAGATGGTAGCTGAACGCCTTGTCCAAAAGCATCTTACTTCTGAGAGTTGAGCCCACCCTCATTCCCTCACAGTTCGACACTGCCTGCAGAGTGAGTTTCGCAGGTCTTCAGCAGAGACGTTTGCCAGAGGCTTCTGAGACGCAGGATAACAATGCAGACCTGGAGGGTATCCCCAGGTGCAGTCGACTGGTAATCTTGGAACCTCCTGACTCAGAATACTGCTACCTTCTCACTGCCATAGGAATGCAGCTTGTTGACAGCTAGCTGGCTTCAAGACTTGCTTCCCTGAGAGAGCTGAGGACAGGGCAGAACCCTCCCGCATGCTGCCTGACTGTAGGAGTAGCTGCTAACATCCTAATGTTAGTGGCTGGGAGAGGTTGCGGGAAAAGCATGTGTGAGCACTGGGACTGAACTCCCGTGTATCTGAGTTGAATACAGCGATTTCCAACGGCTTCCCTCAACCAGAGTGTAGCTAGGTTCCAAATCCCATGTACGAGCGGGTAGCAGACATCTGCCTCCCATGCATACACACTTCTGAGAGTTGAGCTTATGGCCTGTACCTGCACAGCCAGCCTGCTGGTACCCTTGGCTTCTAAAAGGCCTAGGCTCGCTGTTTGACGGAAGTGCTGGGAGAGGTAATTGGAATCTCCCGGCACACAAGACGAGTGCCTCCAAGCTCAATTCACGATTTCCCAGTAATTCTTGTGGTAGACAGCTGCTACATACTAAGTTCCATATGTGAGATGGTAGCTGAACGCCTTGTCCAAAAGCATCTTACTTCTGAGAGTTGAGCCCACCCTCAGTCCCTCACAGTTCCACACTGCCTGCAGAGTGAGTTTCACACGTCTTCACCAGAGACGATTGCCAGAGGCTTCTGAGTACAAGTTAACAATGGAGACCTGGAGGGTATCTCCAGGTGCAGTAGAGTGGTAATCTTGGAACCTCCTGACTCAGAGTACTGCTACCTTCTCACTGCCATAGGAATGCAGCTAGTTGACAGCTGGCTTCAAGACATGCTTCCCTGTGAGAGCTGAGGACAGGGCAGAACCCTCCCGCATCCTGCCTGACTGTAGGAGTAGCTGCTAACATCCTTATGTTAGTGGCTGGGAGAGGTTGCGGGAAAAGCATGTGTGAGCACTGGGCCTGAACTCCCGTGTATCTGAGTTGAATACAGCGATTTCCAATGGCCTTCTTCAATCACAGTGTAGCTAGGTTCCAACTCCCATGTCCGAGTGGGTAGCAGACATCTGCCTCCCATGCATACACACTTCTGAGAGTTGAGCTTATGGCCTGTACCTCCACATCCAGCCTGCTCGTACCCTTGGCTTCTAAAAGGCCTAGGCTCGCTGTTTGACGGAAGTGCTGGGAGAGGTAAATGGAATCACCCGGCACACAAGACTAGTGCCTCCAAGCTCAGTTCAGCGATTTCCTAGTAATTCCTGTGGTAGACTGGTGCTACATACTAAGTTCCATACGTGAGAGGGTAGCTGAACGCCTTGTCCAAAACCATCTTACTTCTGAGAGTTGAGCTCAGCCTCAGTCCCTCACAGTTCCACACTGCCTGCAGAGTGAGTTTCGCAGGTCTTCAGCAGAGACGTTTGCCAGAGTCTTCTGAGACGAAGGGTAACAATGCAGACCTGGAGGGTATCCCCAGGTGCAGTCGACTGGTAATCTTGGAACCTCCTGACTCAGAATACTGCTACCTTCTCACTGCCATAGGAATGCAGCTAGTTGACAGCTGGCTTCAAGACATGCTTCCCTGTGAGAGCTTAGGACAGGGCAGAACCCTCCCGCATGCTGCCTGACTGTAGGAGTAGCTGCTAACATCCTAATGTTAGTGGCTGGGAGAGGCTGCGGGAAAAGCATGTGTGAGCACTGGGCCTGAACTCCCGTGTATCTGAGTTGAATACAGCGATTTTCAACGGCTTTCCTCAACCAGAGTGTAGCTAGGTTCCAAATCCCATGTACGAGCGGGTAGCAGACATCTGCCTCCCATGCATACACACTTCTGAGAGTTGAGCTTATGGCCTGTACCTCCAGATCCAGCCTGCTGGTACCCTTGGCTTCTAAAAGGCCTAGGCTCTTTTTGACGGAAGTGCTGGGAGAGGTAATTGGAATCACCGGGCACACAAGACTAGTGCCTCCAAGCTCAGTTTAGCGATTTCCTAGTAATTCCTGTGGTAGACTGGTGCTACATACTAAGTTCCATACGTGAGAGGGTAGCTGAACGCCTTGTCCAAAACCATCTTACTTCTGAGAGTTGAGCTCAGCCTCAGTCCCTCACAGTTCCACACTGCCTGCAGAGTGAGTTTCGCAGGTCTTCAGCAGAGACGTTTGCCAGAGGCTTCTGAGACGCAGGGTAACAATGCAGACCTGGAGGGTATCCCCAGGTGCAGTCGACTGATAATCTTGGAACCTCCTGACTCAGAATACTGCTACCTTCTCACTGCCATAGGAATGCACCTAGTTGACAGCTGGCTTCAAGACATGCTTCCCTGTGAGAGCTGAGGACAGGGCAGAACCCTCCCGCATGCTGCCTGACTGTAGGAGTAGCTGCTAACATCCTTATGTTAGTGGCTGGGAGAGGTTGCGGGAAAAGCATGTGTGAGCACTGGGCCTGAACTCCCGTGTATCTGAGTTGAATACAGCGATTTCCAACGGCTTTCCTCAACCAGAGTGTAGCTAGGTTCCAAATCCCATGTACGAGCGGGTAGCAGACATCTGCCTCCCATGCATACACACTTCTGAGAGTTGAGCTTATGGCCTGTACCTCCACATCCAGCCTGCTGGTACCCTTGGCTTCTAAAAGGCCTAGGCTCGCTGTTTGACGGAAGTGCTGGGAGAGGTAATTGGAATCTCCCGGCACACAAGACGAGTGCCTCCAAGCTCAATTCACGATTTCCCAGTAATTCTTGTGGTAGACAGGTGCTACATACAAAGTTCCATATGTGAGAAGGTAGCTGAACGCCTTGTCCAAAAGCATATTACTTCTGAGATTTGAGCACACCCTCAGTCCCTCACACTTCCACACTGCCTGCAGAGTGAGTTTCACACGTCTTCACCAGAGACGATTGCCAGAGGCTTCTGAGTACAAGTTAACAATGCAGACCTGGAGGGTATCTCCAGGTGCAGTAGAGTGGTAATCTTGGAACCTCCTGACTCAGAGTACTGCTACCTTTTCACTGCTATAGGAATGCAGCTAGTTGACAGCTGGCTTCAAGACATGCTTCCCTGTGAGAGCTGAGGACAGGGCAGAACCCTCCCGCATCCTGCCTGACTGTAGGAGTAGCTGCTAACATCCTTATGTTAGTGGCCGGGAGAGGTTGCGGGAAAAGCATGTGTGAGCACTGGGCCTGAACTCCCGTGTATCTGAGTTGAATACAGCGATTTCCAATGGCCTTCTTCAATCACAGTGTAGCTAGGTTCCAACTCCCATGTCCGAGTGGGTAGCAGACATCTGCCTCCCATGCATACACACTTCTGAGAGTTGAGCTTATGGCCTGTACCTCCACATCCAGCCTGCTGGTACCCTTGGCTTCTAAAAGGCCTAGGCTCGCTTTTTGACGGAAGTGTTGGGAGAGGTAATTGGAATCACCGTGCACACAAGACTAGTGCCTCCAAGCTCAGTTCAGCGATTTCCTAGTAATTCCTGTGGTAGACTGGTGCTACATACTAATTTCCATACGTGAGAGGGTAGCTGAACGCCTTGTCCAAAACCATCTTACTTCTGAGAGTTGAGCTCACCCTCAGTCCCTCACAGTTCCACACTGCCTGCAGAGTGAGTTTCACACGTCTTCACCAGAGACGTTTGCCAGAGTCTTCTGAGACGAAGGGTAACAATGCAGACCTGGAGGGTATCCCCAGGTGCAGTCGACTGGTAATCTTGGAGCCTCCTGACTCAGAATACTGCTACATTCTCACTGCCATAGGAATGCAGCTAGTTGACAGCTGGCTTCAAGACATGCTTCCCTGTGAGAGCTTGGGACAGGGCAGAACCATCCCGCATGCTGCCTGACTGTAGGAGTAGCTGCTAACATCCTAATGTTAGTGGCTGGGAGAGGCTGCGGGAAAAGCATGTGTGAGCACTGGGCCTGAACTCCCGTGTATCTGAGTTGAATACAGCGATTTTCTTTTTTTTTTTTTTTTTTTTTTTTTTGAATACAGCGATTTTCAACGGCTTTCCTCAACCAGAGTGTAGCTAGGTTCCAAATCCCATGTACGAGCGGGTAGCAGACATCTGCCTCCCATGCATACACACTTCTGAGAGTTGAGCTTATGGCCTGTACCTCCACATCCAGCCTGCTGGTACCCTTGGCTTCTAAAAGGCCTAGGCTCGCTGTTTGACGGAAGTGGTGGGAGCGGTAATTGGAATCACCCGGCACACAAGACTAGTGCCTCCAAGCTCAGTTCAGGGATTTCCTAGTAATTCCTGTGGTAGAGTGGTGCTACATACTAAGTTCCATACGTGAGAGGGTAGCTGAACGCCTTGTCCAAAACCATCTTACTTCTGAGAGTTGAGCTCAGCCTCAGTCCCTCACAGTTCCACACTGCCTGCAGAGTGAGTTTCACAGGTCTTCAGCAGAGACGTTTGCCAGAGGCTTCTGAGACGCAGGGTACCAATGCAGACCTGGAGGGTATCCCCAGGTGCAGTCGACTGGTAATCTTGGAACCTCCTGACTCAGAATACTGCTACCTTCTCACTGCCATAGGAATGCAGCTAGTTGACAGCTGGCTTCAAGACATGCTTCCCTGTGAGAGCTGAGGACAGGGCAGAACCCTCCCGCATGCTGCCTGACTGTAGGAGTAGCTGCTAACATCCTTATGTTAGTGGCTGGGAGAGGTTGCGGGAAAAGCTTGTGTGAGCACTGGGCCTGAACTCCCGTGTATCTGAGTTGAATACAGCGATTTCCAACGGCTTTCCTCAACCAGAGTGTAGCTAGGTTCCAAATCCCATGTACGAGCGGGTAGCAGACATCTGCCTCCCATGCATACACACTTCTGAGAGTTGAGCTTATGGCCTGTACCTCCACATCCAGCGTGCTGGTACCCTTGGCTTCTAAAAGGCCTAGGATCGCTGTTTGACGGAAGTGCTGGGAGAGGTAATTGGAATCTCCCGGCACACAAGACGAGTGCCTCCAAGCTCAATTCACGATTTCCCAGTAATTCTTGTGGTAGACAGGTGCTACATACAAAGTTCCATATGTGAGAAGGTAGCTGAACGCCTTGTCCAAAAGCATATTACTTCTGAGATTTGAGCACACCCTCAGTCCCTCACACTTCCACACTGCCTGCAGAGTGAGTTTCACACGTCTTCACCAGAGACGATTGCCAGAGGCTTCTGAGTACAAGTTAAAAATGCAGACCTGGAGGGTATCTCCAGGTGCAGTAGAGTGGTAATCTTGGAACCTCCTGACTCAGAGTACTGCTACCTTCTCACTGCCATAGGAATGCAGCTAGTTGACAGCTGGCTTCAAGACATGCTTCCCTGTGAGAGCTGAGGACAGGGCAGAACCCTCCCGCATCCTGCCTGACTGTAGGAGTAGCTGCTAACATCCTTATGTTAGTGGCTGGGAGAGGTTGCGGGAAAAGCATGTGTGAGCACTGGGCCTGAACTCCCGTGTATCTGAGTTGAATACAGCGATTTCCAATGGCCTTCTTCAATCACAGTGTAGCTAGGTTCCAACTCCCATGTCCGAGTGGGTAGCAGACATCTGCCTCCCATGCATACACACTTCTGAGAGTTGAGCTTATGGCCTGTACCTCCAGATCCAGCCTGCTGGTACCCTTGGCTTCTAAAAGGCCTAGGCTCTTTTTGACGGAAGTGCTGGGAGAGGTAAATGGAATCACCGGGCACACAAGACTAGTGCCTCCAAGCTCAGTTTAGCGATTTCCTAGTAATTACTGTGGTAGACTGGTGCTACATACTAAGTTCCATACGTGAGAGGGTAGCTGAACGCCTTGTCCAAAACCGTCTTACTTCTGAGAGTTGAGCTCAGCCTCAGTCCCTCACAGTTCCACACTGCCTGCAGAGTGAGTTTCGCAGGTCTTCAGCAGAGACGTTTGCCAGAGGCTTCTGAGACGCAGGGTAACAATGCAGACCTGGAGGGTATCCCCAGGTGCAGTCGACTGGTAATCTTGGAACCTCCTGACTCAGAATACTGCTACCTTCTCACTGCCATAGGAATGCAGCTAGTTGACAGCTGGCTTCAAGACATGCTTCCCTGTGAGAGCTGAGGACAGGGCAGAACCCTCCCGCATGCTGCCTGACTGTAGGAGTAGCTGCTAACCTCCTTATGTTAGTGGCTGGGAGAGGTTGCGGGAAAAGCATGTGTGAGCACTGGGCCTGAACTCCCGTGTATCTGAGTTGAATACAGCGATTTCCAACGGCTTTCCTCAACCAGAGTGTAGCTAGGTTCCAAATCCCATGTACGAGCGGGTAGCAGACATCTGCCTCCCATGCATACACACTTCTGAGAGTTGAGCTTATGGCCTGTACCTCCACATCCAGCCTGCTGGTACCCTTGGCTTCTAAAAGGCCTAGGCTCGCTGTTTGACGGAAGTGCTGGGAGAGGTAATTGGAATCTCCCGGCACACAAGACGAGTGCCTCCAAGCTCAATTCACGATTTCCCAGTAATTCTTGTGGTAGACAGGTGCTACATACTAAGTTCCATATGTGAGAAGGTAGCTGAACGCCTTGTCCAAAAGCATCTTACTTCTGAGAGTTGAGCACACCCTCAGTCCCTCACACTTCCACACTGCCTGCAGAGTGAGTTTCACACGTCTTCACCAGAGACGATTGCCAGAGGCTTCTGAGTACAAGTTAACAATGCAGACCTGGAGGGTATCTCCAGGTGCAGTACAGTGGTAATCTTGGAACCTCCTGACTCAGAATACTGCTACCTTCTCACTGCCATAGGAATGCAGCTAGTTGACAGCTGGCTTCAAGACATGCTTCCCTGTGAGAGCTGAGGACAGGGCAGAACCCTCCCGCATCCTGCCTGACTGTAGGAGTAGCTGCTAACATCCTAATGTTAGTGGCTGGGAGAGGCTGCGGGAAAAGCATGTGTGAGCACTGGGCCTGAACTCCCGTGTATCTGAGTTGAATACAGCGATTTCCAACGGCTTTCCTCAACCAGAGTGTAGCTAGGTTCCAAATCCCATGTACGAGCGGGTAGCAGACATCTGCCTCCCATGCATACACACTTCTGAGAGTTAAGCTTATGGCCTGTACCTCCACAGCCAGCCTGCTGGTACCCTTGGCTTCTAAAAGGCCTAGGCTTGCTTTTTGACGGAAGTGCTGGGAGAGGTAATTAGAATCACCGGGCACACAAGACTAGTGCCTCCAAGCTCAGTTCAGCGATTTCCTAGTAATTCCTGTGGTAGAGTGGTGCTACATACTAAGTTCCATACGTGAGAGGGTAGCTGAACGCCTTGTCCAAAACCATCTTACTTCTGAGAGTTGAGCTCAGCCTCAGTCCCTCACAGTTCCACACTGCCTGCAGAGTGAGTTTCGCAGGTCTTCAGCAGAGACGTTTGCCAGAGGCTTCTGAGACGCAGGGTAACAATGCAGACCTGGAGGGTATCCCCAGGTGCAGTCGACTGATAATCTTGGAACCTCCTGACTCAGAATACTGCTACCTTCTCACTGCCATAGGAATGCAGCTAGTTGACAGCTGGCTTCAAGACATGCTTCCCTGTGAGAGCTGAGGACAGGGCAGAACCCTCCCGCATACTGCCTGACTGTAGGAGTAGCTGCTAACATCCTTATGTTAGTGGCTGGGAGAGGTTGCGGGAAAAGCATGTGTGAGCACTGGGCCTGAACTCCCGTGTATCTGAGTTGAATACAGCGATTTCCAACGGCTTTCCTCAACCAGAGTGTAGCTAGGTTCCAAATCCCATGTACGAGCGGGTAGCAGACATCTGCCTCCCATGCATACACACTTCTGAGAGTTGAGCTTATGGCCTGTACCTCCACATCCAGCCTGCTGGTACCCTTGGCTTCTAAAAGGCCTAGGCTCGCTGTTTGACGGAAGTGCTGGGAGAGGTAATTGGAATCACCCGGCACACAAGACTAGTGCCTCCAAGCTCAGTTCAGCGATTTCCTAGTAATTCCTGTGGTAGACTGGTGCTACATACTAAGTTCCATACGTGAGAGGGTAGCTGAACGCCTTGTCCAAAACCATCTTACTTCTGAGAGTTGAGCTCAGCCACAGTCCCTCACAGTTCCACACTGCCTGCAGAGTGAGTTTCGCAGGTCTTCAGCAGAGACGTTTGCCAGAGGCTTCTGAGACGCAGGGTAACAATGCTACCTGGAGGGTATCCCCAGGTGCAGTCGACTGGTAATCTTGGAACCTCCTGACTCAGAATACTGCTACCTTCTCACTGCCATAGGAATGCAGCTAGTTGACAGCTGGCTTCAAGACATGCTTCCCTGTGAGAGCTGAGGACAGGGCAGAACCCTCCCGCATGCTGCCTGACTGTAGGAGTAGCTGCTAACATCCTTATGTTAGTGGCTGGGAGAGGTTGCGGGAAAAGCATGTGTGAGCACTGGGCCTGAACTCCCGTGTATCTGAGTTGAATACAGCGATTTCCAACGGCTTTCCTCAACCAGAGTGTAGCTAGGTTCCAAATCCCATGTACGAGCGGGTAACAGACATCTGCCTCCCATGCATACACACTTCTGAGAGTTGAGCTTATGGCCTGTACCTCCACATCCAGCCTGCTGGTACCCTTGGCTACTAAAAGGCCTAGGCTCGCTGTTTGACGGAAGTGCTGGGAGAGGTAATTGGAATCTCCCGGCACACAAGACGAGTGCCTCCAAGCTCAAGTCACGATTTCCCAGTAATTCTTGTGGTATACAGGTGCTACATACTAAGTTCCATATGTGAGATGGTAGCTGAACGCCTTGTCTAAAAGCATCTTACTTCTGAGAGTTGAGCCCACCCTCAGTCCCTCACAGTTCCACACTGCCTGCAGAGTGAGTTTCACACGTCTTCACCAGAGACGATTGCCAGAGGCTTCTGAGTACAAGTTAACAATGCAGACCTGGAGGGTATCTCCAGGTGCAGTAGAGTGGTAATCTTGGAACCTCCTGACTCAGAGTACTGCTACCTTCTCACTGCCATAGGAATGCAGCTAGTTGACAGCTGGCTTCAAGACATGCTTCCCTGTGAGAGCTGAGGACAGGGCAGGACCCTCCCGCATCCTGCCTGACTGTAGGTGTAGCTGCTAACATTCTTATGTTACTGGCTGTGAGAGGTTGCGGGAAAAGCATGTGTGAGCACTGGGCCTGAACTCCCGTGTATCTGAGTTGAATACAGCGATTTCCAATGGCCTTCTTCAATCATAGCTAGGTTCCAAATCCCATGTCCGAGTGGGTAGCAGACATCTGCCTCCCATGCATACACACTTCTGAGAGTTGAGCTTATGGCCTGTACCTCCACATCCAGCCTGCTGGTACCCTTGGCTTCTAAAAGGGCTAGGCTCGCTATTTGACGGAAGTGCTGGGAGAGGTAATTGGAATCACCCGGCACACAAGACTAGTGCCTCCAAGCTCAGTTCAGCGATTTCCTAGTAATTCCTGTGGTAGACTGGTGCTACATACTAAGTTCCATACGTGAGAGGGTAGCTGAACGCCTTGTCCAAAACCATCTTACTTCTGAGAGTTGAGCTCAGCCACAGTCCCTCACAGTTCCACACTGCCTGCAGAATGAGTTTCGCAGGTCTTCAGCAGAGACGTTTGCCAGAGGCTTCTGAGACGCAGGGTAACAATGCTACCTGGAGGGTATCCCCAGGTGCAGTCGACTGGTAATCTTGGAACCTCCTGACTCAGAATACTGCTACCTTCTCACTGCCATAGGAATGCAGCTAGTTGACAGGTGGCTTCAAGACATGCTTCCCTGTGAGAGCTGAGGACAGGGCAGAACCCTCCCGCATGCTGCCTGACTGTAGGAGTAGCTGCTAACATCCTTATGTTAGTGGCTGGGAGAGGTTGCGGGAAAAGCATGTGTGAGCACTGGGCCTGAACTCCCGTGTATCTGAGTTGAATACAGCGATTTCCAACGGCTTTCCTCAACCAGAGTGTAGCTAGGTTCTAAATCCCATGTACGAGCGGGTAGCAGACATCTGCCTCCCATGCATACACACTTCTGAGAGTTGAGCTTATGGCCTGTACCTCCACAGCCAGCCTGCTAGTACCCTTGGCTTCTAAAAGGCCTAGGCTCGCTGTTTGACGGAAGTGCTGGGAGAGGTAATTGGAATCTCCCGGCACACAAGACGAGTGCCTCCAAGCTCAATTCACGATTTCCCAGTAATTCTTGTGGTAGACAGGTGCTACATACTAAGTTCCATATGTGAGAGGGTAGCTGAACGCCCTGTCCAAAAGCATCTTACTTCTGAGAGTTGAGCACACCCTCAGTCCCTCACACTTCCACACTGCCTGCAGAGTGATTTTCACACGTCTTCACCAGAGACGATTGCCAGAGGCTTCTGAGTACAAGTTAACAATGCAGACCTGGAGGGTATCTCCAGGTGCAGTAGAGTGGTAATCTTGGAACCTCCTGACTCAGAGTACTGCTACCTTCTCACTGCCATAGGAATGCAGCTAGTTGACAGCTGGCTTCAAGACATGCTTCCCTGTGAGAGCTGAGGACAGGGCAGAACCCTCCCGCATCCTGCCTGACTGTAGGAGTAGCTGCTAACATCCTAATGTTAGTGGCTGGGAGAGGTTGCGGGAAAAGCATGTGTGAGCACTGGGCCTGAACTCCCGTGTATCTGAGTTGAATACAGCGATTTCCAATGGTCTTCTTCAATCACAGTGTAGCTAGGTTCCAACTCCCATGTCCGAGTGGGTAGCAGACATCTGCCTCCCATGCATACACACTTCTGAGAGTTGAGCTTATGGCCTGTACCTCCACATCCAGCCTGCTGGTACCCTTGGCTTCTAAAAGGCCTAGGCTCGCTGTTTTGACGGAAGTGCTGGGAGAGGTAATTGGAATCACCCGGCACACAAGACTAGTGCCTCCAAGCTCAGTTCAGCGATTTCCTAGTAATTCCTGTGGTAGACTGGTGCTACATACTAAGTTCCATACGTGAGAGGGTAGCTGAACGCCTTGTCCAAAACCATCTTACTTCTGAGAGTTGAGCTCAGCCTCAGTCCCTCACAGTTCCACACTGCCTGCAGAGTGAGTTTCGCAGGTCTTCAGCAGAGACGTTTGCCAGAGGCTTCTGAGACGCAGGGTAACAATGCAGACCTGGAGGGTATCCCCAGGTGCAGTCGACTGGTAATCTTGGAACCTCCTGACTCAGAATACTGCTACCTTCTCACTGCCATAGGAATGCAGCTAGTTGACAGCTGGCTTCAAGACATGCTTCCCTGTGAGAGCTGAGGACAGGGCAGGACCCTCCCGCATGCTGCCTGACTGTAGGAGTAGCTGCTAAAATCCTTTTGTTAGTGGCTGGGAGAGGTTGCGGGAAAAGCATGTGTGAGCACTGGGCCTGAACTCCCGTGTATCTGAGTTGAATACAGCGATTTCCAACGGCTTTCCTCAACCAGAGTGTAGCTAGGTTCCAAATCCCATGTACGAGCGGGTAGCAGACATCTGCCTCCCATGCATACACACTTCTGAGAGTTGAGCTTATGGCCTGTACCTCCACATCCAGCCTGCTGGTACCCTTGGCTTCTAAAAGGCCTAGGCTCGCTGTTTGACGGAAGTGCTGGGAGAGGTAATTGGAATCTCCCGGCACACAAGACGAGTGCCTCCAAGCTGAATTCACGATTTCCCAGTAATTCTTGTGGTAGACAGGTGCTACATACTAAGTTCCATATGTCAGAAGGTAGCTGAACGCCTTGTCCAAAAGCATCTTACTTCTGAGAGTTGAGCACACCCTCAGTCCATCACACTTCCACACTGCCTGCAGAGTGAGTTTCACACGTCTTCACCAGAGACGATTGCCAGAGGCTTCTGAGTACAAGTTAACAATGCAGACCTGGAGGGTATCTCCAGGTGCAGTAGAGTGGTAATCTTGGAACCTCCTGACTCAGAGTACTGCTACCTTCTCACTGCCATAGGAATGCAGCTAGTTGACAGCTGGCTTCAAGACATGCTTCCCTGTGAGAGCTGAGGACAGGGCAGAACCCTCCCGCATCCTGCCTGACTGTAGGAGTAGCTGCTAACATCCTATTGTTAGTGGCTGGGAGAGGTTGCGGGAAAAGCATGTGTGAGCACTGGGCCTGAACTCCCGTGTATCTGAGTTGAATACAGCGATTTCCAATGGCCTTCTTCAATCACAGTGTAGCTAGGTTCCAACTCCCATGTCCTAGTGGGTAGCAGACATCTGCCTCCCATGCATACACACTTCTGAGAGTTGAGCTTATGGCCTGTACCTCCACATCCAGCCTGCTCGTACCCTTGGCTTCTAAAAGGCCTAGGCTCGCTGTTTGACGGAAGTGCTGGGAGAGGTAATTGGAATCACCCGGCACACAAGACTAGTGCCTCCAAGCTCAGTTCAGCGATTTCCTAGTAATTCCTGTGGTAGACTGGTGCTACATACTAAGTTCCATACGTGAGAGGGTAGCTGAACGCCTTGTCCTAAACCATCTTACTTCTGAGAGTTGAGCTCAGCCTCAGTCCCTCACAGTTCCACACTGCCTGCAGAGTGAGTTTCGCAGGACTTCAGCAGAGACGTTTGCCAGAGGCTTCTGAGACGCAGGGTAACAATGCAGACCTGGAGGGTATCCCCAGGTGCAGTCGACTGGTAATCTTGGAACCTCCTGACTCAGAATACTGCTACCTTCTCACTGCCATAGGAATGCAGCTAGTTGACAGCTGGCTTCAAGACATGCTTCCCTGTGAGAGCTTAGGACAGGGCAGAACCCTCCCGCATGCTGCCTGACTGTAGGAGTAGCTGCTAACATCCTAATGTTAGTGGCTGGGAGAGGCTGCGGGAAAAGCATGTGTGAGCACTGGGCCTGAACTCCCGTGTATCTGAGTTGAATACAGCGATTTCCAACGGCTTTCCTCAACCAGAGTGTAGCTAGGTTCCAAATCCCATGTACGAGCGGGTAGCAGACATCTGCCTCCCATGCATACACACTTCTGAGAGTTGAGCTTATGGCCTGTACCTCCACAGCCAGCCTGCTGGTACCCTTGGCTTCTAAAAGGCCTAGGCTCGCTGTTTGACGGAAGTGCTGGGAGAGGTAATTGGAATCTCCCGGCACACAAGACTAGTGCCTCCAAGCTCAGTTCAGGGATTTCCAATAATTCCTGTGGTAGACTGGTGCTACATACTAAGTTCCATACGTGAGAGGGTAGCTGAACGCCTTGTCCAAAACCATCTTACTTCTGAGAGTTGAGCTCAGCCTCAGTCCCTCACAGTTCCACACTGCCTGCAGAGTGAGTTTCGCAGGTCTTCAGCAGAGACGTTTGCCAGAGGCTTCTGAGACGCAGGGTAACAATGCAGACCTGGAGGGTATCCCCAGGTGCAGTCGACTGGTAATCTTGGAACCTCCTGACTCAGAATACTGCTACCTTCTCACTGCCATAGGAATGCAGCTAGTTGACAGCTAGCTGGCTTCAAGACATGCTTCCCTGAGAGAGCTGAGGACAGGGCAGAATCCTCCCGCATGCTGCCTGACTGTAGGAGTAGCTGCTAACATCCTAATGTTAGTGGCTGGGAGAGGTTGCAGGAAAAGCATGTGTGAGCACTGGGCCTGAACTCCCGTGTATCTGAGTTGAATACAGCGATTTCCAACGGCTTTCCTCAACCAGAGTGTAGCTAGGTTCCAAATCCCATGTACGAGCGGGTAGCAGATATCTGCCTCCCATGCATACACACTTCTGAGAGTTGAGCTTATGGCCCGTACCTCCACATCTAGCCTGCTGGTACCCTTGGCTTCTAAAAGGCCTAGGCTCGCTGTTTGACGGAAGTGCTGGGAGAGGTAATTGGAATCTCCCGGCACACAAGACGAGTGCCTCCAAGCTCAATTCACGATTTCCCATAATTCTTGTGGTAGACAGGTGCTACATACTAAGTTTCATATGTGAGATGGTAGTTGAACGCCTTGTCCAAAAGCATCTTACTTCTGAGAGTTGAGCCCACACTCAGTCCCTCACAGTTCCACACTGCCTGCAGAGTGAGTTTCACACGTCTTCACCAGAGACGATTGCCAGAGGCTTCTGAGTACAAGTTAACAATGCAGACCTGGAGGGTATCTCCAGGTGCAGTAGAGTGGTAATCTTGGAACCTCCTGACTCAGAGTACTGCTACCTTCTCACTGCCATAGGAATGCAGCTAGTTGACAGCTGGCTTCAAGACATGCTTCCCTGTGAGTGCTGAGGACAGGGCATAACCCTCCCGCATCCTGCCTGACTGTAGGAGTAGCTGCTAACATCTTTATGTTAGTGGCTGGGAGAGGTTGCGGGAAAAGCGTGTGTGAGCACTGGGCCTGAACTCCCGTGTATCTGAGTTGAATACAGCGATTTCCAATGGCCTTCTTCAATCACAGTGTAGCTAGGTTCCAAATCCCATGTCCGAGTGGGTAGCAGACATCTGCCTCCCATGCATACACACTTCTGAGAGTTGAGCTTATGGCCTGTACCTCCACATCCAGCCTGCTGGTACCCTTGGCTTCTAAAAGGCCTAGGCTCGCTGTTTGGCGGAAGTGCTGGGAGAGGTAATTGGAATCACCCGGCACACAAGACTAGTGCCTCCAAGCTCAGTTCAGCGATTTCCTAGTAATTCCTCTGGTAGACTGGTGCTACATACTAAGTTCCATACGTGAGAGGGTAGCTGAACGCCTTGTCCAAAACCATCTTACTTCTGAGAGTTGAGCTCAGCCTCAGTCCTTCACAGTTCCACACTGCCTGCAGAGTGAGTTTCGCAGGTCTTCAGCAGAGACGTTTGCCAGAGGCTTCTAAGACGCAGGGCAACAATGCAGACCTGGAGGGTATCCCCAGGTGCAGTCGACTGATAATCTTGGAACCTCCTGACTCAGAATACTGCTACCTTCTCACTGCCATAGGAATGCAGCTAGTTGACAGCTGGCTTCAAGACATGCTTCCCTGTGAGAGCTGAGGACAGGGCAGAACCCTCCCGCATGCTGCCTGACTGTAGGAGTGGCTGCTAACATCCTAATGTTAGTGGCTGGGAGAGGCTCTGGGAAAAGCATGTGTGAGCACTGGGCCTGAACTCCCGTGTATCTGAGTTGAATACAGCGATTTCCAACGGCTTTCCTCAACCAGAGTGTAGCTAGGTTCCAAATCCCATGTATGAGCGGGTAGGAGACATCTGCCTCCCATGCATACACACTTCTGAGAGTTGAGCTTATGCCCTGTACCTCCACAGCCAGCCTGCTGGTACCCTTGGCTTCTAAAAGGCCTAGGCTCGCTGTTTGACGGAAGTGCTGGGAGAGGTAATTGGAATCACCCGGCACACATGACTAGTGCCTCCAAGCTCAGTTCAGCGATTTCCTAGTAATTCCTGTGGTAGACTGGTGCTACATACTAAGTTCCATACGTGAGAGGGTAGCTGAACGCCTTGTCCAAAACCATCTTACTTCTGAGAGTTGAGCTCAGCCTCAGTCCCTCACAGTTCCACACTGCCTGCAGAGTGAGTTTCGCAGGTCTTCAGCAGAGACGTTTGCCAGAGGCTTCTGAGACGCAGGGTAACAATGCAGACCTGGAGGGTATCCCCAGGTGCAGTCGACTGATAATCTTGGAACCTCCTGACTCAGAATACTGCTACCTTCTCACTGCCATAGGAATGCAGCTAGTTGACAGCTGGCTTCAAGACATGCTTCCCTGTGAGAGCTGAGGACAGGGCAGAACCCTCCCGCATGCTGCCTGACTGTAGGAGTAGCTGCTAACATCCTTATGTTAGTGGCTGGGAGAGGTTGCGGGAAAAGCATGTGTGAGCACTGGGCCTGAACTCCCGTGTATCTGAGTTGAATACAGCGATTTCCAACGGCTTTCCTCAACCAGAGTGTAGCTAGGTTCCAAATCCCATGTACGAGATGGTAGCACACATCTGCCTCCCATGCATACACACTTCTGAGAGTTGAGCTTATGGCCTGTACCTCCACATCCAGCCTGCTGGTACCCTTGGCTTCTAAAAGGCCTTGGCTCGCTGTTTGACGGAAGTGCTGGGAGAGGTAATTGGAATCTCCCGGCACACAAGACGAGTGCCTCCAAGCTCAATTCACGATTTCCCAGTAATTCTTGTGGTAGAGAGGTGCTACATACTAAGTTCCAAATGTGAGAAGGTAGCTGAACGCCTTGTCCAAAAGCATCTTACTTCTGAGATTTCAGCACATCCTCAGTCCCTCACACTTCCACACTGCCTGCAGAGTGAGTTTCGCAGGTCTTCAGCAGAGACGATTGCCAGAGGCTTCTGAGTAAAAGGTAACAATGCAGACCTGGAGGGTATCTCCAGGTGCAGTAGAGTGGTAATCTTGGAACCTCCTGACTCAGAGTACTGCTACCTTCTCACTGCCATAGGAATGCAGCTAGTTGACAGCTGGCTTCAAGACATGCTTCCCTATGAGAGCTGAGGACAGGGCAGAACCCTCCCGCATCCTGCCTGACTGTAGGAGTAGCTGCTAACATCCTAATGTTAGTGGCTGGGAGAGGTTGCGGGAAAAGCATGTGTGAGCACTGGGCCTGAACTCCCGTGTATCTGAGTTGAATACAGCGATTTCCAATGGCCTTCTTCAATCACAGTGTAGCTAGGTTCCAACTCCCATGTCCGAGTGGGTAGCAGACATCTGCCTCCCATGCATATACACTTCTGAGAGTTGAGCTTATGGCCTGTACCTCCACATCCAGCCTGCTGGTACCCTTGGCTTCTAAAAGGCCTAGGCTCGCTGTTTGACGGAAGTGCTGGGAGAGGTAATTGGAATCACCCGGCACACAAGACTAGTGCCTCCAAGCTCAGTTCAGCGATTTCCTAGTAATTCCTGTGGTAGACTGGTGCTACATACTAAGTTCCATACGTGAGAGGGTAGCTGAACGCCTTGTCCAAAACCATTTTTCTTCTGAGAGTTGATCTCAGCCTCAGTCCCTCACAGTTCCACACTGCCTGCAGAGTGAGATTCGCAGGTCTTCAGCAGAGACGTTTGCCAGAGGCTTCTGAGACACAGGGTAACAATGCAGACCTGGAGGGTATCCCCAGGTGCAGTCGACTGGTAATCTTGGAACCTCCTGACTCAGAATACTGCTACCTTCTCACTGCCATAGGAATGCAGCTAGTTGACAGCTAGCTGGCTTCAAGACATGCTTCCCTGTGAGAGCTGAGGACAGGGCAGAACCCTCCCGCATGCTGCCTGACTGTAGGAGTAGCTGCTAACATCCTTATGTTAGTGGCTGGGAGAGGTTGCGGAAAAGCATGTGTGAGCACTGGGCCTGAACTCCCGTGTATCTGAGTTGAATACAGCGATTTCCAACGGCTTTCCTCAACCAGAGTGTAGCTAGGTTCCAAATCCCATGTACGAGCGGGTAGCAGACATCTGCCTCCCATGCATACACACTTCTGAGAGTTGAGCTTATGGCCTGTACCTCCACATCCAGCCTGCTGGTACCCTTGGCTTCTAAAAGGCCTAGGCTCGCTTTTTGACGGAAGTGCTGGGAGAGGTAATTGGAATCTCCCGGCACACAAGACGAGTGCCTCCAAGCTCAATTCACGATTTCCCAGTAATTCTTGTGGTAGACAGGTGCTACATACTAAGTTCCATACGTGAGAGGGTAGCTGAACGCCTTGTCCAAAACCATCTTACTTCTGAGAGTTGAGCTCAGCCTCAGTCCCTCACAGTTCCACACTGCCTGCAGAGTGAGTTTCGCAGGTCTTCAGCAGAGACGTTTGCCAGAGGCTTCTGAGACGCAGGGTAACAATGCAGACCTGGAGGGTATCCCCAGGTGCAGTCGACTGGTAATCTTGGAACCTCCTGACTCAGAATACTGCTACCTTCTCACTGCCATAGGAATGCAGCTAGTTGACAGCTAGCTGGCTTCAAGACATGCTTCCCTGAGAGAGCTGAGGACAGGGCAGAATCCTCCCGCATGCTGCCTGACTGTAGGAGTAGCTGCTAACATCCTAATGTTAGTGGCTGGGAGAGGTTGCAGGAAAAGCATGTGTGAGCACTGGGCCTGAACTCCCGTGTATCTGAGTTGAATACAGCGATTTCCAACGGCTTTCCTCAACCAGAGTGTAGCTAGGTTCCAAATCCCATGTACGAGCGGGTAGCAGACATCTGCCTCCCATGCATACACACTTCTGAGAGTTGAGCTTATGGCCTGTACCTCCACATCCAGCCTGCTGGTACCCTTGGCTTCTAAAAGGCCTAGGCTCGCTGTTTGACGGAAGTGCTGGGAGAGGTAATTGGAATCACCCGGCACACAAGACGAGTGCCTCCAAGCTCAATTCACGATTTCCCAGTAATTCTTGTGGTAGACAGGTGCTACATACTAAGTTCCATATGTGAGATGGTAGCTGAACGCCTTGTCCAAAACCATCTTACTTCTGAAAGTTGAGCTCAGCCTCAGTCCCTCACAGTTCCACACTGCCTGCAGAGTGAGTTTCACACGTCTTCACCAGAGACGATTGCCAGAGACTTCTGAGTACAAGTTAACAATGCAGAACTGGAGGGTATCTCCAGGTGCAGTAGACTGGTAATCTTGGAACCTCCTGACTCAGAGTACTGCTACCTTCTCACTGCCATAGGAATGCAGCTAGTTGACAGCTGGCTTCAAGACATGCTTCCCTGTGAGAGCTGAGGACAGGGCAGAACCCTCCCGCATCCTGCCTGACTGTAGGAGTAGCTCCTAACACCCTTATATTAGTGCCTGGGAGACGTTGCGGGAAAAGCATGTGTGAGCACTGGGCCTGAACTCCCGTGTATCTGAGTTGAATACAGCGATTTCCAATGGCCTTCTTTAATCACAGTGCAGCTAGGTTCCAACTCCCATGTCCGAGTGGGTAGCAGACATCTGCCTCCCATGCATACACACTTCTGAGAGTTGAGCTTATGGCCTGTACCTCCACATCCAGCCTGCTGGTACCCTTGGCTTCTAAAAGGCCTAGGCTCGCTGTTTGACGGAAGTGCTGGGAGAGGTAATTGGAATCTCCCGGCACAGAAGCGAGTGTCTCCAAGTTCACTTCACGATTTCCCAGTAATTCTTGTGGTAGACTGGTGCAACATACTAAGTTCCATACGTGAGAGGGTAGCTGAACGCCTTGTCCAAAACCATCTTACTTCTGAGAGTTGAGCTCAGCCTCAGTCCCTCACAGTTCCACACTGCCTGCAGAGTGAGTTTCGCAGGTCTTCAGCAGAGACGTTTGCCAGAGGCTTCTGAGACGCAGGGTAACAATGCAGACCTGGAGGGTATCCCCAGGTGCAGTCGACTCGTAATCTTGGAACCTCCTGACTCAGAATACTGCTACCTTCTCACTGCCATAGGAATGCAGCTAGTTGACAGCTGGCTTCAAGACATGCTTCCCTGTGAGAGCTGAGGACAGGGCAGAACCCTCCCGCATGCTACCTGACTGTAGGAGTAGGTGCTAACATCCTTATGTTAGTGGCTGGGAGAGGTTGCGGGAAAAGCATGTGTGAGCACTGGGCCTGAACTCCCGTGTACCTGAGTTGAATACAGCGATTTCCAACGGCTTTCCTCAACCAGAGTGTAGCTAGGTTCCAAATACCATGTAGGAGCGTGTAGCAGACATCTGCCTCCCATGCATACACACTTCTGAGAGTTGAGCTTATGGCCTGTTCCTCCACAGCCAGCCTGCTGGTACCCTTGGCTTCTAAAAGGCCTAGGCTCGCTGTTTGACGGAAGTGCTGGGAGAGGTAATTGGAATCACCCGGCACACAAGACTAGTGCCTCCAAGCTCAGTTCAGCGATTTCCTAGTAATTCCTGTGGTAGACTGGTGCTACATACTAAGTTCCATACGTGAGAGGGTAGCTGAACGCCTTGTCCAAAACCATCTTACTTCTGAGAGTTGAGCTCAGCCTCAGTCCCTCACAGTTCCACACTGCCTGCAGAGTGAGTTTCGCTGGTCTTCAGCAGAGACGTTTGCCAGAGGCTTCTGAGACGCAGGGTAACAATGCAGACCTGGAGGGTATCCCCAGGTGCAGTCGACTGGTAATCTTGGAACCTCCTGACTCAGAATACTGCTACCTTCTCACTGCCATAGGAATGCAGCTAGTTGACAGCTGGCTTCAAGACATGCTTCCCTGTGAGAGCTGAGGACAGGGCAGAACCCTCCCGCATGCTGCCTGACTGTAGGAGTAGCTGCTAACATCCTTATGTTAGTGGCTGGGAGAGGTTGCGGGAAAAGCATGTGTGAGCACTGGGCCTGAACTCCCGTGTATCTGAGTTGAATACAGCGATTTGCAACGGCTTTCCTCAACCAGAGTGTAGCTAGGTTCCAAATCCCATGTACGAGCGGGTAGCAGACATCTGCCTCCCATGCATACACACTTCTGAGAGTTGAGCTTATGGCCTGTACCTCCACAGCCAGCCTGCTGGTACCCTTGGCTTCTAAAAGGCCTAGGCTCGCTGTTTGACGGAAGTGCTGGGAGAGGTAATTGGAATCTCCCGGCACACAAGACGAGTGCCTCCAAGCTAAATTCACGATTTCCCAGTAATTCTTGTGGTAGAGAGGTGCTACATACTAAGTTCCCTATGTGAGATGGTAGCTGAACGCCTTGTCCAAAAGCATCTTACTTCTGAGAGTTGAGCACACCCTCAGTCCCTCACAGTTCCACACTGCCTGCAGAGTGAGTTTCACACGTCTTCACCAGAGACGATTGCCAGAGGCTTCTGAGTACAAGTTAACAATGCAGACCTGGAGGTTATCTTCAGGTGCAGTAGAGTGGTAATCTTGGAACCTCCTGACTCAGAGTACTGCTACATTCTTACTGCCATAGGAATGCAGCTAGTTGACAGCTAGGTGGCTTCAAGACATGCTTTCCTGAGAGAGCTGAGGACAGGGCAGAACCCACCCGCATGCTGCCGGATTGTAGGAGTAGCTGCTAACATCCTAATGTTAGTGGCTGGGAGAGTTTGCGGGAAAAGCATGTGTGAGCACTGGGCCTGAACTCCCGTGTATCTGAGTTGAATACAGCGATTTCCAACGGCTTTCCTCAACCAGAGTGTAGCTAGGTTCCAAATCCCATGTACGAGCGGGTAGCAGACATCTGCCTCCCATGCATACACACTTCTGAGAGTTGAGCTTATGGCCTGTACCTCCACATCCAGCCTACTGGTACCCTTGGCTTCTAAAAGGCCTAGGCTCGCTGTTTGACGGAAGTGCTGGGAGAGGTAATTGGAATCACCCGGCACACAAGACTAGTGCCTCCAAGCTCAGTTCAGCGATTTCCTAGTAATTCCTGTGGTAGACTGGTGCTACATACTAAGTTCCATACATGAGAGGGTAGCTGAACGCCTTGTCCAAAACCATCTTACTTCTGAGAGTTGAGCTCAGCCTCAGTCCCTCACAGTTCCACACTGCCTGCAGAGTGAGTTTCGCAGGTCTTCAGCAGAGACGTTTCCCAGAGGCTTCTGAGACGCAGGGTAACAATGCAGACCTGGAGGGTATCCCCAGGTGCAGTCGAGTGGTAATCTTGGAACCTCCTGACTCAGAGTACTGCTACCTTCTCACTGCCATAGGAATGCAGCTAGTTGACAGCTGGCTTCAAGACATGCTTCCCTGTGAGAGCTGAGGACAGGGCAGAACCCTCCCGCATTCTACGTGACTGTAGGAGTAGCTGCTAACATCCTTATGTTAGTGGCTGGGAGAGGTTGCGGGAAAAGCATGTGTGAGCACTGGGCCTGAACTCCCGTGTACCTGAGTTGAATACAGCGATTTCCAACGGCTTTCCTCAACCAGAGTGTAGCTAGGTTCCAAATCCCATGTACGAGCGTGTAGCAGACATCTGCCTCCCATGCATACACACTTCTGAGAGTTGAGCTTATGGCCTGTACCTCCACAGCCAGCCTGCTGGTACCCTTGTCTTCTAAAAGGCCTAGGCTCGCTGTTTGACGGAAGTGCTGGGAGAGGTAATTGGAATCACCCGGCACACAAGACTAGTGCCTCCAAGCTCAGTTCAGCGATTTCCTAGTAATTCCTGTGGTAGACTGGTGCTACATACTAAGTTCCATACGTGAGAGGGTAGCTGAACGCCTTGTCCAAAACCATCTTACTTCTGAGAGTTGAGCTCAGCCTCAGTCCCTCACAGTTCCACACTGCCTGCAGAGTGAGTTTCACACGTCTTCAGCAGAGACGTTTGCCAGAGGCTTCTGAGACGCAGGGTAACAATGCAGACCTGGAGGGTATCTCCAGGTGCAGTCGACTGGTAATCTTGGAACCTCCTGACTCAGAATACTGCTACCTTCTCACTGCCATAGAAATGCAGCTAGTTGACAGCTGGCTTCAAGACATGCTTCCCTGTGAGAGCTGAGGACAGGGCAGAACCCTCCCGTATGCTGCCTGACTGTAGGTGTAGCTGCTAACATCCTTATGTTAGTGGCTGGGAGAGGTTGAGGGAAAAGCATGTGTGAGCACTGGGCCTGAACTTCCGTGTATCTGAGTTGAATACAGCGATTTCCAACGGCTTTCCTCAACCAAGTGTAGCTAGGATCCAAATCCCATGTACGAGCGGGTAGGAGACATCTGCCTCCCATGCATACACACTTCTGAGAGTTGAGCTTATGGCCTGTACCTCCACAGCCAGCCTGCTGGTACCCTTGGCTTCTAAAAGGCCTAGGCTCGCTGTTTGACGGAAGTGCTGGGAGAGGTAATTGGAATCTCCCGGCACACAAGACGAGTGCCTCCAAGCTCAATTCACGATTTCCCAGTAATTCTTGTGGTAGACAGGTGCTACATACTAAGTTCCATATGTGAGAAGGTAGCTGAACGCCTTGTCCAAAAGCATCTTACTTCTGAGAGTTGAGCCCACCCTCAGTCCCTCACACTTCCACACTGCCTGCAGAGTGAGTTTCACACGTCTTCACCAGAGACGATTGCCAGAGGCTTCTGAGTACAAGTTAACAATGCCGACCTGGAGGGTATCTCCAGGTGCAGTAGAGTGGTAATCTTGGAACTTCCTGACTCAGAGTACTGCTACCTTCTCACTGCGATAGGAAGGCAGCTAGTTGACAGCTGGCTTCAAGACCTCCTTCCCTGTGAGAGCTTAGGACAGGGCAGAACCCTAACGCATCCTGCCTGACTGTAGGAGTAGCTGCTAACATCCTAATGTTAGTGGCTGGGAGAGGTTGCGGGAAAAGCATGTGTGAGCACTGGGCCTGAACTCCCGTGTATCTGAGTTGAATACAGCGATTTCCAACGGCTTTCATCAATCAGTGTGTAGCCAGGTTCCTTATCCCATGTCCGAGTGGGTAGCAGACATCTGCCCCCATGCATACACACTTCTGAGAGTTGAGCTTATGGCCTGTACCTCCACAACCAGCCTGCTGGTACCCTTGGCTTCTAAAAGGCCTAGGCTCGCTGTTTGACGGAAGTGCTGAGAGAGGTAATTGGAATCTCCCGGCACACAAGACGAGTGCCTCCAAGCTGAATTCACGATTTCCCAGTAATTCTTGTGGTAGACAGGTGCTACATACTAAGTTCCATATGTGTGAAAGTAGCTGAACGCCTTGTCCAAAAGCATCTTACTTCTGAGAGTTGAGCTCAGCCTCAATCCCTCACAGTTCCACACTGCCTGCAGAGTGAGTTTCGCAGGTCTTCAGCAGAGACGTTCGCCAGAGGCTTCTGAGACGCAGGGTAACAATGCAGACCTGGAGGGTATCCCCAGGTGCAGTAGACTGGTAATCTTGGAACCTCCTGACTCAGAGTACTGCTACCTTCTCACTGCCATAGGAATGCAGCTAGTTGACAGCTGGCTTCAAGACATGCTTCCCTGTGAGAGCTGAGGACAGGGCAGAACCCTCCCGCATCCTGCCTGAATGTAGGAGTAGCTGCTAACATCCTAATGTTAGTGGCTGGGGAGGTTGCGGGAAAAGCATGTGTGAGCACTGGGCCTGAACTCCCGTGTATCTGAGTTGAATACAGCGTTTTCCAAAGGCTTTCATCAAATAAAGTGTAGCCAGTGTCCAACTCCCGTGTCCGAGTGGGTAGCAGACATCTGCCTCCCATGCATACACACTTCTGAGAGTTGAGCTTATGGCCTGTACCTCCACATCCAGCCTGCTGGTACCCTTGGCTTCTAAAAGGCCTAGGCTCGCTGTTTGACGGAAGTGTTGGGAGAGGTAATTGGAATCACCCGGCACACAAGACTAGTGCCTCCAAGCTCAGTCCAGCGATTTCCTAGTAATTCCTGTGGTAGACTGGTGCTACATACTAAGTTCCATACGTGAGAGGGTAGCTGAACGCCTTGTCCAAAAGCATCTTACTTCTGAGAGTTGAGCTCAGCCTCAGTCCTTCACAGTTCCACACTGCCTGCAAGAGAATTTCGCAGGTCTTCACCAGAGACGTTTGCCAGAGGCTTCTGAGACGCAGGGTAACAATGCAGACCTGGAGGGTATCCCCAGGTGCAGTACACTGGTAATCTTGGAACCTCCTGACTCAGAATACTGCTACCTTCTCACTGCCATAGGAATGCAGCTAGTTGACAGCTGGTTTCAAGTCATGCTTCCCTGTGAGAGCTGAGGACAGGGCAGAACCCTCCCGCATCCTGCCTAACTGTAGGAGTAGCTGCTAACATCCTTATGTTAGTGGCTGGGAGAGGTTGCGGGAAAAGCATGTGTGAGCACTGGGCCTGAACTCCCGTGTATCTGAGTTGAATATAGCGATTTCCAACGGCTTTCCTCAACCAAGTGTTGCTAGGATCCAAATCCCATGTACGAGCGGGTAGCAGACATCTGCCTCCCATGCATACACACTTCTGAGAGTTGAGCTTATGGCCTGTACCTCCACATCCAGCCTGCTGGTACCCTTGGCTTCTAAAAGGCCTAGCCTCGCTGTTTGACGGAAGTGTTGGGAGAGGTAATTGGAATCACCCGGCACACAAGACTAGTGCACGTCTTCACCAGAGACCATTGCCAGAGGCTTCTGAGAAAAAGTTAACAATGCAGACCTGAAGGGTATCTCCAGGTGCAGTAGAGTGGTAATCTTGGAACCTCCTGACTCAGAGTACTGCTACCTTCTCACTGCCATAGGAATGCAGCTAGTTGACAGCTGACTTCAAGACATGCTTCCCTGTGAGAAATGAGGACAGGGCAGAACCCTCCCGCATCCTGCCTGACTGTAGGAGTAGCTGCTAACATCCTTATTTTAGTGGCAGGGAGAGGTTGCGGGAAAAGCATGTGTGAGCACTGGGCCTGAACTCCCGTGTATCTGAGTTGAATACAGCGATTTCCAACGGCTTTCATCAATCAGAGTGTACCCAGGTTCCATATCCCATGTCCGAGTGGTTGCAGACATCTGCCTCCCATGCATACACACTTCTGAGAGTTGAGCTTATGGCCTGTACCTCCACATCCAGCCTGCTGGTACCCTTGGCTTCTAAAAGGCCTAGGCTCGCTGTTTGATGGAAGTGCTGGGAGAGGTAATTGAAATCTCCCGGTACACAAGACGAGTGAATCCAAGCTCAATGCACGATTTCCCAGTAATTCTTGTGGTAGACAGGTGCTACATACTAAGTTCCATATGTGAGAAGGTAGCTGAACGTCTTGTCCAAAAGCTTCTTACTTCTGAGAATTGAGCTCACCCTCAGTCCCTCACAGTTCCACACTGCCTGCAGAGTGAGTTTCACACGTCTTCACCAGAGACCATTGCCAGAGGCTGCTGAGTACAAGTTAACAATGCAGACATGGAGGGTATCTCCAGGTGCAGTAGAGTGGTAATCTTGGAACCTCCTGACTCAGAGTACTGCTACCTTCTCACTGCCATAGGAATGCAGCTAGTTGACAGCGGGCTTCAAGACATGATTCCATGTGAGAGCTGAGGACAGGGCAGAACCCAACCGCATCCTGCCTGACTGTAGGAGTAGCTGCTAACATCCTTATGTTAGTGGCTGGGAGAGGTTGCGGGAAAAGCATGTGTGAGCACTGGGCCTGAACTCCCATGTATCTGAGTTGAATACAGCGATTTCCAACGGCTTTCCTCAATCAGAGTGTAGCCAGGTTCCAACTCCCATGTCCGAGTGGGTAGCAGACATCTGCCTCCCATGCATACAGACTTCTGAGAGCTGAACTTATGGCCTGTACCTCCACATCCACCCTGCTTGTACCATTGGCTTCTAAAAGGCCTAGGCTCGCTGTTTGACGGAAGTGCTGGGAGAGGTAATTGTAATGACCCGGCACACAAGACTAGTGCCTCCAAGATCAGTCCAGCGATTTCCCAGTAATTCCTGTGGTAGACTGGTGCTACATACAAAGTTCCATACGTGAGAGGGTAGCTGAACGCCTTGTCCAAAAGCATCTTACTTCTGAGAGTTGAGCTCAGCCTCGGTCCCTCACAGTTCCACACTGACTGCAGAGTGCGTTTCGCACGTCCTCACCAGAGACGTTTGCCAGAGGCTTCTGAGACGCAGGGTAACAATGCAGACCTGGAGGGTATCCCCAGGTGCAGTAGACTGGTAATCTTGGAACCTCCTGACTCAGAATACTGCTACCTTCTCACTGCCATAGGAATGCAGCTAGTTGACAGCTGGCTTCAAGACATGTTTCCCTGTGAGAGCTGAGGACAGGGCAGAACCCTCCCGCATGCTGCCTGACTGTAGGAGTAGCTGCTAACATCCTTATGTTAGTGGCTGGGAGAGGTTGCGGGAAAAGCATGTGTGAGCACTGGGCCTGAACTCCCGTGTATCTGAGTTGAATACAGCGATTTCCAACGGATTTCCTCAATCAGAGTGTAGCCAGGTTCCAACTCCCATGTCCGAGTGGGTAGCAGACATCTGCCTCCCATGCATACACACTTCTGAGAGTTGAGCTTATGGCCTGTACCTCCACATCCAGCCTGCTTGTACCCTTGGCTTCTAAAAGGCTAGGCTCGCTGTTTGACGGAAGTGCTGGGACAGGTAATTGGAATCTCCCGTCACACAACACGAGTGCCTCCAAGCTCAGTCCAGCGATTTCCTAGTAATTCCTGTGGTAGACTGGTGCTACATACTAAGTCCCATACGTGAGAGCGTAGCTGAACGCCTTGTGCAAAAGCATCTTACTTCTGAGAGTTGAGCTCAGCCTCGGTCCCTCACAGTTCCACACTGCCTGCAGAGTGAGTTTCGCAGGTCTTCACCAGAGACGTTTGCCAGAGGCTTCCGAGACGCTGGCTAACAATGCAGACCTGGAGGGTATCCCCAGGTGCAGTAGACTGGTAATCTTGGAACCTCCTGACTCAGAATACTGCTACCTTCTCACTGCCATAGGAATGCAGCTAGTTGACAGCTGGCTTCAAGACATGCTTCCCTGTGAGAGCTGAGGACAGGGCAGTAACCTCCGGCATTCTGCCTGACTGTAGGAGTAGCTGCTAACATCCTAATGTTAGTGGCTGGGAGAGGTTGCGGGAAAAGCATGTGTGAGCACTGGGCCTGAACTCCCGTGTATCTGAGTTGAATACAGCGATTTTCAACGGCTTTCCTCAACCAGAGTGTAGCTAGTTTCCAAATCCCATGTACGAGCGGGTATCAGACATCTGCCTCCCATGCATACACACTTATGAGAGTTGAGCTTATGGCCTGTACCTCCACATCCAGCCTGCTGCTACCCTTGGCTTCTAAAAGGCCTAGGCTCGCTGTATGATGGAAGTGCTGGGAGAGGTAATTGGAATCTCCCGGCAAACAAGACGAGTGCCTTCAAGCTCAGTTCACGATTTCCCAGTAATTCTTGTGGTAGACTGGGGCTACATACTAAGTTACTTATGTGAGAAGGTAGCTGAACGCCTTGTCCAAAAGCATCTTACTTCTGAGAGTTGAGCTCACCCTCAGTCCCTCACAGTTCCACACTGCCTGCAGGGTGAGTTTCACACGTCTTCACCAGAGCCGATTGCCAGAGGCTTCTGAGTACAAGTTAACAATGCAGACCTGGAAGGAATCTCCAGGTGCAGTAGAGTGGTAATCTTGGAACCTCCTGACTCAGAGTACTGCTACCTTCTCACTGCCATAGGAATGCAGCTAGTTGACAGCTGGCTTCAAGACATGCTTCCATGTGAGAGCTGAGGACAGGGCAGAACCCTCCCGCATCCTCCCTGACTGTAGGAGTAGCTGCTAACATCCTTAAGTTAGTGGCTGGGAGAGGTTGCGGAAAAGCATGTGTGAGCACTGGGCCTGAACTCCCGTGTATCTGAGTTGAATACAGCGATTTCCAACGGCTTTCATCAATCAGAGTGTAGCCAGGTTCCAAATACCATGTCCGAGTGGGTAGCTGACATCTGCCTCCCATGCATACACCCTTCTGAGAGTTGAGCTTATGGCCTGTACCTCCACATCCAGCCTGCTGGTACCCTTGGCTTCTAAAAGGCCTAGGCTCACTTTTTGACGGAAGTGCTAGGAGAGGTAACTGGAATCACCCGGCACACAAGCCTAGTGCCTCCAAGCTCAGTCCAGCAATTTCCTAGTAATTCCTGTGGTAGACTGGTGCTACATACTAACTTCCATACGTGAGAGGGTAGCTGAACGCCTTGTCCAAAACCATCTTACTTCTGAGAGTTGAGCTCAGCCTCAGTCCCTCACAGTTCCACACTGCCTGCAGAGTGAGTTTCGCACGTCTTCACCAGAGACGTTTGCCAGAGGCTTCTGAGACGCAGCGTAACAATGCAGACCTGGAGGGTATCCCCAGGTGCAGTAGACTGGTAATCTTGGAACCTTCTAACTCAGAATACTGCTACCTTCTCACTGCCATAGGAATGCAGCTAGTTGACAGCTGGCTTCAAGACATGGTTCCCTGTGAGAGCTGAGGACAGGGCAGAACCCTCCAGCATCCTGCCTGACTGTAGGAGTAGCTGCTAACATGCTAATGTTAGTGGATCGTAGTGGTTGCGGGAAAAGCATGTGTGAGCACTGGGCCTGAACTCCCGTGTATCTGACTTGAATACAGCGATTTCCAACGTCTTTCCTCAACCAGAGTGTAGCTAGGTTCCAAATGCCATGTATGAGCGGGTAGCAGACATCTGCCTCCCATGCATACACACTTCTGAGAGTTGAGCTTATGGCCTGATCCTCCAAATCCAGCCTGCTGGTACCCTTGGCTTCTAAAAGGCCTAGGCTCGCTGTTTGACGGAAGTGCTGGGAGAGGTAATTTGAATCACCCGGCACACAAGACTAGTACCTCCAAGCTCAGTCCAGCGATTTCCTAGTAATTCCTGTGGTAGAATGGTGCGACATACTAACTTCCATACGTGAGAGGGTAGCTGAACGCCTTGTCCAAAAGCATCTTACTTCTGAGAGTTGAGCTCAGCCTCAGTCCCTCACAGTTCCACACTGCCTGCAGAGTGAGTTTCGCAGGTCTTCACCAGAGACGTTTGCCAGAGGCTTCTGAGACGCAGGGTAACAATGCAGACCTGGAGGGTATCCCCAGGTGCAGTAGACTGGTAATCTTGGAACCTCCTGACTCAGAATACTACTACCTTCTCACTGCCATAGGAATGCAGCTAGTTGACAGCTGGCTTCAAGACATGCTTCCCTGTGAGAGCTGAGGACAGGGCAGAACCCTCCGGCATCCTGCCTGACTGTAGGAGTAGCTGCTAACATCCTAATGTTAGTGGCTGGGAGAGGTTGCGGGAAAAGCATGTGTGAGCACTGGGCCTGAACTCCCGTGTATCTGAGTTGAATACAGCGATTTCCAACGGCTTTCCTCAATCAGAGTGTAGCCAGGTTCCAACTCCCATGTCCGAGTGGGTAGCAGACATCTGCCTCCCATGCATACAAACTTCTGAGAGTTGAGCTTATGGCCTGTACCTCCACATCCACCCTGCTGGTACCATTGGTTTCTAAAAGGCCTAGGCTCGCTGTTTGACGGAATTGCTGTGAGAGGTAATTGTAATCACCCGGCACACAAGACTAGTGCCTCCAAGCTCAGTCCAGCGATTTCCTAGTAATTCCTGTGGTAGACTGGTGCTACATACTAAGTTCCATACGTGAGAGGGTAGCTGAACGCCTTGTCAAAAAGCATCTACTTCTGAGAGTTGAGCTCAGCCTCAGTCCCTCACAGTTCCACACTGCCTGCAGAGTGAGTTTCGCACGTCTTCACCAGAGACGTTTGCCAGAGGCTTCTGAGACGCAGAGTAACAATGCACACATGGAGGGAATCCCCAGGTGCAGTAGACTGGTAATCTTGGAACCTCCTGACTCAGAATACTGCTACCTTCTCACTGCGATAGGAAGGCAGCTAGTTGACAGCTGGCTTCAAGACATGCTTCCCTGTCAGAGCTGAGGACAGGGAAGAACCCTCCCGCATCCTGCCTGACGGTAGGAGTAGCTGCTAACATCCTTATGTTAGTGGCTGGGAGAGGTTGCGGGAAAAGCATGTGTGAGCACTGGGCCTGAACTCCCGTGTATCTGAGTTGAATACAGCGATTTCCAACGGCTTTCCTCAACCAGAGTGTAGCTAGGTTCCAAATCCCATGTACGAGCGGGTAGCAGACATCTGCCTCCCAT